>NC_072376.2:87845161-88148629 GCF_028885625.2 Pongo pygmaeus
CAAGAAATTTCAAAGAAATAAATTCTTACATGGTGTATACTCAGAACATAGGGCAGTTGTCTCACAAATAACCAGGAACGAATAACCTAGAAAATGTCCATGTTTGGAAATTCAGAAATATACTTTTAAATAACTCAGGGATTAAGAAAAATATAACAGAAATGAGAAAATATTGTTAACAATCAAAATTTCCCAGATACATACCAAGCTGTTCCTACAGGAAAATGTATATCCTTAAATGCATATTTGAGGGGAAAAAAGTCTGGAAATTAGACAAGCATCTATCTCAACAAATTAGGAAAAAGGGCTGCAAAATAAACCCATACAAATAAGTAGAAAAAATGAAATAATAAAGAACAAAAATTAATGGAATTCCTCCTAACAAAGTCATCAAATCTGGGGTGGTCTTTGGGACTCCTAACACAGACTATAGATAGATGATTGATAAATACACAGAAAGATACAGAGAGAAGGAACAAACACTTTTAAAATCAGGTTTACATTCACCAGATAAATGAATTTGCATATCTAATCATTGTATTTCTTCTTATTGCCAAAAAAGAAACTTATACTCGTATTTTTTCGATTCAATATATGCATTTACTCACCTTTAGTAACTTGATTTCTCGCATTGCGATCTTTTTAACCATTTTGTCATCGTCACTTTCTAAGAACTTCTTTATGGCCACAATTCTTCCAGTATCTTTATTCCTACACTTCATCACCATTCCATAACTCCCTTCTCCAACCAAACCCAGGTTTTCATATTTTTCCATTTTAATTTAAAGTCAGTAGAAACTTTTTGCTGTGAAAACCAAAACATAGATTTAACAACGTTGAGTACATTAATTTTCTCCACCTTCCCAGCAAATTAATTCTTCCCTGCTTGTTTTCCATATTAGAGTAGTCACTGTGTTCATGGCTGTCCTGTATTAATTCACAATTTCCTAGTGTTTCTACATGTAAGCTATGTTTTCAAAATGGTCACACACATTAAGCTATGTTTCCAAAATGGTCACACACATTTCGTAATAGACAAGGCAAATGGAATTGAAGCCATTAACTTTAAATTACTAAATGTCATGTTAATGAAATTCCATATATTTTTAATTCTAATAAAGCAATACTTGAGCTATCATACATAACAATTACAACTCACTTTAAAAAGCACAATTCCAGGCTGGGCGCAGTGGCTCACGCATGTAATCCCAGCACTTTGGGAGGCTGAGGTGGGCGGATCACAAGGTCAGGAGATAGAGACTATCCTGGCTAACACGGTGAAACCCCGTCTCTACTAAAAATACAAAAAAATTAGTCGGACGTGATGGCAGGCACCTGCAGTCCCACCTACTCGGGAGGCTGAGGCAGGAGAATGGCGTGAACCCGGGAGGCGGAGCTTGCAGTGAGCCAAGATCACGCCACCGCACTCCAGCCTGGGCGACAGAGCGAGACTCCGTCTTAAAAAAAAAAAAAAAAAAAAAAAGCACAATTCCAGCCTGGGCAACATAGCAAGACTCTGTCTCTACAAAAGACATTTTTAAATTAGCTGAGTGTGGTGGTGTATGCCTGTAGTCCCAGCTACTTGGGAGGCTGAGGCAGGAGAATTGCTTGAGCCCAGGAGGTTGAGGCTGCGGTGAGCTGTGATGGCACTGCACACCAGCCTGAGCAATGGAGCGAGAATCTGTCTCAAAAACAAAACAAATAAACAAAATGCACAGGCCACGTGCGGTGGCTTACACCTGTAATCCCAGCACTTTAGAAGGCCGAGGAGGGCAGATCACCTGAGGTCAGGAGTTCGAGACCAGCCTGGCCAACATGGTGAAACCCTGTCTCTACTAAAATACAAAAATTAGCCAGGCATAGTGGTGCACCCCTATAGTCCCAGCTACTCGGGAGGCTAAGGCAGGAGAATTCCTTGAACCCAGGAGGCGGAGTTTTCAGTGAGCCAAGATAGCACTACTCCACTTGAGCCTGGGCGACAGAGTGAGACTCTGTCTCAAAAAAAAAAAAAAAAGCACAATTCCTTTTCACTCAAAGATGCATAAATGAATTTGGTGGGGGGTTTTGTTTGTTTGTTTGTTTGTTTGCTTGTTTTGGGACGGAGTCTTGTTCTGTTGCCCAGGCTGGAGTGCAGTGGTGAGATTTAGGCTCACTGCAACCTCCACCTCCTGGATTCAAGCAATTCTCCTGCCTCAGCCTCTGAGTAGCTGGGATTACAGGCGTGAGCCACCACACCCGGGTAAGTTTTGTATTTTCATAGAGACGGGGTTTTGCCATGTTGCCCAGGCTGGTCTGGAACTCCTGATCTCAAGTGATCCACCCACCTTGGCCTCCTGAAGTGCTGGGATTGCAGGCATGAGCCACAGAGCCCGGCCTGAATTTAGTTTTAATGAAGATCGACTTTTTTGTTACACTGGATTTAGATCAATGTTGGAAATACTTATGCACCTTCCACTTAATTGGAAAAAATATTTGATCACATAACAAATTAACACAGAGCATCTTTCATAAAATATTTTTCTTTACCTTTCTCTTTTTTTTTTTTTTTTTTGAAACAGAGTCTTGTGCACTGGCGCAATCTCAGCTCACTGCAACCTCTGCCTCCCAGGTTCAAGCGATTCCCTGTTTCTGCCTCCCCAGTAGCTGGGGTTACAGGCACCACTACCATGCCTAGCTAATTTTTGTACTTTTAGTAGAGACGGGGTTTCGCCATGTTACTGTTACTATATTGAACTTAGAAAATAAGAGTAATGACATCGGTATATAAGCAGATTTTTAAAATTAAATTAAATTTTATTAAATTTAATGTAATTATTAAATTAAATAGTAGTACCAAATGCAGTATAAGTATTTCAAAAATCCTATTAATGATTACTCACTATAAATATAATTTGAATTTGTGTTTGAAATTTTTTTTTTTTTTTTTTTGAGACGGAGTCTTGCTCTGTCGCCGAGGCTGGAGTGCGGTGGTGCGATCTTGGCTCACTGCAAACTCCGCCTCCCGGGTCCACGCCATTCTCCTGCCTCAGCCCCCTGAGTAGCTGGGACTACAGGTGCCTGCCACCACGCCCGGCTAATTTTTTGTATTTTTAGTAGAAACAGGGTTTCACCGTGTTAGCCAGGATGGTCTCGATCTCCTGACCTCGTGATCTGCCCGCCTCGGCCTCCGAAAGTTCTGGGATTACAGGCGTGAGCCACCGCGCCAGGCCTTGAAATTTTTTACTCATATTATATGACATTTTCTGAATAAAGGCAATCCTAAGAGAATCTTTCTTGTTTTACCAATGATTGATGAAGGTCCAGCAATCATTGGACAAAATGCTTTGGTACAGAAAAAAATTATTTCAGTCCAAATACACATAGATTCTAACTCATAAGGTTTGATTGCCATGATATGTATAAGCTATTAAACTATAACTCCAATAAGAATAAAAAATGCTGCTCTAAATCCCATGTGGTTCCAATGGTTTCAGAAGAAAGAAACAAAGTCTTTTAATAATTATATATCCAATGACGATTGAGTTGATTTTTTTTACACCTGACAATATAAAAATGCTCATTTATTAAACTTTGGAAAGAGAAATAATTCTTGCCTATTGTATTAATTGTATACCTACGGCAATCTAAAATTAATTTACTCAGATCGTGAACTGTTTTTCCTGTTTCTCTATTGGAACAGTGATGCAAAGACAAAACAAATATTCTCTTTGTTCTAGCAAACTATGCTAATCCAATGTATACAATACGTTTTCCACACTTGACATATAATAGTTTGAGATTTTATAATATACATATTTTTAATGCAGATATACGTGGAGAACCAGAAGATTGATCTTGAGGGGTGGGAAATGAAAACAATACCAATGAACATCAACTTAAATTATTATTTTTCTACCAGTTTTCATAGTAGATTCTACTACAAACTTTTTACAGAGCAGTGTCCCAGACACTAACTTTCCATGCATTTAACATTTTACCTTCTATTTCACTTCCATTAACTATTTTTTAATAAAATATTTGTATTTGAAAAAAATCGCCAAATAATTCTATCCCTTCTTAATTTTTTCTCTCCATTAAGAGAGTATGTTTTATTAAGGACTAGGCTTTAGGTTTATCATACCAATGACAAAAATAGCTTGAATCTATAACCTGGATCATTTTAAAACATTTTGTAATTGGTGTCTTCAATATTTGAAAGGACAAAGTGAACAAAAAAATGACTTTAAGCATGTCTGAGGTGTTCTGAAGCGTATCACAAGTTAACATTAATGATAGCTGACTGCTTCAAGTTTATTCTCCCAACCAATTGCACATCTGGACACACCACATTGAACACACCTGCTTTTCAAGTGGCACTGTCCACAAATACTTCAAAAGTATCACAGCCTACAAAGCCTCTTGTTTCCTGAAACAGTTACTCATAAACTATAACTTCTCATGCCTTCTACTCTTGAATGGAAAGGTAATACAAACGAAAAAGAAACCTGGCCAATGGGCAAGGTGTTATTTCTGGATGGTTCTAATAGCAACAATTTTGATAAAAATATTTGGAGAATGCTAATTTTTTATTTTGTTTAAGACAGATTAAAGGGTCAGGAGCGGTGGCTCACGCCTGTAATCCCAACACTTTGGGAGGCCGAGGCGGGCGGATCACCTGAGGTCGCGAGTTCGAGACCAGCCTAACCAACACGGAGAAACCCTGTCTCTACTAAAAATACAAACTTAGCCGGGCATGGTGGTGACGCCTGTAATCCCAGCTACTTGGGAGGCCGAGGCAGGATAAACGCTTGAACCCAGGAGGCAGAGGTTGAGGTGAGCCGAGACCGTGCCATTGCACTCCAGCCTGGGCAACAAGAGTGAAACTCCGTCTCAAAAAAAGAAAAAAAAAAAATGAAATTTTTTATAGATCAAACAACGAGATAATAGAAGCTTTAAAACGTACTATACTTACCGTTTCTTCAATCCGTTCGCATAGAAAGACCCAAAGGTTTTCAACTTGGAAACAAATTTGAGGTGAAATGCATATGGCTCGCAGGTCCAAAAGATGCTGCCTAGCAAACCAGCAATTCCAGCGCTGTTGTGATTTTTTCTGCGGACGCAGTCACGAGTCCAGGGCGAAGCAGGCAGGGAGGCAGGTAGGCCTCGGTCCGCCGCAAGCTCACACTTAGGACCACCGGCCGCATGCTGTCGTCGTCAAGGCAACGACTTCACTCTGTCCCCAACCATAGGCACAAAGTCTTGGGAGACAGATACGGCCCAGGTCAGAATGCGTTCACGGCAGGCACCAACACCTGTGAAGGCCAAGGGCTTAGAGAGCAATTAGCTGGGTGAGAGGCACCACCTCCCAGCTCGTAAGGCGCCCAGTACCTGGAGCCTGGGAAGCTGCACCGCTTCAACTATCCCTGGGCGAAGGCGTTGGCCGCGGAGCTGCAAGGGGGGCGGTTCCTCACCCGCCCCGAGAGCGCCAGGCCTCCCTTCTTCTGATTGGCCGAGCCGTGTCGTCACGAGCCATGATTGGCTCAGGGCCAACCACCCCGCCCCTTCACCTGGGGCTCGGCCCAGGTTCTGCTCCTTGACACGCAGAGGCCCTGCGTCCCCACACGCCTTGATTCTCGTCAGGAGGAGCCTTTCTGCCTTCCCCAGTGGGAGGAGGCGATTGTGATGCCCACGCGAAGGGTAAAGGTGGCGGTTATGTAGGACTGCGAAGACTATGCAAAATGCGATACGGTTTCCCTCACAGCCTCGCCGCTGGGGCAGGGGCGGGCCCCGGGCGCCCTGAGTCACGAAGGCGCGGCCTGACCGGGATTCCATGCTTCCTTTCTGTTCTGGGCGGTGGGGCCAGTGTGAGCCAGGTAGGAGATAACGGTGACAGCCTAGGAGGTGATGATTAGTAGGCGAGGCAAGGTGGAGGAAGGTAGGTGATGACAGACCTGACGTTAGGAGGGACCTTGGGAAGGCCAGTCTGGCCATTGAAAGTGAGGGAAAACACTGAGATGGAAGAAGGGGAAGAGAGGGCATGAATGGAATGGGAAAGCGCTAGGATGGCTGGGGATCTGGAGGACACGCACAACACCCGCGTATGGCAGCCAAATGGGGTGGAGTTAGGGCTTGCGATAAAACTTGCCTTAAATGCAAAAATGCAGCTCAATCCATGACTGAGCAAGACTGGTAGGTCAGAATCATGCACAGGCTTAAATCACACAGGAACAGAGCTCACCCCATTTTCAAGGAATCTGAGGCAGCGAGGAGGCCATAAGGCCAGTAAAATAACACTTTCAATCATGATAACTAAACGTTCATGATCATTTTGGTCTTGAAACTACTTTGATTTAGGGAATAGAGTTTCCTGGATAGACAAATGTCTACCATATACCCTAGTCAATATTAAGGTATTAATAATTAATGTTAAGGTATTGATTCCTTCTTGTACATTAAGAAATAGACATTCTTTTTATAGTCTTTTGTGAGTTTGGTTAGTTTGCATTAATCTCCCAGTGGTTAATTACCTTGGTCAAACTGCTTAAAATCTAGTTCCTGAACCTGTAATACTGAGAACCAGACCTGAGGCCTAGTTATGGAAAGAATAGAATTATTTGGTCAATTCAAGATGTGACTCTTAATGTAGCAATTAGATCTGTCCTTAGCTGTGTCCAAGTTGTGAGAAGCCCTGTCCTATTTGGTACCTCTATAGGCTATAAGAGAATCTGATGAACTTCTTTTATATGGGGGTAGATTCAGTTTTATTGGGCCTGAAGCTTAAGAACAAGGGCTCAAAACTATTTTACTTTTGCAACTTTATTATCATATTCAACCATATAACATTTTAAGGCCCCTTCATGCAAGAGGCCTAGAAGCTTAAATAATCTATTTGTATCTCACAGGGAACCAAAGGATAAAGACTGAAAATACTGGATTTGGCGAACAAGTGATGCTTTAGGAAACAATTTCAGCCGGATGCGGTGGCTTATGCCTGTAATCCCAGCACTTTGGGAGGCCAAAGCGGGCGGGTCACCTGAGGTCAGGAGTTTGAGACCAGCCAGGCCAACATGGTGAAACCCCGTCTCTACTGAAAATACAAAAATTAGCCAGGCATGGTTGTGAATGCCTGTAATCCCAGCTACTTGGGAGGCTGAAAAAAAGAAAACAAACAAACAAAAAAAGCAATTTCAGTAAGAACTGAGTTTGAAAGCCAGTTGTAGAGGACAGAGGTTATTAAAGACTTACACATTCTGGCCATCTACAGGATTGTTATAGAGAAGGTATTATGTAGAAACAGGATTGTGTTACTATTTTTTCTTTCTTTCTTTTTTTCTGAGGCGGAGTCTCACTCTGTTGCCCAAGCTGGAGTACAGCAGCACGATCTTGGCTCACTGCAACCTCTGCTTCCTGGGTTCAAGCGATTCTCCTGTCTCAGCCTCCCAGGTAGCTGGGATTACAGGACCCCACCACCACGCCCGGCTAATTTTTTTCTTTTTTCAGTAGAGGCGGGTTTTCGCCATGTTGGTCAGACTGGTCTCGAACTCCTGACCTCAGTTGATCCTTCCGCCTCAGCCTCCCAAAGTGCTGGGATTACAGGCATGACCCACCGCACCCAGCCTATTTTTTCTTTTTAAAGACGGAAATATTTATAGGGAAAAAGAGTGGAGAGAAACCCTAAAGGGGCAAGAAAATGAATAATTAATGAAAAACCAAGGAGAGGTACTGAAGAGTAGGTAATAATATATGAGAAGGGGTTAGGCTTGAAGAGGTTTAGAGAAAATGGAAAAAACTGAGAAAAGTGTAGGGCATACACTGCAGGCCCAGGCCATCTCAGTAAAAGAACTTTATTTTTGCATAAAAAGGTAATGGTGAGATAGAGGCTTAAGGATTTGAGAGCAGAAATACATTAGAATAGTTAAGAAGTCATTTTGATATAAAAGGAACACAAAATAGTAAAAATGTGCTCACTTGAGCCTGTATACCATGAATTTACAGTGAACCAACTGACACTGTTGCCCAGAATTGGGCAACCCCAAAGGAAAGAATGGAGAAAATAGATGGTATATAAGCCGCCTCTTTTAGAGAACTGGTAATGCAAAAAGATTAAACAAAGGAGTTAAGGAATTTCAGAACAAGGATCACTGAGAAAAAAAGGAATCAAAGATGCCGGAGAAAATACCATTAAAATTGCTTGCCATGGGCTCCTGCTAAATAGAAAGATAAATTTTGACAGCAGTTAGCTAATAAACTAAAAATGGAGGCACTGAGGGTCTGGAAGTCATCATAGGCATGAATAATAAGTTTAAAGGAGCAATATAGGAGGAAAAAGTTATCAGAGAAAGCAGTTTGTGTATTCCAGATGTTGGAAATGGCACAGGATGATCAGTTCTAAAGGGTGGAGTACTTGGCTGTTCCTTGGGTAGATGAAGTTGAGTGGAAAATGTCATTGAGTTCAAAGAAACTTGAGGTCACAGTATGAAAAGTTCATTAACATGAACTACCAAGTAGGACTATAGTGGAAGAGGCTGAGAAAGACATTAGTCACTGAAGAAAGTGAAAATGTTCTAAAAATCTAAAGAAAACAGTATGGGAGTGCATGAGGTGGATGTCAAGAGAGGACAGCTTGAGAGATGGCAATGGCAGTGAAATAAATGTGAAATAGATTAAGGACCATATGACCCAGCAATTCCACTTCCAGGTATTATAAGAGAAATAAAAACATGTTCACATAAAAACTTACACACAAATGCTCACAACAGCATTATTAATAGCCAAAAAAATAGAAAAAACCCAAATGTCCATCAGCTGAGGAATAAAATTTGGTGTATTCAACTTAATGGAATATTACTCAACCATAAAAGGAAGTGCTGATACATGATGGATGAATCTTGAAAACACTATGCCAAGGGAAAGCAGCCAGACACAAAAAGGCACGTATTACATAAAGTGTCCAGCCTAGGCAAATCCATAGAAACAGAAAGTACATTAGTGGTTACCAGGGGCTGTGGTTAGATGGGAATGGAAAGTGACTACTGGTAGGTATGAGGTTTCTTTTTGGGGTGATGAAAATGTTCTGGAATTAGGAAGTGGTGATGGTTATATAACCTTGTGAATATACTAAAAACCACTGAATCGTGTGCTGAAAAAGGTGAATTTTATGTAATTTGTATCTCAACTTAAAAATAATAGACTAGAGGGGGATAGCCTGCCCAGAAATATTTTTCAATGATTTTATATATTTTAGTTTAGAGTAGACCCATTCTTCCTCACATTAGCAATCATCTCTTAAACTACTCTCCACAACAATCATTTTCTACATATCTTGACATCCAAAAAACAATGTGCTTGGGCCATTTTCTTGCCCGTCCACCACTAGTCCCCCAGGGCCCCATGAGATCCTGACTGATGAGGTTTTGGCATCACCTCAATTGAGTCACCAAGTGAAAGGCCGTAAAATCTTTAGACTACAAAAGGTTCTTCATTATCAGTATATTATAGAACATGCAACTATGAATACATTTCCCCATTCTATTAAGAAAATGGACTGACTCATTTTGAAGTTTTAAGTTTTTTTGATGGGAGGACATTTGCTAAACCTAGTAGTTTAATGACTTGATTACTACATTAGAAGATTATGAAGACAACTAGATTTGAAAACCTAAGTATAATGTGCCACTTATTTTGCCAAGTTCAACATATACCACACCTTGCTGTATCAGCCACTAGCATCTATACCATAGTGGTTGTGAACATAGGAATCCATTCCTCAAATATTAAAAATACTATATATTCTTTCCTACTTAGATAACCATGGTAATAAATAAAATAGTATACCTTCTGTTTGTTTGCACTAGTAACATGCCTCTTATTACCCTCCCTTACTTTTCATTTCCTTCTAGTCTCACCCCGTTCCTCTGTTCATCCTCATAGCAAAACTACAGAAAAAGTTGATGTTCATTAGTTCAATTTCTGATATCCAGTCCTCTCTTGGGCTTCATCCTTATTACTTCATTGAAATAGTTCTTACCAAAGTCACTATGACCTACATCCTGCCAAAGACATCTGTAGTGGAGCTTACTAGCTACTCACAATAAGCTGATTTCTCTTTTGCCTGTATGCATGGCTTATTTTTTGCAACCTCCGTGGAAGTTGGGAATGGCTATGTGATTGAATTCAAGCCAATGGAATATGAGATGTGTACGTTCCCATTCCTGGCCCATAAAAATCTAGCACTTATGATCCTCCATGCTCTTTTTCCCTTTTAGTCGGCTATATTAGAGATGATTCCATGATCTTGAAGCCACCTATTGAAGTTGGTAGAGCCTTCATTCACCTGTGTCCCTAAATAGCTACACGGGGGGAGAGCCAGACCACTGGTCTTTTCACTGCCACCCTAATACTTTTTACAGGAAGCAGGGAAAAAAAAAAACTATTGTATCTGAGCCATTAGACATTTTGGTATCTATTTATTATAGCAGTTAGCCCACTCTAATTCACTTGCTATTTTATTTGAACTTTCAGCAGCATTTGACACAACCATCTATCCTTTCCTTCTGATAAACTCTTGAAACTCGGCTTTCCATGACACCAATACTTATATTTTGTCTCATTGTTTTCTTTGTATGCTCCTCTCCTGTACTATAATCCTAAGTTTTGGAAGTATCTGAGGTCTCATTCATCAGCCTCATCTCTTCTATACATACTCTTCTTAAGTGATCTCATCTAATCCAAAGGCTGCAAAGATCTGTTTGCACCACTCACAGCACAGACTTCTCAGAACTCCAGAATCACACATTTAATTGCCTGACATTTCTTCTTGGATATCCAATTGGCATGTGAAACTTAACATTGCTAAAACAGAACTGTTGATTTCCCCTCCACAATCCACTTCTCCTCTTTCCCTATGTGAGTACCATAGCCTTCCATCCAAGCTGCCCCCAAATCCTATGAGTCATCCTTGAATCTTCCCTCCCTCACGTTCAAAATCCAATCCCTAAGCAACTTTATAGGTTCTACCTCGAAAACATATCCTGTTAACTGACCGCTAACCACCGTCTCCACTGCTACAACCCTTATCCAAGCTACCATCACCTGTCACCTGACAGCTCTTCCTAATTCAGATCACATCAACGTTCAGATCCCTACCATCCCAAGTAAAATTCAGAATACAAGGCCACCCTCAATTTAGCTCTTCCTACCTCTTAATGTCTGCCTACCTCTTAATATCATCTGCATTATCATTAGAGCCATATTGGCCTTCTTATTGCCCTTTAAGATACCAAGCTCCTTCCAAATACAGGGCCTCCAAATTTTCACTTGGAACGCTTTACCCCTAGATTTACTCAAGGCCGCCTTCTCTTCAAATCTTAGGTATACCTCTTTTCATTACCATCCTGGGTAGAACAGCCCCATCTCCAGTCACTATTCTCCTGTACTAGTTCTACTCCAATTAGCCATGTGGTCTTGAACAAAGA
The DNA here is from genome assembly GCF_028885625.2 of Pongo pygmaeus. Taxonomy (NCBI): domain Eukaryota; kingdom Metazoa; phylum Chordata; class Mammalia; order Primates; family Hominidae; genus Pongo; species Pongo pygmaeus. The sequence continues at coordinate 87,856,615 of NC_072376.2, forward strand.
GCTAACCCTTTGTGCCTGAGTTAACCCTTCTGTAAATTGTACTACTCTCATAGGATTACCATTAGGATTAAATAGGTTGTATTCTGCCCAGGACACATCAGAACTGATATTAACCTGCTTGCTGCCTCTCTCTCTCAAAATGCAAATTTCCTAAAGGTGGGTTGTGTCTGCTGTACTTCAGCCAGCATCTAGGCAAGTTTCTGGCACATATTCAGTGCCAATATTCATTGATGGCTATACAAGTTCTTCTCACATCTTTCACATATATGTGTTACTTTATTATTTGTGCCCGCCTTGAAATACCACTCTAAGTTATTCCAAGTCACCTTCCAATGAAATGTCTCACGTCTGCTTTCTATTCCAAAAAGCTCGTCACTGTGTCAGAGAGTTTTTTTGTTTGTTTGTTTTTAACCTCTCCAAGCTTTAGTTCACCTCTTAAAAAACAAAAAGAAAGGCCGGGTGCGGTGGCTCACGCCTGTAATCCCAGCACTTTGGGAGGCCGAGGCGGGCGGATCACGAGGTCAGGAGATCAAGACCATCCTGGCTAACACGGTGAAACCCCGTCGCTACTAAAAACACAAAAAATTAGCGGGGCGTGGTCGCGGGCGCCTGTAGTCCCAGCTACTCGGGAGGCTGAGGCAGGAGAATGGCGTGAACCCGGGAGGCGGAGCTTGCAGTGACCCAAGATCGCATCACTGCACTCCAGCCTGAGCGACAGAGCGAAACTCCGTCTCAAAAAAAACAAAACAAAAAGAGAGTTATCAGAATAAAAGGTATAATGTATATAAAATGACAGGTCATCAAAAAATATTCCCTTTTTTCAGTTCATAGACACAGTATTAAACATCTATTAACTTCTGTTCCAAGTCCCCACTCTGCCTTATTACTTAATGCTGTGCTTCTTCAATATAATTCCTGATTAAGGGATCCTTAATTTTAGGCCTGCTAGTGCTAGAGACTGAGTTTACAATTTTCTAAAATAAAGCAAGGATAAAAATGCATTCCATTCAAAGTTTACATTCCTGGTTTTTAAAACCCCTTTTCTAAAATTAAATAACTCATCCTGAGGTTGATTTTATAGCCCTTTATTTTTTTAAGACAGGATCACGCTCTGTTTTCCAGACTGGAGTGCAAGTGGTGTGAACATGGCTCACTGCAGCCTTGACCTCCTGGGCTCAAGTGATCCTCCCACATCAGCCCCTGAGTAGCCGAGACTACAGGCATGTGCTAACATGCTTGGTTAATTTATTTTTTGTGGAGACTAGGTCTTGCCATGTTGCCCAGGCTGGTCTTGAATTCCTGGGCTCAAGTGATCTTCCTGCTTCAGCCTCCCAACGTGCTAAGATTACAGGTGTGAGCCTCCATGCCCAGCCTGTGTCACCCTTTAAAGCAGATCAACACTTTGATAATCCATCACTCAAATTGTCTCATACTATAATATCCTAAGCCTCCATATCTTTGGCTGTAAACAAGTACACTTAGCTTGTTTAAATCAGATGCTATTTCTCTCCCTCAGATGTAATAGTCCTGGACTACAACAGCTTACCAGTTCTGTTTCCATTCTTGTGATTATACCACCTATTTTCAGTACAGCATATTTTATCACTCTGATGCTTTCTACTTTAATGTCTTCCTACAGCAATTAGAAAAAAAATCTAAATAAACTCCTTACCCTGGCTTACAATCTTGAGAGAATCCTGTCTTCTACCTCACCTCTTACCACTTTGCCACTCCTTGACTCACTCCATCCAGCCTCTCCCAGTTACCCTCCAAGCTTTTCCAGTTTTACAGACTACATTAGCTAGTCCTTTTGCTGGCATGCCCCTGCATTAAATGTCAACTCTAGAATATGTGACTGGGTAACACCTGTCTCAAGTTGCCACTGAGAGGCTTTGTATTATCTTAATGTTCTACATCGCATTTACAACTACTTCTCCATTATCAAGTAACTACTCTCTGGGAGACCAATGGCCTATTCATTCATGTATCTTTAACATCAAGAATAGGTCCTAGTGCACAGAAGTGCTTAATAAACATCATTCAGGCCGGGCGCGGTGGCTCATGCCTGTAATCCCAGCACTTTGGGAGGCCGAGGTGGGTGGATCACCTGAGGTCGGGAGTTTGAGACCAGCCTGACCAACATGGAGAAACCCTGTCTCCACTAAAAATACAAAATTAGCCGGGCATGGTGGCGCATGCCTGTAATCCGAACTACTCGGGAGGCTGAGGCAGGAGAATCACTTGAACCCAGGAGGTGGAGGTTGCAGTGAGCCGAGATCGCGCCATTGCACTCCAGCCTGGGCAACAAAGAGTGAAACTCCGTCTCAAAAAAATAAATTAAATAAATAAAAATAAACATTGTTCAGTGGTTGGTCTTCACTAAAACAATGAACTATATAAAACAGAAATATCTGAAGAAAAAAATACGTATGCCAAGTTATTTATAGGAACCATGTATGGGCTGCATTATGGGAGCTCATTATTTTGGATCATCTGTATTTTCCATATGTGCACAGCATGTATTTGTTTTTAATTGTGCTAAAATACATATTTCATGTATTATTTTCAAAATAAAAAGGGCATAAGTCAAGGGAGCCAAACACAATGTACGAAGTTACAAACACTCCTAGCTCTAGACTGATCTTTTCAAGTCTTACATCAAAATCCCATAAAGCATTTCTCTAGCACTCCTGTCCCTCCTTTAAAGCTTTTTCCCCTCTTGTGTTCCTATCCTTCATATAACATTTTACTTCTCCAATTATACAAGTGAGGAACTTCAGATTCTTTGACACTACCCTTTCTCTCACCAAGACCTGGGCATATTACCTTCAAATCTTCCAAATGCATCAACTTTAGATTTCTAGCACTGCCACTCTAGTCTAAGCTATCTTAGCTCTTGAAACCCTTTACCTGGTTTACTCCATCATTATTGAACTCCTTCAATTTGTTTACTCTGTAGCAAGAGACATTTCAAAATAGAAATCCTGTCACTAATTACCTTCCCCCTACACCTACCTACCTGCCAAAAATCACCAACTTTCCCATTGCACTTGGTTGGGATAAAGACCAACCTCTGTTAGGCCAACTGGACTGTGTACTGTCTGACCCCTAGCTATCCTTCCAAACAGGCACCACTCAATTTCCCCATAGAGCTTCTTCAGGAGCCTTTTTAACTTAAGAGTGGGAATCTTGTTTAATCATTTCCTTTTTTTTTTTTTTTCCTTTTTTGAGATGGAGTTTCGCTCTTGTTGCGCAGATTGGAGTACAATGGCGCAATCTCGGCTCACTGTAACCTCCGCCTCCGGGTTCCAGCGATTCTTCTTCCTCAGCCTCCTGAGTAGCTGGGATTACAGGAATGCGCCACCATGCCTGGTTAATTTTTTGTATTTTTAGTAGAGACAGGGTTTCACCATGTTGGTCATGATGGTCTCAAACTCCTGACCTCAGGTGATCTGCCCACCTCGGCCTCCCAGAGTGCTGGGATTACAGGAGTGAGCCACCGTACCTGGCTTTAATCATTTCTAAGTAGTACCTAGAACAGTGCTTGGTATTTTGAAGTTCAATGGTTAATGAATGAACTGAGTGAGCCAGTGGAAGTTAGAATAACATGAACAAGTCTTGTGGAAGGGAAAATGGACAATAAAGGAGGAGGAAGACAGAAAGTATTGAATGGAAAAGATGAGACTTCAAACATTTCTAGGCTGATTAAATCAGAAAAAGAGATGTTCATCATTACAGAGCCAGGTATACACACGTTAAGTTGCATAGGAAAAAAAAATACATTGTTTTGGACTTACCAATTTTGAATTATCAAAAGGAAACTAGCCAAAAGGATATTTAAAAAGACATGTTTGGAATGCAGGGTAGGTAGACAGTAGAAATGCAACTGAGTCAATAACCGCTAACACTAGCCAGGGGTGGTGGCTCACACCTATAATCCCAGCACTTTGGGAGGCCGAGGCGGGTGGATTACCTGAGGTCAGGCGTTCAAGACCAGCCTGGCCAACATGGTGAAACCCTGTCTCTATTAAAAATACAAAAATTAGCAGGGCATGGTGGCGGGCGCCTGTAATCTCAGCCACTCGGGAGGCTGAGGCAGAATTGCTTGAACCCGGGAGGCAGAGGTTGCAGTGAGCCGAGATTGTGCTATTGCACTCCAGCCTGGGGCAACAACAGCGAGACTCCATCTAAAAAACACAAACAACAAAAAAAAACACAAAAAAACCCAGCTAACACCAGACATTTTAGGTGCTTTCCATGTTAACTCTGAGTTCTCATAATCACCCATCCCATTTCACAAATGAGGAAACAGGCACAGGAAAACACTTAGATGGTGGAGCTGCCATCCAAGCCCAGGCTGTCTCCAAAGTTCTGCTCTTGACCATCATATAGTATATGGAATTTACTGAGTGGATAATATATTGAGGCCAATGTAGTGCCTGGCCTAAATAAAACAACCCAGAGAAATTTTATGGGGAAAATAAGACAAGGGACAGAAGGAACTAGTAGGGTACGGTGACAATAGAAAAACAGAAGCAGTGAGGCCGCGTGCGGTGGCTCGCGCCTATAATCCCAGCACTTTGGAAGGCCGAGGCGGGTGGATCACGTGAGGTTGGGAGTTCGAGATCAGCCTGGCCAACATGGGAAAATCCCGTCTCTACTGAAAATACAAAATTAGCTGGGCATGGTGACACGCGCCTGTAATCCCAGCCACTCAAGAGGCTGAGGCAGGAGAATTGCTTGAACCTGGGAGACGGAGGTTGTGGTGAGCCAAGATCGAGCCATTGTGCTCTAGCCTGGGCAATAACAGCGAGACTCCATTTCAACAACAAAAAACCCCAAAAAACCCAGGAGCAGTTAAAATAATATTAATGTCACAAAAGTGAAAGCATTTTGAGGAGGCAGCCAGCTTTATCAAAATTTTAGAGGTCAGCCAGGCGCGGTGGCTCATGCCTGTAATCCCAGCACTTTAGGAGGCTGAGGGGCGGGGGAGATCATGAGGTCAGGAGATCGAGACCATCCTGGCTACCATGGTGAAACCCTGTCTCTACTAAAAGTACAAAAACTTAGCCGGGCGTGGTGGCACACGCCTGTAGTCCCAGCTACTTGGGAGGCTGAGGCAGGAGAATTGCTTGAACCTGGGAGGTGGAGGTTGCAGTGAGCTGAGATCGTGCCACTGCACTCCAGCCTGGGCGACAGAGCAACACTCCATCTCAAAAAAAAAAAAAAACTTTAGAGGTCAAAGACAAAGATCAGTTAATTTGGCAATTAACAGAAAGCTAGTAATGTTTCTGTTAATGCTTAATTCTCAATCTGCACTTAGAGTATTTTGCCCAATATTTGATAATGCTAAAAAGACTTTTGAAAAATTTCGTAAATTCTAAACTTCTTATATTTCTGAAGCATATGAAATATGTGTACATGTACTACATAGATTAAAAGATTTTAGTCCTTATCAAAAACTGCCAGAAACTTCATTATTTAGGAATTGATAATGTTGCAAATTATTTTCTATGTGAACATATTTAAATCACAAATTTCTTTCGTGACTTGTTTATCCAGTAATTGTAAATAAATTAAGAGCACTGGCATCAAACTGATCAAAGCAGTCTTCTAACTAGGAAGTCTTATAAACACAAAATTAAAAAAAAATCAAGGGTCTCTATTGATGTGTAGCTAAAATATAAATTATGATGAGCAACTCAACCTCTTGAGTGGCTACGTTTTTCAAATACGTTGTTCCATATAAATTCCCGGGACCAAGTAATAATTTGCTCTTTTAAATTTGAACCTATTTTCAACCCTGAGATACACATTTTACCCCTTTAAAAAATGTTTTTCCGTTGCCAGAGTTGGATAAATTACAATATAATTAGAAGTCAGTTTACAAAAGGTTTAAGTCTTCCTTCCCCCCTAAGATTAAGCAATGGTTATTCTGGTTTCTCCCCAGTACAAGTTTGTGAAGACTGATTTAGAAATCTTAAGAGTGTTATTAATAGCAGGTAAAATTCAACTATATCATCCCCTTTAGGAAGGAAAAGGTTCAAGTTCTGAAATTACACATGCCTTAGGACCTCATTTTTCATTGAAAGCATGACTAAATATGGCTAATAATTACATCAATATTTTTGGAGAGCTTGATAAATTAGTTCCAATTTCTGAACTTGAGTCGTATCCATTAACTTCAGGTAACCTCAATCTTCTCATCCCTTCCCTTCTTTCTTGTGAGATGCAAGGCAGAAAATACTTTAGAAAATCCAAGGTTGTAATTGCTTTAGATCATTCTCATCTTTCTTACTGCTTATTATTCTAACATTCAACCTGTATACCAGCAGTCTAACTGGACTGGGATAGATCTCTTACAATGGTCAAGTGTTACTTAAATGTTTTACTTTTTTTATACATATCAAATTTCACAAATAAGAAACTGTTCTAAAACCCAACTGCTTATTATTCCCACTTAGTTTGTATGAAATGCAACTGGGAGAAAACATTTGGGAACAATAAAAACTATAGATTAAATTAGGGACATAGATAAATGCTGCAGACATCAGTAGTTTATTGTTTGTTTAGTCCAAACACATTCAATATGGAAACTCAAAGAATACTTTCCACCTGAAACAATTAAACTAGATTCTACTAGCATATAATGCTTAACACATTACAGCAATAAAGATGGTAATCCATTGTCTTCTATACCTACTAAAGCCAAGATGGTAAAGCCAATTTGGTTGCAATAGTGTCATAAGGATAGAATATTACCATCAAAAAATAAAACAAAATCAGCAAATAACAGTAATGGTAGATGAATATTTTTACTGTTTCACTGAAAAGAGGACAAAATGTTAAAAGTCCACAGTACTGCAGGTGAACAATCACCATGTAAACTTCTCCATATGATGTTTTAATGTTTTATTCATGGTATGTAAAGACTGAAGCTGAATGGCTCTTTGCTCTACTTTTCTATTATTACACTTAACATTTGTCATTACTTTTGGTGCCAGAACAGTTTTCATGGATGGCAGGGCAATATCCTGAATTGGAAATTTTTTATATATATATATATGGAAACAGAAATACAAGAAAATATGCTTGGGGGAAAAAAAAAAAACATTGACAATAAAACAACTGCTTCTTTAAAAGTAGTATTAATAAAGGCTTCAAAACTCCCAAGTAATTTTCTGGTAAGAATTTCAAGTACTATACATCAGAAAGTATAAAACTGTTTCAAACAGAAAAAAAAAAAATCCTTAAGCCCCCCAAAAATGGAAACTATGAAAATCTGTGTCCCCAAAATATATGCAATAGTGCAAGACTTTCCCTCAAACATGGAAGACCTCAAAGGGGGAAAAAGGGACAGATTTTACTCATATTGCCCAGTACATGAAAAACAAAATACATGCATCATTTGCTAGTTTACTAAATAGCAAACGGTTGCATAATTCAGAACCAATTTGCTACTATGTCAAGTGCATATCTTCTCTGTTTTACAAAGATAGAATGGAGAAGTCTTCCATGCTAACGAGCAGCTTTAAGTGGTCACACTTATTTACCCCACTCCTGCCTGAAACATCAGAAACTGGTATGTACTGATTGCTCCAAGCATAAAATTGGATAAGCTTTGCCATACTTGTGGTTTACTGGAACTTGCTATAAAGACAGACAATAATCCAGCAGCTACAAACTTTGCTCACAGAATTGTTTAAAGATTCATGTAAAAATAAAAGATGTCGTCCCAGACTTAAATTCAGGAGCCACTCGGGTGCTGACATCAGTTCAAGAATTGTGCAAAATGAATGACAGTTCCCTGCCCCCCAAATAGAAAATGCAAACACTTAAAGAGCTGCTGTTCTTTTCTCCGAAAATTGCAGTATCCTCACTTCAGGCTTACTTGCCATTTATAGAATCTGACTGCTTTTAAAATGTCACTAAAAATGTACGTCAAGTTGACTGACTTTTCCAAGCCCTGAAGTGATACGTTTCAACGTCCACATTCAAGCTAAGAGAAAAGTCAACTAGAGACTTACTCAAATAACTGACTTCCTCCTTCCCTCTCCCCACAAACACACAGGACTCCCTCCCTCCCACAGAGAACACAAAGTTGTTAACTGAAGAACAAGATAAATAATATGCTAGTCCATTTTACTGATTTTAAAGATACTGCAATTTTTATACATTTCGATGATTTTTCAACATTTTGCAGCTGTTTGGCTTTGCAGCACAGCAATTCATACACTATACTGTACAAAATTACCAGCAAGACTGGAATGATGTATTAATAGAAGGCACCATCATGCTTATTACATTACCAGAGAACAAAAATACAGTAAAGACAATTTTCACTGTACACAGCTTAAAGAAAGGAAAAAAGGGGAGGAGGAGTGTGTTGAGCAGCCAGCCATCCCTGTACTGAAGAGGGGCAGGTAGAAAAATCTTAGATATGGAGCTACTAAATCTGGTCTAATAGTCAAGACCATCGCATTTGAAGTTCTAATTTTTGTTATTTAGTTCATAACTAAAATGATTTCCTTCTGGAATATACTTGTAGTCTTGTTAAGGTTTATGTGTACACACGCTGGTCACAGCAAGCAGATAAAATGCCCTCATCATTTCACAAACTATTCACTACTGGAAAAGAAGATGAAAGATTTTTTCCCTGTTGCCTCCTGTTGCAGATGTCAATGTTAATGAGTTCAGAGTACCCATTAGTACATTTTGATGAGTGCATAACAAGTTTCTGTTTGTATTTTTGGGGGGAGCCAAGAAAAAAGGCAAGATTCTCCAATTGCACAAATTGCACTATTTGTGTTCCCAACATTAACAGGCAGAAACAGTAACACTTAAACAAAATGTGCAGCAGAAGATTTTTTTTTTACTCAAAGGACCTGAATTCAGTGGGCATGTCCTTTTAAGTTCACTTTGTCGTAGATAGTTTAAGATATGGTCATTTCTCAGTCCTTAATTCTCCAAGTCTAGATTTATAAATTAACAATGTGAATCCTGTTGTGAAATTGGGGAAATGATGTCCACCTCAATTTAACTGATAACCAAAGATGCTTTTCACATCAAAGAAATGATCAAAAAGGCTGTGTCACATTCCAAAGCCAAAAAAAAAAATTAACAAGAATGCAAACACGATGAATAATGTACCACTGCCAAGACTTTGCCAACAGTGGAGCTTCAGCGACGCTGTCCTGTGAAGCGGCCTTCCATTTGCCCGGTTCCTCTTCCAGAGCCAAGTTTCTGTGCCATGCCACCCCTTGGAGGAGGTCCTCTTCCATCACGATCACGCATCATTCCACCACCCACAATTCCACGTGGACCACCGGGACCTCGATCATTGCGCCTAATATCCCTGCGATCATCACCACCACCTCTGGTTTCTCGCTCTCTTGCAGCTCTTGTTTTTTTCTCTTCCACATTTAAACGTACTTCCCCTCGAAACATAATCGGCTTTATAAAAGAGAAGAAAAATATTTACATGGGCAGGTTAGACAGCAATAGAAATGATTACTCTGAACAGGTAAGTCAGATAAGCATAAGGAATAAAACACTTTTATAAGCCCCCCACCCCCCAGAGATAGGGTCTCAGCTGTCACCCAGGCTGGTGACAACCAGTGGCACAAGCATGGCTCACTGCAGCCTTGACATCCTGGGCTCAAGTGATCCTTCCACCTCAGCCTCCTGAGTAGCTGGGATTATAGGTGTCTACCACCATGGCCGGCTATTTTTCTTTTTTTGTAGAGACAATGTCTCACTGTTGCCCAGGCTGGTCTTGAACTCTCCTGGGTGCAAGCAATCCTTCTGCCTTAACTTCCCAAAGTGCTGGGATTACAAGTGTGAGCCACTATACCCAGCCAAAATTCTTAACATGCAATCTTTCCCACCTTCTTCAGCAAAGCAAGTAACAAAATTTAAAATGATCTGCAAACTGCTAACAAATCTTTATTCTTTGCATAAATACCATTTAATAACTATTTTTAGCTTTATTATTAAAAGATTTTCTATGGTTTTTAAATACCTCATATTAATATACACAACAGAAATAATAAAGTCTTGAATTATGCCCTTTAAATCACTTACTTTCGCAATTAAGATTCTCTGAACTGGTTCAGAGTCATCAAAAACCACAAAACCAAAATTTGGAAGCTTTCCCCCAACACCCTTGGTATTGATGCGAAGTTCCACAACGTTTCCAAAACCTGTGAAAATATACATTACATCAAGGGTTAAATATTTTTAACAGAATACCTTGATGGCTCTAATTGTTCAGGATGAATAATCGTTATCTCCCCGATCCATTTTAAAATAAAACTCGCAAGCTTCTACACACAGTGATAGCCAAGGTACATTTACTCAAGCAGGCAATCACCTAAGATACCAAGTAGCCTGCCCGCCTGTTGTGTTACCTTTCTGCATCTTTGGTAATCCTTTCATAAGTAAAGTTAACTGCATAATTTTGGAAAGACAATGTATTTTCTCCTAATATATTGACCCATTTGCCAAATGAATCCTTTATCTCTGAATTTATGACTGATTTATCCAGCTGTTTCTTCTAAACACTACTGAGCCAGGCCATATCAACACTAAGCAGTCACTGAGAAACATGTGAGATAAGTCATCTACTCCCTTCTGCACAATTAAGGTGAGTCTGGTAGCTGGACACAGTATAAAGAGAAACATTTTTAAAAAATAGTTATTAAAAAGCTCCATATGCCTCTTGCTTAATTTAAAATAATCTAAAAACTTCTACAGCAAAATAAATCACTTACTCATGAAGAATTCCTTTAGCTCATTTTCATCAATATCATGTGGCAAGTTACCAACAAAAAGTTGATGACTATCTGGATAGCGAATTATTCTACGGTTGTCAGAGTCATTCTGTTCCATATCTCCTCTGCCTGAGAATAGAAATAAAGCAGATATTAAAGTTTACAATATCATAAAAACTACTTCAAGGGAATGAATGTAAAAATCACTTAATATTGATATTCCTGTTTTAGTTTAGTAAGACTAGGTGAGCTTCCTGAAGAAGAGGCAAAAGTATTTATTACTAGTAGGTTAGAAAACAGCATGACACTAAAATGTAAAGTGAGGACAATGACTAGGTTGCTAAAACAGCTTCTTCTAGATCTACTGGATTATACAAAAATCAAATATTAGTACTACAGGTATTCCTCCTTAACCAAACTGTTGCCATCACCCAGGAACCAAGCAGATTTCAGATAGTGAGGTATAGCTCTACTACATATTTGCTTAGTTTTTTGAAATTCAAAATTCTTTGGCTGTATGACATTACAGCAATCAGTAATTTTAACAGCAATAATCACATTTATGCAGTCTATACATATTAGTGTGTATGTATATAGATATACATAAAATCTTATTTGATTCTCCCAATAACACAAGGAACACAGTGAGGAAAATAGGCAATACAAGAATAATTTGTGTAATATTTGACATAAAAGAAGCTCTGAATTTAAGGGTCTCACTCAAGATCCCAAGTTTAATTAGTGACAAATTTAGGACTTCTAGTTTGGTAACATATCACTTTAAAAATTAATATTGTAAATGTGATATATACTATCTCCATCTCTCCCATCTCCTCCCCAAAGCAATCTAAACATTCTTACAGAGTTGAAATAGAAGTATTACGTATATAGCTAACAAGGTAAGCAAGTCAAAAATCATGGCAACTTACTTAATACCTAAAAATCAAAATGTGCTTATTGTTTATCTGTGAAGAGATAAGAGTGCTAAGAGAGTAGGTTATTGGCAGCTTGGTTTTGAACTCTTAAAACCAGTGACTAGGCCAGGTGCAGTGGCTCATGCCTGTAATCCCAGCACTTTGGGAGAACGAGGAGGGCAGATCATGAGGTCAGCAGATCGAGACCATCTTGGCCAACATGGTGAAACCCTGTCTCTACTAAAATACAAAAAATTAGCTGGGCCTGGTGGCGCGTGCCTGTAATCCCAGCTACTTGGGAGGCTGAGGCAAGGGAATCATTTGAACCCGGGAGACAGAGGTTGCAGTGAGCTCAGATCACGCCATTACACTCCAGCCTGGTGACAGAGCAAGACTCCGTCTCAAAACAAACAACAAAAAACCAGTGACAATAACCACGTAAGACTTAAGTCTTTTACACCTTCAAAATATGTCACCATGGCATGTCAACCAATCCTCCCTAAAAATTGGTTATTTGGCCCCAGACACTATTTTAGCAGGTTGCTCACACCACATCTTTAAGCAATTTGAGACTATACGGATCTGTGTATAGAACACATCATAGTTTTTTGTTTAAGTTCAGTCTTTTCCAGCCTTACAAATGTTAAATGCTAAAGGCTATAAAGGAGCTGACTCACCTGGTCTTGGTCCTCTAGGAGGAAAACCAGGTCGTTCTCTAGGTCGTTGTTCACGCACACGAGGTGGCTGGGATTGAACTTCTGGTTTAGCTTCGACTCTTGGCTAAAATATAAAGAAAAAAACATTATAAAAAACACTCCACCGGAGAAAAACCAACCAAAGCAACTAACAAGTCACTAGCAGACATAACAGTAGTTTTAAGTTTAGAATGTTTTTAACATAGTGTCCTATGTATGAGAAAAATAAATTTTTATCAAGATATTCTGTACCAATCTAGGACTGTAGGTAGCTTTTGTTTTCCCACTTAATGCTGTGTAACTCACAATAAGCTGCTTTTTACAGTCACATTTTTTCATTAAAGTTATATCAACACTGAAATAGCATAAAAGGTATTGCTACCAAAAAAAATCACAAAAATGCAAGATGAACCACTCCATGTAAATACATAAACAAAATTAAAAGCCATCTTCATCTTAGACAAGAATACATGACACATAATTTCTGAAAATCTAATTTGCTATCCTTCAAATGTAACAGTGCTCAGTAGTATTGCCTAAATCTCTGCCCATAATCTTAAAATCAGTATTTTTATAGTTCAAAGTATAAAAATTAGCTTGCTCTAACACCTAAAATGGCTACCTGTAAGGTTAAAATGCATGTTAAAAAAATGACAGAAACTTATAGGAACTTGTATGTAGCATCTCAAATAGTTAAAGTCCTTTAGCTCCCTACTGTTCTTCCTTATGAGAAAAATATGCATTTGAAGTATTGGTCCCAACGATTTTCCTTAACTAGGGGGCTGGGAGTAATAGGACAGTTTAAGATGCCTCCCAAAAGTTTCTGCCAACTGCTGAATTAAACATATAATTATTTTTAAAACAAAATTACACCGGTGTCTGCTATTACCTTTTCCTCAAGACAACAGCATTTTCAGTATTCCCAACCTCTTCAGACCTTCTACTACCCAAATATTTATGGTCCAAGGAAAGACAAATATATGAGCCTACAAAGGATGCTGAAAACACCCAACAGGATATGGAGAACATGTCCTCAACTCAGAAAGCTAGTAATTTCAGTCCCATCTATAAAGATGGTCCATCTCCATGTAATCCCAGCACTTCGGGAGGCCAAGCCGGGCGGATCACCTGAGGTCAGGAGTTTGAGACCAGCCTGCCCAATATGGCGAAATCCAGTCTCTACTAAAAACACAAAAAATTAGCTGGGTGTGGTGGCAGGCACCTGTAACCCCAGTTACTTGGGAGGCTGAGGCAGGAGAATCACTTGAACCTGGAAGACGGAGGTTGCAGTGAGCCAAGATCACGCCACTGCACTCCAGCCTGGGCAACAAGAGTGAAACTCCTTCTCAAAGAAATAAGTAAATAAATAAAAAAGTGGTCATCTCTGAGGACCTCAGTCCATGCAGCGGCTCAAACTCTTTAATCATTTATATAACAGATATTGTAATTTACAAGGACAAATTTTGACACAAAAATGCTTCTTTCGGCCAGGTGCGGTAGCTCATGCCTGTCACCCCAGCACTTTGGGAGGCTGAGGCGGGCAGATCACCTGAGGTCGGGAGTTCGAGACCAGCCTGACCAACATGGAGAAACCCTGTGTCTACTAAAAATACAAAATTAGCCAGGCATGGTGGCACATGCCTGTAATCCCAGCTACTAGGGAGGCTGAGGCAGGAGAATCACTTGAACCTGGGAGGCGGAGGTTGCCGTGAGCAGAGTTCATGCCATTGTACTCCAGCCTGGGCAACAAGAGAGAAACTCCGTCTCAAAAAAAAAAAAAAAAAACCAAACAAACAAAAAAAACAAAAAGCTTCTTTCAAAAATGACAATTTAATGTAAATGATTTCAGCCACTGTAACCAAAACGAATATTAACTCCTATGCTAACAGTTGAACCAAGTTTGCCTGCCTCTTCCTACATTCTGTTTTCCTCTATGTCAATGTCCTGTTTCCCTCGAGATGAAGTTGCTTACCATATTCTAGAATTCTACTAGTTATAAAATGAATATTTTTAACTCTCTCCAGGTTTTGTTATTTATATGTATTTACTCCTATAAGCTCCGTATCTTTTATTTTTTTAGAGAGACACAGTCTTACTCTATTGCCCAGGCTGGAGTGCAGTGGCACAATCATAGCTCACTGTAACCTCAAATTCCTAGGCTCAACTGATCCTCCTGCCTCAGCCTCCCAAGCAGCTGAGACTACAGGCACACCAGTGCCCAAGGCCCGTATCTTAACTTACTTTTACATCACCCAAAGAACCAAGCACAGTGCTATTAGACATAGATGTTCAGTAACTATTGCTTCATTTAAATTAAATTACATTTTTAGTTCTCTGACCCAAAACATGCAGGATAATGTTCTATGTCTGACAAAGATACTTAAGTGACAGCCCTGAGAGCACCGCTATCTGTATTTGGGGTTTAATTCTACATAATAATTTGATGCAAAATGTGATGCTGAAAAAGGCAGTTATTTAGAAACTTCAACTAAGGGGGTCTAAAAGCATACTTCAGTATGAATGTAAACAGAATTAGAGAATAAACGTACTCTGTCAAAGTTTAATAAAGTGAGTGTATTACTGGCAATTAATAAAAATACTAAATGTACCTTTATTACAAAATTTAAGAAAAACCTTAGATTCATCTAATCCAAATGTTATGAAAGAACTTGAGGCCCTGGTCTTGACTGATTTAAATTCTTTTCAAAACAGATTATCAAAACACGAGTAACTATAAGTAGCAAAATAAAGTTCTTCCTTATTCTTTAAGGATGAAAATTAAAAACAGATAAAGTTAAATATTAATAATTTCCAACATCTTACAAATAATTCATGCCATTGACTTAGGAATCTCACTTTAAGTAGGTATCTGATGATTCCAGTTTAAGAAAAGTACAAGAACAAAAAGCTAACACTGTCCCTTTCAGTAACTGATTGACATATGTTAACTAAGTCAGCTGCATACTTATAATTCTTCAGGTCTCCAGTTTCATGATTAAAACTAGTTTTTCTGAACAGATAAAATGGCCAATATGCCACACAGTAGAGGGCCTTAAAATTAATTCCATGCAACCAGAAAGTATGATCAAATGACAAACCCACAAATGAAGGTCAAACAGAATATGAAGTAAGTACAGAACCATCAAATCAAGTCAGTAAAAGCAGGTATAACCACAAATAATAAGCCCTTCAATTAAACATAAGCTTTGTAGGTGAACTAGTCAATTTCCAGACAAAATCTTTTATTCAAGAAATTAACTTACCTACTTCTAAGTTAATGCCTACCAATACCCTGGAATTAACTTCCTTTTATCAATAATCTATGTTCAAAGTACAAGGAAATGAATACTACACAAAAGTAACAAACTAAAATTGAAGGATTATTAAATCAAGTAGAAATATCTTGAATCCATTTTAAGTATAGCCTAAAGACATTAGAAAGTTCTTTTAAAGTTTAAATTCTAAACATTTAAAATTTTTGTTTTATTAAAGGGGTGGCATAGGAAATACAACTTCATTTCCTATAACTAACTTTGAAAATATATTTAAGGCAAACTACTTGAGATAAATATGAAGGTATTTTTTCTGGGCAAGAGAGTAGGATTTAATCAGGCATGTCTTAAGAGTCCTCTTTGATGCAAATACAGACAAGATACATGACTCTCCAGCAAGGTGCTGGAGAACTGCATAAGGTTTACATGAGGCTGGGTGCAATGGCTAACGCCTGTAATCCCCACCCTTTGGGAGGCCAATGCGGGTGGATACTTGAGGTCAGGAGTTTGAGACCAGCCTGGCCTACATGGTGAAACCCTGTCTCTACTAAATATACAAAAATTAGCCAGGCATGGTGTTGGGCACCTATAATCCCAGCTATTCGGGAGGCTGAGGCAGAAGAATCACTTGAGCTGGGGAGGTGGAGGTTGCAGTGAGCTGAGATAGCGCCACTGCCACTGCACTCCAGCCTGGGTGACAGAGCGAGACTCTGTCTCAAAAAAATAAACGTTTACATGAGCCACATATGGACTCATGTCCAACTGCATGACTTCAAAGCCCAACCCTACTATGTACATAAATGTCTGTGAGTTACTCTAGACCTCAATTTTTCGACCTCTAAAACAGAAACAATAGTACCCACCCTAACAGGGTGGTTGTGAGGATTCACTGAAAATGAACAAAAAGTGCTTCACACAATGCTTGGCACATACCAAAGGCATAAGCACTAGCTATTTTAACTGTTTAAACTCTCTGAAATGAAATAATCCAAAGGTTCCAAATCCAAATCTGATAGGAAATGAAGATTCCAAAAGAAGGGCCAAAAGTTATTTAGTGGGTCTTCATATAGGTAGAAAAGCACAAATAATACTGCACAAACTAATTTCCTTTGTTAAGATGGAACTCTGGGTGACCATCTTACATAAGGGTAACCACGTATTCCCTGAATACCCAAATGAAAAACAAAAAAGTATCATGGGCGTATTCTACTTTTATGTAGCTGATTACGTGTCCCAACACCAAAAAACTAAAAATTACTACTTTAAAAACCTCAAAATTTCACTGCTTAGAACACATAAAAGATACATTTATACACTAACATTTCAAACATAAATTTTCTAGTGGAATGAAGTTCAATGCAAAATGTAGGGAAAAAATTGGACACCCTTTATATGCTGATAAACTTAATTAGAATTTAGTTCATTCTAAACTAAATCTAATAAACTTCTTCGGTAGGCAGTGTCTTATTTTCACATTTTTGAAAGCTCTGAAATGGGTAAGATGACAAACAGACAAAAAGCAGAATACTAGAATGATCAGTTAAGGTGAACACTACAGTCATAAGTTGGTACAGGCTTCAATTAAGTGGTGTGAACCACTTACACACTGAGAGCTTAGGCAGCGTATGTTAAAAAGTTTCCTAGTTTTTTTTTTTTGCTTTTTAAAAAAAAAAAAAAACGATTCTTTATTACGCCACACTACTTTGTGCCTCTCCGAATTTCTTACCTAAAATATTTTTGCTAAATAGAATTTGAAGCTTTTGAAAAAGGAATATTCTTTTTGTTGTTTTAAGAAGCCTTTTAAATGACAATATTATATATTGGTAAAAACCAACTTAATCTGTATTTCACACACCCAAACCCCAAATACCACCTATGTAGATGATGAATGGAGATTCGACATTTAAAGTGGGTGCACTGACATATAATACAAGTTTTTTGTATATTTAATCCATAATTTCTGATTGACTCATTTTTAAAAGTATTTTAAAAATAAGCAATTGGCAATGTAACAAGGATACAATCCAATGTGTTCACAGATTGGTTACCTGTGAGACTGGTGCTTTAACATGGGGTGGAATTCCAGAGGAAGAAACAGTACCACTAGGAGGCAGGTTTTTACTGGTCACTGAAGCCCAGGAGAAAGCCTGCAGGAAATGCAACAAACCTAGACTACTAATCATGGAAAACCACCAACATTCCTATAGGGAAACTTCCAAATATATATTTTCTTTTCATTTCTAAACTATTGCTCTACATTGGAAGACTCCTAAAAGAAAGGCACACACACACATGCCAGTCTATGTGCCAGCTTTCAAAATCTCATTATGCAAGCTTATTTATAACTTTTGTCTGACTACTAAGTAAAACCATAAGCAAGTTCCTACATACTCTAAGTAGATGAGCAAGTGGCAAACAAAACCACTAACAAACATGCTAGAAAAACCTGAACCTAATAGAAACAATTTCCCTTTGGGGGTAAGATAGGGTGTGTGATGGTGTTAACGGGAGAGGGAAGGATAGGAAAGAAGAGAGTATTAGCTGGAAACTCTGACATTCACAAATTGAACAAAGAATCTCCTCCTATCACTACTCAAATATACTTTAACCTTTGACTTTGAAGAAAGATAAAAGAAGTTTCGGGTAGGCTTACATGATACACTAAGGATGTCACTCATCTTTCCAAGATAGTTTAATTGGTGTAGAAAGGAAACTGATCCCATTTAAACCACAAACAACAGGTATCTCTTCTTTTAATTATAGACCAACTTGTTTAAGTTGGGAAACTGCATGATTCCTGGTGCATCTGTGCTCAGAGAATTTAATACAGAATGAAAGAACAACTGACAGCTCTATACATGGATCCAAATAATTTCATATAAGTTACTAAACAATGCATACAGACAAGGATTCATCTTAAGTTATAAGTTTCACTCTTAGAGGGGTATTTTGCGGGGCAGGGAAACAACATTTTCTCAGGTAACAAAAAACCCCACAGCTTCTTTCATATACATAAAATAATTTACTAAACAATTTAACATAATAGAAAAAGGTCATACTTCATTAACAGCACCAAATTTGAACATGTGATGTTGTAAGTCTAAAGAGTTCTTTGATCTAACCTTTGGTGGTTCTTGTGGCAGAGAAACAGGTTCTGCCGGAGGAGGAGTAGTAGATTTCTCCTCTAATTCTTCTAAGTTCTTCTCCTCCACTTGTGGTTTCAGCTCTTCAGTCTTTGTTTCAGATTCTGGCTCAGGTTCAGGTTCATGAGAGGATTCTTCCAAAGGCTCCTCTATGCCATTACTACAATAAAATATTTAGTTCACTTTTTAGTAGGAGTTCAAGTAAGACAAAATTCAATTTCTCTCTAATCCAATGGGTGTAACTAGTTATATGCCAATAACTTGTTCTAGGTCTACAAAGTATTCAAAGCAAAATTCCAAAAAGAGCTATAAGACAGAAGGAATAATACTCTCAAGTAGCAGTTCTTTAACCCCACCATTTCAAAACTGAATTACTAAGAATGTTTACTTTAGTGCTAACTATAAACCTTATCTTTTATAAAAATAAAATGCTTACTCTGTGTTGTCTTAAACACTCCACATTATCAGTAAGGAACCACTATTTTGGTGCAAGCCATGTTCAATTTTTGTATTAAATAAAACCATTCTTTCCAAATTTCTTGCATATATACAATAGGTACTCAAATACTGACCTAATAGGTGGTTTTATCAAGAATTTACTTCCAACAACAATTCTAGGAACAAAAACCACCTTGCTGACATAGTTCAGACCAAATTTAACCTTGCCAATACTATGCTTACGTCACAGGGTGAGCTTCATAGTAACCACTGTTAGCATTTTCTTGCACAGGTTCAGGAGATGGTTGTCTTTCTTCTTGTTCCTCTTCTACTTCATCTTCTGATTCTGACAATACATAATACAGCACATCTTTTTTAAAGAGGCTTCACAATTTCTAACGGACATATTTTTAATATGTTTAAGGAAGTGGTATGATAGCAAAAAAGAAAATTTGACAATTTTCTTTCCTTTTTTTTTGAGATGGAGTCTTGCTCTGTTGCCCAGGCTGGAGTGCAGTGGTGTGATCTTGGCTCACTGCAACCTCCGCCTTCCGGGTTCAAACGATTCTCCTGCCTCAGCCTCTTGAGTAGCTGGGGTTACAGGTATGCACCATCATGCCCAGCTAATTTTTTTTTTTTTTAAGTAGAGATGGGTTTTCACTGCGTTGGCCAGGCTGGTCCCGAACTCCTGGCCTCAAGTGATCCACCCACCCTGGCCTCCCAAAACACTGGGATTCCAGGCGTGAGCCACCACGCTCGGCCCCCCAAAATTTTTTTTTTTTTATAACAAAGGAATTCATCTACAATCCCCGTTCTCTCAAAAACTGGAGAGCAACGATGAAGTTTAATATTTATTGTACTCTATTAGAAAAAAACAAATCTTTTAGTAAAAGGAAAAAAGTTATATTAAAGCCACAATTTAGCTTCCTTTGTCACATATATTTAATAGAGCAATAATGATAAACTAACCACTGTACATCAATGGAAGATGAATCAAATAATTATGGCATAGCCACAACATAGACAGCCAACGAAGACATATTACATTAAAAAAAAGGAAGCTTTGAGTCAGTGTAATTCCACATTTATAAAAATACATGTTGCCAAGTATAGAATCCAAAAACCTTCTCCAATAGGCACCAAACTTGGTTATCTACAGAGGATGAGACTAAGGGGAACCTTTTTCCTTGATATCCAAATTTTGTATATTTTCAAACAATGGACATCTTTTTGTAACAACGACAACAACAACAAAACCATGAAAAAAGGATGTTTGACACAGTTACAATAAAGAAGCAAATTTCCGTAGACGTCATACTTATAGAAATTAGTCCATAAAGAATACCAACAGAACCCTTCTATCTTCGTATCTTCAAAGTAACCTCACCTTCATCAAGTTCAGGCTCAGAATCACCAAACACTTCATCTTCATAACGAAACATATCATTGTGAACATAAAATTTATTTGGAACAGATCCCTATAGGAAACAACATTTATTCCATAAATACCCAGAAATCTGGTATTATATAAAAGAGCAAATTACATGGCATACACAATTTCTCATTTTAATACTAGAGATCTGGACTCAATATAATTTTCCAATGCTGAACATGCTGTGATGTTTATATAAAATAAAAAGGTCACTCAAAAAAATATAATAGCAAAACTCACAATTACTTTTGCACCAACCTAGTAGAACTCAAGAAACAGCTATTTAATAGAAAAGAAACCAAAAGAACTTTTCTATTTTGTTTTCAAATGTAACCTTTCAAATATACCAATATATTTTTTGTATTAATGTAATCTTAATCACCCATTTACAAACCTGTATCAGTATCTGACTTTTAATTCCAAATAGTCAAAGCACATGTACACACACACACTCACTCACTCAAACAACAGGTCAAACACAAATTCCTCAAAAATAACAATATGCAAATCTAAACTTATTAGAAGAAACCTTTGGACACTTCAACCAACTAGCAACCATATAAATGAAAACTAAGTGAAATGAGAAACTTACTTCAGGAGCCAGAACAAAGGTTTGCATAAACTTTCTTTCTGGTTGTCCACTGTTAGACAGCAAGCCCATGACCTGGACAACTACTCCATCACTCAAGGTTGCATGAGCATCCACATGACGAATTTTAGTATGACATTCACTGAAGTTCAGAGATAATACTTTGTGGTGTATATCCTTTATTAGGGAGGGAGGGCAAAATATAAACTCTGTGATACTGCATTACCTACACAACAATATTACCTACCCTCATTGATTTCCTTACCACTCTGCAATATTAACTAATCTTCCTAAACTGAATCCATCGACCACGCTGTGCATCACTGCCAGAATGATGCTCCTAAAGAAATCACAATAGCTCTCCAATATTGTGCAGTAATCTGGGCTTTATACAGCTTTCTCCCACTTTTCTGTAGTATTTGGTCATTCTCACAAATTGTGTTGACTGCTCCTTGAACTTACACATAATTTTACTGTGTGTTTGCTGATGCTATTTTTTGTCTACTTATAATTCCTTATTTGGTAAGGCCAAATCTTATGGTCTCACATCCTCTACACAAAGTCTTCCTTCCCTGTTAGGCCATAGGAAACATACATTTCTGTGCATTCCTATAGCATAGGGTTTAGCTCAGATTTGTATAAACTTAATACACTGTCTCAACTATCTCATGTATAAAATACATCATGATATAAAACATACCATTTTCTCCTTTGTAGCCATTGCAATATAACACCATGTTTCATACAAAAACGATGTTTAAGAACTCAAGCATGTTCGACAATTATTGTCAAACTGAACAACTATTGACAATTTATGCTGACAATTACTGTCAAACGTAAATTTCAGTTACCAATAACAATCATATTGGAAAAAAAAAAAAAAAAAGCCGGCCAGGCGCAGTGGCTCACGGCTGTAATCCCAGCACTTTGGGAGGCTGAGGCGGGCGGATCACCTGAGGTTGGGAGTTCGAGACCAGCCTCAACATAGAGAAACTCCGTCTCTACTAAAAATACAAAATTAGCCGGGTGTGGTGGTGCATGCCTGTAATCTCAGCTACCTGGGAGGCTGAGGCAGGAGAATTGCTTGAACCTGGGAGGCGGAGGTTGCAGTGAGCCGAGATCGCGCCACTGCACTCCAGCCCGGGCAACAAGAGCAAAACTCCGTCTCAAAAAAAAAAAAAAAAAAAAGAAAGAAAAAAAAAAAGCCATGGACACAAGAAGGCTATTTTTAAAAATCTCCATCTTAACACAAAATTTCTAAACTACATATGAAATTGATACTTACATTTTGGCCATAAACAGCTTCCTGGGGCTTTCCACTAGCATCTACTCCACCATGAACATAGGAAGAATTCCTGCCATAAAACCTGCAAAACCGTAATTAATGATTAACACTGAATTGTCAAGAGAAGCCTAAGAGGCAGTAGAATTCTGGTGCCATAGACTAGGTTCTGGATCCGGCTCTGTCACTAATTAGTTGTGTAATCTTGGACAGGTAAGTTACTTAAGGTCTTTAAGTTCCGTTTCCTTGGTTATAAAACAGGAACAGGAACTACTCCATAGGGTTGTTGTAAGGATTAAATGACTAATGCACATAGAATGCTTAGTTTATCTGGCACAGTAAGTAGACAATCATTAGATATTCACATCTATTTTTTGTTAAGTGGAAAAATCGGATATTTTTGACTATTTAGTACATTCTAAATACAGATGCTATAGTAATTAACCCTGTTTTTTCTTCAGATACAAAGACTCAGCTATCTAGATTTGTTCGGGAATCAGAGTTTAATACTGTATCCAGATCTCCAAATGATTACTAATTCTAAAGGCTTAAACTGTTTAGATTTAAAATAACTGAAATAATTCAGAGACCAAGTCTAAAATCCAAAATTATGCCAGTATCTAATTTCTTTTTAATATTTTTGTACTGTTCTTAAGTATGTGTAAATTAGTCTTTTATTGGCATTATCCAAAGCAATTAGAATTAACATCTTTCTAAATTAAGCTCAAAGACGTGAAGCTAATTTTTTCACAGTGAAAACACAACTCCTATAGTAATAAAACACGTAAGGGCTTCCTTTATGCTAAGCAATGTTTTTAGTGTATTATGTGTACTGATTCACTGAACTTTCTTAACAATCTCATGAAGTGCTATTATCTAAATAAACAAGCTGAGGTTCAGAAGAGGTTAAATTAACTCCCCTAAGGTAGCATACCTATCAAATGGGGCACCCAAGATAAGAACCTAGTCAGTCTAATTTGAGAGTCCATGCTTTTAACCACTACTCTTATCATTAAACTATTTTCTCTCATGTACTACTGGCAACGTTTTCTACAAAACAGTTTGGCTGTGTGTGTATACACATGAAAAGCCTCAGAATGATCATATCTCTTTGATGCATTAATTCTTCCAGGAAAGTATCTAAGAAAATAACTAGCAACGTGCACAAATAATGCATGTTTCAGGATATTCATTAGTGTTGCTTACCACAAGTGGAAAATTATAACAACCTGAATTTTCATTAAGAAAGAAATTGGTCAAATAAGCTAAGTCTAAAACAGAAATCTGTTACTGTTTAAACATGATGGTGTAGGGCCCTATTGTTTTAAAATTTGTTCTTGGTCACTAAAGAAAACAAAAAACCCTGTATCATGAAAAGACCAAATTTCAGATATCAAAAGGCCCTATTAATTCTGTATCTTCCCCCAAACTCCCTCACATACATTGTCATAAAAAACATCTTTATTTTTACAATTAGAGAATGACATACAGTTATTCACTTTATGTTAGTTACACTTTATATATACTACATTCTAATAGAATGGTTGGGGACACTACTCAAAACGGGGCCTGAATACTGGCTGTGGTTAGCTTGTTTACTTATTGAGTGATCCTAGATGAATTACTAACCTCAACTGTCTAACAGGTAGAGAGCTAATAAAAGTAACTTCACTTTAAGACTGTCATAAGGAATACATAATATACATACGTAAAGTAATTACAAACAGAGCCAAGCGAACAGTAAATATAAAAATGCCTCCTTGAATAAGACAGATTACACATATGTTCAACAGAGCAAGACAAATTGCTACTAAAATGCTAATTAAGATGACCTACAGATAAAGGAATTTAAGTCTTTTAAACAGCCTTTCTCACAGTAAGTGGCAATATATTTATCCTTGACCCATTTGGCCAGTGTGTTCTGCAATACTTACAAAGTCTAATTCTTGTAAGAGTTTCACCTATCTTCTACTTGCTAAGATACACCAAGAAGAACAAAAATTAAATACTACCCATAATATAAATCAATTTCACTTCGATCTCTGGAAAAAACAAGCCTACAGATGTCTACCTCTTGTTAAAACAGTAAATAAGGTTATTGCTGCTGTTTTACAAAGGAATACTATTTTACAGATTAGAAGAAATACAAATTTTCACAGTATAATCATTTAACTGATTCATCCCCCAACACTGTTTGGGAGAACTTTAAAAAAAAGATTTAAGCGGTTGATTTCAAATTGCATATTGGAACCCATTAGTTGGTCAAACCCAAGATATGGTCTTTTGAGACGAAGCCTCACTCTGTCACCCAGGCTGGAGTGCAGTGGCACGATCCCCACTCACTGCAGCCTCCACCTCCCAGATTCAAGCAATTCTCCTGACTCAGCCTCCTGAGTAGCTAGAACTACAGGCGCCTGCCACACACCCGGCTAATTTTTGTATTTTTAGTAGAGACGAGGCTTCACCATGTTGGCCAGGCTGGTCTCAAACTCCTGACCCTCAAGTGATCCACCTGCCTCAGCCTCCCAAAGCGTTGGGATTACATGAGTGAGCCACTGTGTCCAGCTTCATGAAAACCTTATATAGTTCTCCAGCACCTGCCCCCAAAGTTTTTTTTTTTTTTTTTTTTAATGAAATAAAGGTCGGGCTTGGTGTCTCATGCCTGTAATCCCAGTACTTTGGGAAGACAAGCTGCAAGCTGGGAGATCGCTTGAGGCCTACAGTTTGAGGCCACAGTGGGCTATGAGCATATCACTGCACTCCAGCCTGAGTGACAGAGGAGACCATGACTCTAAAAATAAAATACGAAAGTACATATAAGAATAAGCGTGTGCATATATAGATATGAATGTGTCATGTACCAGAATATAACATAAAATGTTGTTACTGTGAGTTGCAGTTAAAAACACTTTTTGCCATCAAATGAATAAAATATTAAATACAGTTTAGACATGTTTACAAAGATATTGTCAGATAATGAGGAGACAGGAAATGCAAAATATATATAGTCATACCCAAGAAAAAAAGTAGATAAAAATACCAAATTATTTGTTTAAAATTTACCTGTGTAAATATTCCGGAGCTTTATTCAGCAAAGTATAATATTGCCTCACAAACTCCCGCCCTACAAGCAGCGGACTGGGCTTCTCCATAACCATTTCTTTGCTGCACAATGTCAAATGCTGAGAGAGCAAACACAAGAATAACTATTAAAAAGTCATCTTTGTCATCAACCACCATGAAATAAATTTTCTTTTTAGCCAAATTTAGCAGTGGGGAGTTGTATACCAATTTTAGTGACACTAATGTTAATAAGTTCTGATAACCCACTACCATCAGACTAACCTGAAATAAATTTTTTTTTTTTTTTGAGACGGAGTTTCGCTCTCCTTGCCCAGGCTGGAGTGCAATGGCGCAATCTCAGCTCACCGCAACCTCCGCCTCCCGGGTTCAAGCGATTCTCCTGCCTCAGCCTCCTGAGTAGCTGGGATTACAGGCATGCGCCACCACGTCTGGCTAATTATGTATTTTTAGTAGAGACGGGGTTTCTCCATGTTGGTCAGGCTGGTCTCGAACTCCCGACCTCAGATGATCCACCCGCCTCGGCCTCCCAAAGTGCTGGGATTACAGGCGTGAGCCACCGTGCCCGGCCTAACCTGAAATAAATTTTCTTAGTCATACAAATGGGAACAAAATTAATGCCACTATTAAAAAGCAACTTACAACAAATAGCAAAACAATACATTCCTAACTACTATCCATAAGGTAACCTCCAACATTTGTGTCTCCCTTTCTCTCTCTTTCTTGATTTCCCTACCCTTCAGTAAAGGGAAATAGCATCTTTGTTATTTCTTATCTCCAGGAGGTCCAATGCTGCCTCAGACTAAGTACAAGTCCTTCTATTCACAGTGCCTTTTTCCTTTGGGGACCAAAATCTACTACATTCCTGGATTCCAGTGGTTTTATCCTAGGAAGCAAGACACAGGGCACAAGTTAAGACTCAGAGATAACACTCATGGCAAAGCACCATGACTTGTGTTTTTGTATTCTCTTTCCTTCTGGGAATTAATTTCACCATTTTCAAAATAGTAACAATGATTAATCACCAGCTATAACTTCAGTACTCAGAGATAATCATTTTTTACCTTTGATAATATGTCTCTCTAATCTTTCTTTCCACTAATTAAGCATCTAACTACATGAGATACTGTTTATAATAAATGAAATACTCCGGTGAACAAGATAAGTCTCTAGCCCTCAAGGAGTTTATAGTCTGTCAAGAAATATAAACAAGCAAACTGGAAACTTAACAGAATGGGTTAGGTGCTATGATAATGTGCCTCAAAGTTAAAACCAACAAGAACAACTAACACGAAATAAATACAATTTCCTATTTTTGTCTTGTGAGACAGGGTCTCGCTCTGTCACCTAGGCTGGAGTTTAATGGTGCAATCATGGCTCACTGCAGCCTCAACTGCCAGGCTCAGACTTAGCCTCAAGCGATCCTCCCCCTCAATCTCCTGAGTAGCTGGGACTATAAGCATGCACCTGGCTAATTTTTAAAAATTTTTTTAGTTTTTATTTTTAGCACAGACAAGGTCTTGCTACAATGCCCTGACTGGTCTCGAACTCCTGGCCTCAAGTGATCCTCCCACTTCAGGTGTGAGCCACAAACAAAACTTATCATTTACTGTAAGAATATAATCCCCAGGGCCGGGTGCGGTGGCTCACACCTGTAATCCCAGCACTTTGGGAGGTGGGGCCAGTGGATCACAAGGTCAGGAGTTCAAGACAAGCCTGGCCAAGATGGTGAAACCCCATCTCTACTAAAAATAAAAAAATTGGCCAGGTGTGGTGGTGGGCACCTGTAATCCCAGCCACTCCGGAGGCTGACGCAGAGAATTGCTTGAACCCAGGAGGTGGAGGTTGCAGTGAGCCAAGATCGTGCCACTGCACTCCAGCCTGGGCGACAGAGTGAGACTCGTCTCAAAAAAAAGAATATAATCCCCAGAACAGTCAAAATTACAACATTAGAAATTGGAGATTAGGAGGAGAGAAAAATATGAAATATAACCTGTTTTATTTTATTTTTGAGATGGAGTCTTGCTCTGTTGCCCAGGCTGGAGTCCAGTGGTATGATCTTGGTTCACTGCAACCTCTGCCTCCCGGCAGAGCAATTCTCTTGCCTCAGCCTCCCGAGTAGCTGGGACTACAGGCACGTGTCACCACACCTGGCTAATTTTTGTATTATTAGTAGAGACGGGGTTTCACCATGTTAGCCAGACTGGTCTTGAACTTCTGACCTCGTGATCCACCTGCCTCAGCCTCCCGAAGTGCTGGGATTACAGGTGTGAGCCACTGCGCCCAGCCACCTGTTTTATTTTAAAAAGACCTATTAAACTTAAAAGTACTAAAAAAAAAAAAACCATAATTCCTAAGTGTGTATCTACTGGGTAAATCAGGATGCAGTTTAAATTCCTGCTTAGCCAGGTGCGGTGGCTGACGCCTGTAATCCCAGCACTAGGAGGCCAAGGTGGGTGGATCGCCTGAGGTCAGGAGTTCGAGACCAGCCTGGCCAAAACGTAAAACCCCGTCTCTATTAAAATACAAAAATTAGCCAGGTGTGGCGGCTGGTGCCTGTAGTCCCAGCTACTTGGGAAGCTGAGGCAGGAGAATCTCGTGATCCTAGGAGGCAGAGGTTGTAGTGGGCCAAGATCATGCCTCTGCACTCCAGCCTGGGCAACAGAGTGAGGCTCCATCTCAATAAATAAATAAATAAATAAATAAATAAATAAATAAATAAATTCCTGCTTAAACTTCAGGTTGAGCTGGGAGGATCATTTGAGATCAGGAGTTTGAGACCAGCCTGACCAAGATGGTGAAATCCCATCTCTACTAAAAATACAAAAAATTAGCAGAGCATGATGGCACACACCTGTCATCTCAGCTACTCAGGAGACTGAGGCACAAAAATCACTTTAACCTGGGGGACAAAGGTTGCAGTGAGCTGAGATCACACCACTGCACTCCAGCCTGGGCAACAGAGTAAGACTCTGTCTCAAAACAAACAAACAGACAAAAAAACACTGCAGGCTGGCACAGTGGATCACGCCTGTAATCCCAGCACTTTGGGAGGTGGAGATGGGAGGAAAGCTTGAGGCCAGGAGTTCAAGACCAGCCTGGCCAACAGAGAGACCCCATCTCAATACAAAAAATTAAAAATAAAAAGTAAATTTCCATGTGTGTTTACTTTAAATAACTAAAACAATTTCAGAGACAGCCCCGCATAGGTCATTAAAATTGTGATGCTGTTTTAATAAAAATCAAATACCAACTATAGTAGAGCTTACATATAAGAGTGTAGTTTTACATAATTCTAGTGACTCACAATTCAACTTTTACATTATGTTTTTAGGTTCCTTGTTTCTTCCTTTCCAACAAACTATCCCTCCTCTAACTGTCCTTAAACTCTCAAATTTGATTTACAAAAATCCTCAAACCTGTTTAAAATTTTTTATAATGCCTCACTTGCTTTCAAAAATAGTTAATTCACAAAGAGCAGATCCAAATACTGCCATTTCAGGTGTCATTGATTTTCCAGAAAACTTAAAACTCCCAATAAGGGTAACAACCCTAATGCAAAAAGGACTCACATATGCTACATTTAAAGTAACAAAGCACTGGGCTGTGGCTCACACCTGTAATCCCAGCACTTTGGGACGTCGAAGTGGGCAGACTGCTTGAGCTTAGGAGTTCAAGACCAGCCTGGGCAACAAGGCAAAACCCCATCTAAAATTAGCCAGCTATGGTGGTGCACACCTGTAGTCCCAGCTACTTGGGAGGATTGCTTGAGCCCAGGAGGTCTAGGGTGCAGTGAGCTTTGATCAGGATACTGCACCGCAGCCTGGGTGGCAAAACGAGACCCTATCTCAAACACACAAACACACAAACACACACACACACACACACACACAGCTAAGCAACTAACATTTTTATTCTGAATAATGAGGGTGGGTAAAGAACAGTAGACTTACCTGGTAAAATTTAACAAGATCACTAAAATATGGAAATTATATGTATTTTAACACCATAAAAATTGATGGTAAAATAATACTAACACATGGGAAAATACTACATTACTCTCTGAACAAAATAACTATGCACAAAATAGTTTTCTTTAAATTGATAGTGACAGAAATACTATTAGGAATTTCCGGGTTTGGGAATTATTGTTTTCTTCTCTCTGGATTTCCAGATTTTCTACAGGAACACTGTTGTCATTTATCCCAAATTTCCCATCATATTCATAGAGTACATACTGATCTATCATTTTTGTCACTTACATATTTGCTTCTCAAACCAAAATAAAATGGTACATAATACATATATAATATCACAGGTCAAAATGCTCTAAAGTTTTGTTGTAACAAGGTTCAAAAAAAGCTTCAAATTGCCCACTATCTACACGGTCACTGAAGTATAATGGCCAAGATACCATCAATTTAGAACAGAGAGACAGGGAAGGGCAGTAGAAGTAATATTTGATTAATCAATACTCAATAAATTAATACTTAGAACTATTGGAAGGCAGTAACTTGAAAAGTTAACTTCAAATGGTAAATAAGTAAGGCAATGCTAATCTGGTAAAATCTAAACAGGCATATAACAGGTTATATAGAAAGCTGAGCTTTTAAGGTGCAGAGGAGGCTCCCAAAGGAATGGTAAAACAAAATCAAGATTTACTGAGAGAACAGTGTTTCAACTAATTACATCAGTTACTTCTTTAACCATAACTCCGATTTGAAGTGACTCAGAATTTAGAGATCCAAAATATAATTGATAGAAATCAACCAGAAAATGATTAGAGATCAACCATCAAACAACGTGGTTTGGGTATTGCAGGAAATAAGACTATGAAAACTGAGTAATATAAAGTTCGCGTTTATAATTCATGCACAGTGTACGTAAGAAGGTTGAGAAAAAGGAAAAAAGCCAAATTACACTTTCAGAATAAAAGTGATTACAAGAAGAAAGAATTGTGCCATTTTTATTATTCATAGCAAAGCACCTTACAGGTAATCCATTTCTAGATCTGGGACCTTCCATTTCTTAAAAAAAGTTAACAAAACGAAACAAAATTCTGAATATGGGAGTAAAAGGTTTCAACTATCTTATCCATGGCCATGAAAAAGTCATGACCTTACTGGATCTCGATTTCCTAGTTTACAAATTGAGAAGAAATCCCTGGTCAAGCCTACAAGACTATACAGTTCTATAAAGATAGCCAAGAAGGCCCGGTGCAGTGGCTCAAACCTGTAATCCCAATATTTTCGGAGGCCAAAGTGGGTGAATCGCTTGAGCTCAGGTGTTTGAGACCAGCCCAGGCAACATGGCAAAACCCCGTCTCTACTAAAAAATACAAAAAATTAGCCAGGCGTGGTAGTGTGCAAGTGTAGCTCCAGCTACTCGGGAAGCTGAGGTGGGAGGAATGCCTGAGCCCGGGAAGTCGAGGCTGCAGCGAGCCAAGATGGCACCACCGCACTCAAACCTGGGTAACAGGAGTGAGACACTGTTTAAAAAAAAAAAAAAAGATAGCCAAGATTGAAGGATACTCATACACAAAAAGAAATCTTTAGAAAGTTCTTAGATCAGCACCTTCAAAGATAACCACCATCTTCAATAAGGTGGTTGTTAGCCTCACCTAACAATCTTTTTAGAAAAAGTTAAATACAACGTATCACACCCCACTTCTTCCAATGACACCTGAAAATGTGAAGAATCTCACACAGGAATGCACAATGTAAAATTTTCTCTGATACATTAGCTCTATACACAAACAAAGCTCTCTCATGAACAAATCTGTCTTTTACTTGTCAAATGAAAACATTATCCAAGGCCAGGCGCAGTGGCTCATGCCTACTTCCCAGCACTTTGGGAGGCAAAGGCAGGCGGATCACAAGGTCAGGAGATCGAGACCATCCTGGCTAACACAGTGAAAGCCCGTCTCTACTAAAAATACAAAAAATTAGCCAGGCCTGGTGGCACGTGCCTGTAGTCCCAGCTACTCAGGAGGCTGAGGCAGCAGAATTGCTTGAACTCAGAGGCAAAGGTTGCAGTGAGCCGAGATCACACCCTTGCACTTCAGCCTGGGCAACAAGAGCGAAACTGTCTCAAAAAACAAAAAACCGAAAACATTATCCAGTATAGTTTAGAGGCATTTTACTCTCCAACTCTGCCTATCGCACCTAAAATCCCAGTGAATTTTCATCAGAATATTTTATTCATTCCTGTTTCTTAAAATGTTTCCTCTGCATTTGCCTAGACTAATTCCTGAAGCACATGTACTTCAGCTCTCATGGAAAATTGCTCTATATTTGTCACCATATTTTCTGAATCTATTCATAATACACATTGAGAGGGAGTGGAGTATTGGTAAATAATACACACTGAGAGGGAGTGGAGCACTGGTAAACATACATGCAGATTAGAAAAGAAAGTCACATTGAGCTTCATTATCCTACAATGTACTTGTATTTCCTCAGTTTCAAAATAACGTAAAAACCAAAGTTATCACTCTCCTTTCCTCAAACTTTGACTAAAACGTCACCTTTTAGGTAAGAAACATTTAGGTTTTTTGTTTACCATTTAAAGTTCAGTGAATCACTAGTATAATGGGGCTGCCTCCAAAACAATCAATCTCAGGCTACATTAATTTAGATGTAATATCTAAAATGAGTTGAAAATGCTAACTGAATATAGTGAATGGAAATTATAAGAAGGTAGATTTGAGTTAAACATAACACAAGAATAACGCGAGTTGTCCAAATATCAAATAGAACTACTTAACAAGTAGCCAGTCACTACAGGTATTCCAGAGACTAACTGAATGATTTGGCACAAACATACTAGAGTCCATACATCCAAAAAAGTAAGATTAGGCCATTCCAACACTAAGATCCTAAAAGTCTGTTAACAAGAAGCAGGACTTTTGACTTCTCCTCCAATACTCATCCCACACCTTCCTATCTGCAATGATTGAAACCCTATGCATTTATCTGGGCCCAGCAGAAATCCTGTCCCCTTGAAATCTTTCTACTCCCACTGAATTCCTCAACAGAATATAACTCTTCTCTATTAACTCTTAAAGTACTTTTGGCCTTTATCATGGCAGTTTATTGATCATACTCTGCCCTAAGTTACTAACTGTACACCTGTCTTCATCTTCTATTCCCCTCTCAAATATTATAACTCAGCTCTCCTTTGAATGCAATTCTCTGGAAACACCACAATTCTTCTCAATAATCGAATGACTTCTCAATCCTCCACCCATCTGCATTATCAATGTTGACTACCTCCTCCTAACTCTTCTAGAGTTCTATAAGGCAAATTTTCCTTCTCATCAAAACGCAGAATTTCTCAAGGTTCTGTCTTCTAACCTGGCAATTTCAGCTTCTGGTCTCATGTCTACCTAAACGTGTATCTAGTCTATATCATAAGTTCAAATTTTACATTCATCACCACATACTGAACACCTAGACATGACCCACATATGTCCCAATACACACATGCACCAAAGAAAGCTATTTCCTTATTTCTGTTAGAAGTGTCATAATCTTCTCAACTTGAAAGCTCAGTCGTGACTTTCTCTCCTTTAGCTTTGCCACTTAAACTGTGAAATCCTTACAAGTCAGAAGTTGGAATTTGTGCCCTCCTTTTGACTCCCACTGTTCAGACCTTTTATTCTTCAAAAGTCTTTCAAGCCCCTGTATCACATGTAGTATACACTGTACAGAGTAAAATCCAAACACCGACATTCAGTTTGGCATCTAAGGCCCTACAAAGAAATCCAGTCTGACATTCAATGTCATAACCAACCTTTCAAATTTATCTCCTACTATACCTTCTCATCCCTGTATCAAATTCTATACAAATATTTTAATCACCTAATATTATTCTCTGCAATTTCATTCTCTGGGCCTTTGTCTTACTTCATTCATTCCCATCCACAAGCTGAGTCAATGGGTTATACAAAATAAATTCATTTCAACATTTATTTTATGGCTACTATGTATGTACCAGAAACTACAAAAGGAAAAAGAGGCCAGGTGCAGTGGCTCACGCCTGTAATTCTAGCACTTTGGGAGGCCGAGAAGGGTGGATCACCTGAGGTCAGGAGTTCGAGACCAGCCTGACCAACATGGCAAAACCCATCTCTACTAAAAATACAAAAAAGTTAGCCAGGTGCAGTGGCGGGCGCCTGTAATCCCAGCTACTTGGGAGGCTGAAGCAGGAGAATCGCTTGAACCCAGGGGGCAGAGGTTGCAGTTAGCTGAGTTGTAAGTACTTGATATTAGTTATTACAAAAAAAATAAGACCTCTAGTAATAGGATGCAGTTCTCTTTACCAGATACTGTTACCAAAGGTTATGTGGGTGCTAAGACACAGCTTATCTCCACTATAGGATACTTACCCCTTTCCCCTCTGGAGTCCCTCACTCATAGCTGGGCTCTAACTAGTCAGGTTTATTTATTTTAATTGAACCATGGACTATATCAATTTTCAACAGCTAAATGCATATTAATACTGGAACTTTCTGAAATTCCAGATGATTTTTGTTTAAAGTAACTTAAACAATCTAAGGAACACTATACCTTTTTAAAGAAATGATCTTCAATCTTTCGTGGTACACCATTGAATGAAAGCTTCACAAAGAAGATCTAAGAATCATAGTGGTACAAACAAATAATAAAAGTAAGTTACGGATTAAATCTCTTATTCAGGCTCCAAAGGTTTTTTTGTTTTCTGTCCTTCTCAGAAGTTGAGGGAGGCTAGTTTTAAAATTCAGAAGCTATTAAAAGTGACCAAGCTGTAAGAAACGGAAATGCTTGCTGTCCACAAAAATAAAGCATGTATTTATACTATGTTTTAAAGTTTAACAAGTACCCTACTATTCTCCTTTGTCTTTAAAATTGATAGGGCATTATCTTCATTTACAGAAAAGGATGTTTAGAGAGCCTAAGGAAAGGTGTTTGGGGTCCCTCAGTTACAGTAAAAAGAAAGAGGATTTGAAATCAGGTCTCCTGACTCCTGACTCAAGTGATGTTTTCATTACATTTTGGTTAGGAACAACCGCTTTGGAAGAGCAGCCAGCTCTTCCAACAATACAAAAAAATAATTTTAAACAAGCAATTGTTAGCTTATGTGAAACTGTTGAGAAGAGTGAAAAACAAAGGAATACAGCAGGACAGCAACAGAAAATCCAAGAATAATTTTCAATATACCTATGGTTTCAAGATAGGGTTTCAAGATTGGAAATTAGAAGATAAAAGTAAGCGGAAACACAACAGTCAAGAAACTAATTCTATTGCTTCTGAAGATAGGCCAGGACCTTCCTGAAGGTAGGTGGACCAATTTATTCTATCGGATATTAAACAAGTGTCTACCAGTGGAGAGTAACTAGGTCATGTTTGTCCATTAAATTCTACTGAATTTAAGTTCAGACGCAACACTTTAGTTTGTGCCTTTCAAAATCAACATTGAAAAGGAGTCATTCACTGTCTCCATATTCACTTAAAATATGTGGAAAGTCTTTTTAAAGCAATCTAGGGGGAAAATGTTCAATCCTGATTATGCGTAATAAACAGCGATAATTTTGCAGGATAAGGAAGGAAGTTTTCAGAATCTAAAGACACAGTGCCAACACTTTCTTCAAACCAGGAGTTGCCTGCTGACAAATCAACTGCTCAGCTGCTAACTGAACAGTTTAGTTAGTTACTCTATGAAATTATCAAAGCGTGTTTTCTTCCTTACCTTCTAATTTTTATCCCCATCCATCCCACAAGCATTCTGGTTCACTCTTGATGTTTTTTCACTATTACTAATATTTCGACCCTGAATATCAATCTGAACTATGACAGCTCGTAGTAAGCAATTCATTCTAGGTCCTTATTATTCCTACAATTCCTTGACTGCTTTTCAGAATTAGTTTGTAAAGATTAAATCATAACATAAAGGCCCATAAGAGTAATCTTAAAAATTTAAGAAACATGTTACTGCTAAAGAAAGGATAATTCAGTCCTGAGGTTCAAACTCATCGTACCGTTTATCTCCTAAGACCAGGAATCTTGGATTATCAAAAGGACCACTGGATGCTAACAGGGCCAAAAGTTTACTTAGAAACTTGGTTCACATGCCTAAGGCTATATTAACTGCCAAATATGGAGCTGGAGAAGAATTGCCATCATCTCCCACTCTAGCACACCGGGGCTCTCTTAACGGCAGTTAATGGTTCCCAGATCCAGGTACCTGCAACACTAACGTTTGAAAGACCAGAACAAGGTACAGAGCCTTGAACCTAAAACCACAGTATCTTAATCCAAGTTAATATCCCACAACAATCATACAGGAAGAAAAGGACTTTACTATTCCAGCTAAAAGTGCACGTGCCTTTTTTGTTGTTGTTAGGAAGGAAAAGGCACTCTTCTCCCACCCCCTAAATCCGTTAGAACATTAAGTATGTCTTGGGGAAAAAAGCTGATCTATGCAGGAAATTATAGACGAAAATCTGTATTCGCCCCAAAGCGGCACAGGGCCATCTTAAGAAATCTGCTTTTAGAGACGCAGGGAAAATTCTATCAGATTCCACCAACAAAATCAACACAATCTAGGAACGCTTATGTTCCTTTCTGTCCCCTCATCCCAAAAAAAGCGGGAACCCATCCCCCAAAAGCCATTCCCGGGTCAATAAAGGATGGTCGGCGTAAGAGGGGGACGAAGAAGGCGCACGTTACAGTTCCAGTATCCGAACACGTTCGGATTAAACCCGCGGTGGCAGGGAGGAGGGGGTTGGTCAAAGACGACGGAACACTAGGTACTGGGTAAGCGAAGCGGCGGCTGCCTTCAAACCCGGATTCTGTTTCCGTGCACAGAAATGGTGCCCGGAGGCCTCTACTTTCGCATCTGCGTCGCTTCTGCCTCCGCCGACACAACCTCTTTTCCCCTCCCCCACGGGCGGGGCGGCGACGGCCTCCCCGCTCCGAAGGAACAGGGTATGAGAGCCGAAAACGATTCGGAAACAGGAACGGTGGGCTACCCACCCTAAAACATCCCCTCCAGAAAACCTACTCCCACACTTCCTGTATTAAGCTTCCATCAGCGCGCCTTCGGGAGCTGCTGCGTGCCCCCCCTTACTTCGCCACCTCATCCCCAATAAACCTCAACCCTACCTGTGCTCTCGGAGCCCTCTGCCCGCAAGACGCTCGCGGGTCACCTCCCTTCCCAGGCGGCCTCCCACCCCTCACCTAGAGGAAAGACTGGTCTTCTCTCACGCACACACGGCACCGTAGGGAGCCGGCAAGAACAATGTCTCTGCTGCTACACCTCCGGCTCCCGGGCTCACACACCGGACGATTGCCTCGCGCCGCGGAACGCGAAGGGAATGTCCCTTTCCGACCACCACACCGACCTCCCCTCCCGGCCCCCGTACACACCTCCAGCCAACAGCGGCGGCGGGTACGTCGCGCGGAGGTCAGAAGAGTCGCTGAGGACCGGGTGCGGCGGGTTCTTCTTGCTCGCCGCCCCCTTCCTCCGACAACTCGGAAGCCTCGGAAGCCGAAGAGCCGCGAGTTCGTCTGCTTCACAACCACCTCTTCCCGGGAGCCAGTCGCTGCGACGTGCGACAAGGACCACGGACGTCCCGCCCCCTTTGCCACCGCCCCCTCTTATTGTTTTACCCCTGCCGAAAGGGCCAGGGAACCCCCGAGCACAGCGGCAGCCAATCACGCATCTCCTCCAGAGCCGGACCCAACCTTCCCGTGTCCCTCTGCGGAGCACGCGCAGTACGCTGCCGCGCTCGCACACGCTCGCGCCCGGAAAGCCGGGGAACCGGAACCGGCCTAAAGCCAAGATAAGAGTCCGCTGATTTGACGTCACAAGCAGGCTGCCTTTCTCCGGTCCCGAGGCTCCAGCCTTGCCGCCCTTCTTCCCGATCGCGCAAGCGAGAGCTGGTTCGCAGCAACGCAGTGTCTTTTGTAGACTGATAATCTGGTCCTTTTTATTAATGGGAAGGAGGGAATTTAGTAATCCCTCTAAACTAGGTGTCTGCAGGTTGCTGCTATAGACGAGCTTAAAATGCAGCCGGTGATTTCAGCTGTTTGCACACTAAACTCACCTACATTGTTTATTTAACCCATCCTAGGTTTTAAGCCCCATTAAGAGGCCCTGCAGTAAAGGAAGAATAAGACGTGGGCTTTACAGAGGGGGAAAAGACTATTTCTTTGTGTCCTTGTTACGAATTTAGGCATGGCTAAATATCAATACATACTAAAGCATTTTACATACTAAAGCTAAAAGGCCTGAAATACAAGGATTACAGTCCTGTTCTAGCTCTAAGCCCAGACTTGCCCCAGGGTGAGACACTGGTGACCTTGTTTCATGGAAAAAGCCAAGCCAAATCTTGTAGTCAGGGAAGCCACTTTGCATCTTAGGTCTGGCAGTGTTTTCAGAGAATACCGAGATAGCACAGGAATTTTGGAATGAAGGACTGAGAAAATGTTCAAAGAAATGGAAAGGGAAAAAATACATTAATGAATGCTTACGAACTAAACATGGTGGACGTAAGCATGTACACCTCATCAGTTTTCTTTGCAGTCCTGTAAGGGCAATTTTAAGGTATTTGGCACGTTAAGACAATATGTCAAATACCTTAAATATTGGCAGAGGCAATGCCAACATTAGGGCCTCCAAAGTCTACAATATCTTTACCTTTAGACTGCTTAAAGATACTGTTATATGCAAAATATTTGGGCAGACCATCACTGTAATGAAATGAAATCAACCTGATGTTTTTCCTTAAAGCATCAAAATACATTACATGCTGGCTGTCCTTTAATATACTGGGCTTATATACCAGGCATTCTTGTAATTATACAGCCTTTTGAGCCTCACAGTAACCCTATGAGCTAGTTGCTATATGTATGTGTATATATACACACACACACACACGTATATATGTATATATATGTGTATATGTATATATACGTATATATATGTGTATATATATACGTATATATGTGTGTATATATGTATATATGTGTGTGTGTGTATATATATATATATATATATATATTTTTTTTTTAAGACGGAGTCTCTCTGTGTCGCCCAGGCTGGAGTGCAACGGCACGATCTTGGCTCACTGCAACCTCCACCTCCCGGGTTCAAGCGATTCTCCTGTCTCAGCCTCCCTAGTAGCTGAGACTACAGGCGCGTGCCCCCACACCCAGCTAATTTTTATATTTTTAGTAGAGACGAGGTTTCACTATGTTGGCCAGGCTGGTCTCGAACACACCTGACCTCGTGATCCGCCCGCCTTGGCCTCCTAAAGTGTTGGGATTACAGGCGTGAGCCACCGCACCCGGCCAGTAGTTGCTATTTTTATGCCCGTTTTACAGATGAGGAAACAGGTTTAGAGAGGTCAAGTAACTTACCCAGGACTACATGGCTACTATTCACTGGAGCTGGGATTCAAACACAGGCAATCTGCCTCCACAGTCCATACCCTTAGGCAAACTATAGAATACTCCCATTGTACTAATTGCCGCAATTGACTTATCTGCCCTACTGCTGACTAACCTTCAAGTGTTTCTGGTTTGGAGCTCTTATGTGCAATGCTATTATAAATATTCTTCACCATGTATCCTGCTGCAGAGGTGCAAAACTTTCTCTAGAGCAGTGGTTCTCAGACCTTAAGGTGCACCGAAATCACCTGTAGGGCTTGTTAAAACAGATAGTTGGGCCCCACTCCCTAAGTTTCTGATTCAACAGAGTCCCGAGAATTTGCACTTCTAACAAGCTTTCAGGTGATGGTGCTACTGCTGCTCTAGGAGCCACACTTTAAAAACCACTGATCTAGGCCGGGCGCGGCAGCTCACGCCTGTAATCCCAGCACTTTGGGAGGCCGAGTGGGGCGGATCACCTGAGGTCAGGAGTTTGAGACCAGCCTGACCAACATGGAGAAACCCCGTGTCTACTAAAAATACAACATTAGCTGGGCGTGGTGGTGCATGCCTGTAATCCCAGCTACTCGGGAGGCTGAGGCAGGAGAATCACTTGAACCCGAGAGGCGGAGGTTGCGGTGAGCCGAGATCGCGCTATTGCACTCCAGCTTGGGTGACAAGAGCGAAAACTCCGTCTCAAAAAAAAAAAACAAAACACCACTGATCTAGGGCAGAGGTAGGCAAACGGTTTGATAAGGGAAGGATTAGATAGTAAATATTTTTGGTTTTGAGCGCCACGTATGGTTCCTGTTGCATATTCCTCTCTCTCTCGCATCCTTTAAAAATTTAAGAAACATTTTTAGTTTAGCTCTAGGGCTACACAGAAACAGCCCTCAGGTAACCCTGCTCTTGAGTAGACACCAATAAGTGGAGTTAATGGGAAAAAAGATTCAGCGATCTTCAATGTTAAGTAAATATCTCTAACCTATTCTAACTGGCGATTTTTACCTCATAAACATCTCTCTACACAAATAGCTTCTGCCCAGGTTCAGGCCCCTTCATCTTCCCAGGAAGACTGCAGTGGCCTCCTAACTAATCTCCCTGCCTCTCAAACATAGCCTCCATGAAGCAATGCCCACCTCCTATAGTCTAGGCAGGGAGACCAGTGTGAACGGTATTCATTCGGTAGCTCAGGCCAAAAACCTCTTTTTTCTCACACCAATTTATTGGCAGCCAATTGCCAATAATTTTTTTTTTTTTTTTTTTTTTTTTTTTTTTTTTTTTTTTGAGATGGAGCCTCGCTTGGTCATCCGGGCTGCAGTGCAATGGCATGATCTGGGCTGACTGCAACCTCCACCTCCCAGGTTCAAGCCATTCTCCTGCCTTGGCCTCCCAAGTGGCTAGGACTACAGGCATGTGCCACCACGCCCATCTAATTTTTCTATTTTTAGTAGAGACGAGGTTTCACCATGTTGGCCAGGTTGGTCTCGAACTCCTGACCTCAAGTGATCCACCCACCTCGCCGAATTGTCAATACATTTCTGTTCCCTCTACCTTCAACATTTATTCTGGATTAAATACTTTGCATCACTGTTACTGCTGCTATAGTAGTCCAGGCCACCATTGCCTATTGCAATAGTTTTCTACTTGGCTTCAATGCTTCCACTCTTATTCCACTACAGTCTGTTCCCCTCACAGCAGCCAGATCTTTCATAGTTATAATTGAGATGATCCCAAAACCTTTAAAAGGCAACACAAAATCTCAGGTCCTTACCATGACCTACAAGGCCTACCTGATCTAGTCCTTACCTATTACTTCCATTTCTTTTCTTACCACTGGTTTTCTCACACCACCCCAGCTAGCTCTTCCTTTGACATTCTCCTCATATTACCACCCCAAGGCCTTTAATGTGAACCTTTATCAAAACACTGTGAAAAATCAAAGTAAATGAATCAGACCCAATCACCATTAGCAGGTGAATTTTTAAAAGTAAAATTACTAGAATTATATTATCTGATTCCTGATTTTTATTATAAACTTCAGCATAAAATACTTAGATAAGTATTTGAATAAGATAAGACATTTGAATTTGCAAAGCTTTTCCTCTACAGCCTTTCATTTGTCCATTCTCAACTTTACTGAATACTAAAAGATCAACCAAGTCCATTATCACCACTTTTGCTGATGAAGTAGGTGTATAAGAGATGACTACATGTGGGTGGGCGCGGTGGTTCACGCCTGTAACCCCAGCACTTTGGGAGGCCCAGGTGGGTGGATGACGAAGTCAGGAGTTCGAGACCAGCCTGGCCAACATAGTGAAACCCTTTCTCTACTAAAAATACAAAAATTAGCCAGGCATGGTGGTGCGCACCTGTAGTCCCAGCTACTGGGGAGGCTGAGGCAGGAGAATCGCTTGAACCCAGGAGGCAGAGGTTGTGGTAAGCCGAGATCGCGCCATTTCACTCCAGCCTGGGCAACAGAGCGAGACTCTGTCTCAAAAAATAAAAAATAAAAAAATAAGAGATGACTACATGCATGTTTAGGGGTCACACACCCC
Source organism: Pongo pygmaeus (assembly GCF_028885625.2). NCBI lineage: Eukaryota > Metazoa > Chordata > Mammalia > Primates > Hominidae > Pongo > Pongo pygmaeus. Next base: position 87,898,203 of record NC_072376.2, read on the forward strand.
ACATAAATAAGGTTTATGAAGACCAAGCATTGGAAGGGAGTAAAATCCAAGTCCTTAAGGGAAACACATTTTTCTTGGAAAGTATCTTTACTCACCATGTTTTTAAACTTTTAAGGCTTGCAAAACAAATGTCTTGGCCCCACTGCTAATTCAGTTAGGAAGGATGATGCTATGGTTTGAATGTATGTGCCCCTCCGAAATTCATGTTGAAACTTAATCTCCAATGCGAAAGTATTAAAAGGTGGGTGGGACCTTCAGGTGGCAACTAGGTCATGAGGGCCTCACCTTCATGAATGGAATTCGTGCCCTCATAAAAGGGGATTGAGGGAGTTCATTAGTCTCTTTTGTGCTTTTGCCCCTTTCACCATGTGAGAACACAGCAAGAAGGCACCATCTTTGAAGCAGAGCAAGCCCTCACTAGGGCTGGCCCTTTGATCTTGAACTACTCAGCCTTTAGAACTATAAGCAATAAGTTTCTGTTGTTTATAAGTTACCCAGTTGAAGGGTGGTTTTGTTGTTGTTGTTGTTATTGTTGTTGTTTGAGACAGGTTCTTGCTTTGTCTGTCACCTGGCTGGAGTGCAATGGTGCGATCATAGCTCATTGCAGCCTCGACTTCTCAGCCTCCTGAGCAGCGGGACCACAGATGTGCACTACCGTGCCTAGCTTGTTTGTGTGTGTGTATAAACAGGGTCTCATTATGTTGCCCAATCTGGTCTTCATTGCCTGGCCTCAGGCCATCCTCTTGCCTCAGGCTCCCAAAGTGTTGAGATTACAGGCATGAGCCACCACACCTGACCTAAAGGTATTTTGTTATAGCAGCCCAAATAGACTAAAACAAATGATAATGCTGTGAACAGCATAGTATTTAAAGAGTCTGGCTGGGCACAATGGGGTATACTTGTTGTCCCCACTACTTGGGAAGCTGTAGCAGGAGGATCACTTAAACCCAGGAGTTTGAGTTCAGCCTGGGCAATATAGCAAGACCCCATTTCCAAAAAAAATAAAAAAGGGTCTGGGCTCCAGAACCACACTGCCTGGATTTGAATCCCAGCTTTATCTCATCACTTACTAGGTATATCACTATAGGCAGGATGTTTCACTTTTATGTGCCTCAGTGTTTCTCATCTGTAAAATGGGGACAATAATAATATCTACCTTATTAGGGTACAGTAAGGTTTAGATAATACATGTAAAACATTTTAACAGTGCCTGGCACATGGTAAGTGCTCAATAAACATCAGCACTTAATGTTTGGTTCTTGAAAAAGTATATGCACCAATTGCTTTCAACTGATTCCTTTTTCGCAGACTGCCCACTGCTTTGTTCTGAAGTAACAACTTACATTTGTATAGCATTTTACAGTTTTCAAAACACTTTCAAACACATTATCTCATTTCAATTTCACAAGCAATTCACAAAGTAGGCAAGCTGCACAAGGCTAAAAATGGCCAATTTAGAAAGAGAGCCCAGAGTCCCTCTGACTCATGCCACTACACCATGTCCTACTGCTAAATGATGAACTTTTATAGACTTTGAACAAGACTTACTGATTGAAAACATGTTACTTGAGAATCCCAGGGCTCTCTCTTGGTGCAACTAGATCCTTTACAAAGCTTTTTAATGCACAGAGAAACCTACTCCCATGAGTAGGATGAATCCATTCATTTTAGAGCAAGAGAGGAGAAAGCCTATTATGACCTAAAGAAAGAATCAAATGTTAATTTCTCCCTGCAATCTTTCCAGCCATTATCTCTTTGTGAGGCTGGCACAGGTTAGGGTATAAAGGAGTGTTTTCCTCTCCAATCACTGTGAGTGTGTAAAATATGTCTCACATCCAGAAAAGTGCATGAAATGGCCTGCCAATCTGTGTGATTAAGTACAAAATGTCACAATATGAATGACTGCTATAGGTGGTAGATTTTAGGTTTCTAACTTGTTTTGATCATATCTATGAAAGTCTATAAGTAGGTGAGATTCTACATGCTACCTGAGTTTGAGAGAACAAAGGTTTCAAGTTCTAAGAAAGTCACTTCTTCAGAATTTAGAGGCAACGGTCTCATAAAAAAATCAACGTACAAAGAATCAGATTGTCGATTATGAAAATAACCCACCCTGAATTTGTGAATTCTAACGGATCCCATTTAACACTCATGAAGCCATGATGCCGGCTAAAAGCACCTCAGGCTGAGTGAATGAGGTGCTTTTCAGAGATAAAATAATCCTGGAAAGCAGAACAACTAAAGATAACATAAATGAATGAGAAGGCATTTGCCCTGAATCCAGAAAATGACTTTGAAAAGAGGAAACATTTCACCAGTGTTTATCTCACACTATCTGAGATAGACTACATTTGTCAGGCAGGAATATTCTAGCCCTCAGTGGGCTGCAGGGTGTGTTTAATTCTTCAAGCCTTACAGTCTGGATATGAGATGCCACAAGGTTATCCAATTCTCTCCTCACCAACTGTGACACAGAGAAGGGGGCCTGATAGCAGATATTCTATGTCTTTGGATGGCATATCCCTTTGTGAAATGGAATTCCTGTGGATTGTTCATCAGTCTCTTATAGATTAAGTTAATATAAAAGAGTGTGTCAGAGACAGATTTCCTTCTGAGGGGGATAGGAAGTTGTACTGAAAGAAGTCAGGGCTGAGGAGCAAATCCTCCACTTAAATATAGAAGCATGAAACACATGGGATCAAATCGCATTTTCTTCACTAACTACTTCTGTGACACTAGTCAGGTTAGTTCATTCCTCTGACCTTGACTTTCCTCAGTGGATAAACAGCCTACTTAGGATTGTTCTGAAGATTCTTTATGGCATTTAGCATACTTTCTGGCAAAGTGTGTATATGTGCATGATTCCTGTTATAAAACCGAGGCAAACCTTCAACATCAGGGGACCCCAACACAGTGCCACACAACTTCATAGACAGCTAGCCAGGTTTCCCATCCATCCTTCCATTCCCCACTCTCCTCTTGGGACAAATACTTGGTTGTTTGGCAGTGTAAAGAAACTGTGGCCCCTCTCCCTCTCCCTCTCCCTCTCCCTCTCCCTCTCCCTCTCCCTCTCCCTCTCCCTCTCCCTCTCCCTCTCCCTCTCCCTCTCCCTCTCCCTCTCCCTCTCCCTCTCCCTCTCCCTCTCCCTCTCCCTCTCCCTCTCCCTCTCCCTCTCCCTCTCCCTCTCCCTCTCCCTCTCCCTCTCCCTCTCCCTCTCCCTCTCCCTCTCCCTCTCCCTCTCCCTCTCCCTCTCCCTCTCCCTCTCCCTCTCCCTCTCCCCTCTTTTTTCGGTCTCCCTCTCCTTCTTTTTTCGGTCTCCCTCTGTTGCCGAAGCTGGACTGTACTGCCGGGATCTCGGCTTGCTGCAACCTCCCTGCCTCGGGCTCCTGTGACTCTCCTGCCTTGGCCTGCCGAGTGCCTGGGATTGCAGGCGCGCGCCGCCACGCCTGAATGGTTTTTGTATTTTTGGTGGAGACGGGGTTTCGCCGTGTTGACCGGGCTGGTCTCCAGCTCCTGGCCTCGAGTGATCTGCCTGCCTCGGCCTCCCGAGGTGCTGGGATTGCAGACGGAGTCTCGCTAACTCAATGCTCAATGGTGCTCAGGCTGGAGTGCAGTGGTGTGATCTCGGCTCTCTGCAACCTCCACCTACCAGCCTCCTGCCTTGGCCTCTTAAAGTGCTAAGATTACAGCCTCTGCCCCACCGCCACCCCGTCTAGGAAGTGAGGAGCGTCTCTGCCTGGCCGCCCATCGTCTGGGATGTGAGGAGCCCCTCTGCCCGGCCGCCCTATCTGGGAAGTGAGGAGCGCCTCTGCCCGGCCGCCCATCATCTGGGATGTGAGGAGCGCCTCTGCCCGGCTGCCACCCCGTCTGGGAGGAAGTGAGGAGCGCCTCTGCCCGGCTGCCCCGTCTGGGAGATGAGGAGCACCTCTGCCCGGCCGCCCCGTCTGGGAGGAAGTGAGGAGCGCCTCTGCCCTGTTGCCCTATCTGGGAAGTGAGGAGCGCCTCTGCCTGGCCGCCACCCCGTATGGGAAGTGAGGAGCGCCTCTGCCCGGCTGCCACCCCATATGGGAAGTGAGGAGCGCCTCTGCCCAGCCGCCCCTTCTGGGAGGTGAGGAGCGCCTCTGCCCAGCCGCCCCGTCTGGGAGGTGAGGAGTGCCTCTGCCCGGCCGCCCCGTCTGGGAGGTGAGGAGCGCCTCTGCCTGGCCGCCACCCCGTCTGGGAGGAAGTGAGGAGCACCTCTGCCCAGCTGCCCCATCTGGGAAGTGAGGAGCGCCTCTGCCCGGCCGCCACCCCATATGGGAAGTGAGGAGCGCCTCTGCCCGGCCGCCCACTCTGGGAAGTGAGGAGCGCCTCTGCCCGGCCGCCCACTCTGGGAAGTGAGGAGCGCCTCTGCCCGGCCGCCCACTCTGGGAGGTGAGGAGTGCCTCTGCCCGGCCGCCCCGTCTGGGAGGTGAGGAGCGCCTCTGCCTGGCCGCCACCCCGTCTGGGAGGAAGTGAGGAGCACCTCTGCCCGGCCGCCCACTCTGGGAGGTGAGGAGCGCCTCTGCCCGGCCACCCCGTCTGGGAGGTGAGGAGCGCCTCTGCCCGGCTGCCACCCCGTCTGGGAGGAAGTGAGGAGCACCTCTGCCCGGCTGCCCCATCTGGGAAGTGAGGAGCGCCTCTGCCCGGCCGCCACCCCATATGGGAAGTGAGGAGCGCCTCTGCCTGACCACTCCGTCTGGGAGGTGAGGAGCGCCTCTGCCCGGCCGCCCACTCTGGGAGGTGAGGAGTGCCTCTGCCCGGCCGCCCCGTCTGGGAGGTGAGGAGCGCCTCTGCCTGGCCGCCACCCCGTCTGGGAGGAAGTGAGGAGCACCTCTGCCCGGCCGCCCACTCTGGGAGGTGAGGAGCGCCTCTGCCCGGCCACCCCGTCTGGGAGGTGAGGAGCGCCTCTGCCCGGCTGCCACCCCGTCTGGGAGGAAGTGAGGAGCACCTCTGCCCGGCTGCCCCATCTGGGAAGTGAGGAGCGCCTCTGCCCGGCCGCCACCCCATATGGGAAGTGAGGAGCGCCTCTGCCTGACCACTCCGTCTGGGAGGTGAGGAGCGCCTCTGCCCGGCCGCCCCGTCTGGGAGGTGAGGAGTGCCTCTGCCCGGCCGTCACCCCGTCTGGGAGGAAGTGAGGAGCACCTCTGCCCGGCTGCCCCGTCTGGGAGATGAGGAGCACCTCTGCCCGGCCGCCCCGTCTGGGAGGTGAGGAGTGCCTCTGCCCGGCTGCCACCCCGTCTGGGAGGAAGTGAGGAGCACCTCTGCCCGGCCGCCCCCTCTGGGAAGTGAGGAGCGCCTCTGCCTGGCCGCCACCCCGTCTGGGAGGAAGTGAGGAGCGCCTCTGCCTGGCTGCCCCATCTGGGAAGGGAGGAGCACCTCTGCCCGGCCGCCACACCGTCTGGGAAGTGAGGAGCGCCTCTGCCTGGCTGCCCCATCTGGGAAGGGAGGAGCACCTCTGCCCGGCCGCCACACCGTCTGGGAAGTGAGGAGCGCCTCTGCCTGGTCGCCCCGTCTAGGAGGTGAGGAGCGCCTCTGCCCGGCCGCCCAGTCTGGGAAGTGAGGAGCGCCTCTGCCCGGCCGCCCTGTCTGGGAGGTGAGGAGCGCCTCTGCCTGGCCGCCACCCCATCTGGGAGGAAGTGAGGAGCGTCTCTGCCCGGCCGCCCCGTCTGGGAAGTGAGGAGCGCCTCTGCCCGGCCGCCCCCTCTGGGAAGTGAGGAGCGCCTCTGCTCGGCCGCCCCCTCTGGGAAGTGAGGAGCGCCTCTGCTCGGCCGCCCCGTCGGGGAAGTGAGGAGCGCCTCTGCCCGGCCGCCCCGTCTGGGAGGTGAGGAGCGCCTCTGCCCGGCTGCCACCCGGTCTGGGAGGAACTGAGGAGCGCCTCTGCCCGGGCGGCCCCGTCTGGGAAGCGAGGAGTGCCACTGCCCGGGCGGCCCCGTCGGGGAAGTGAGGAGCGCCTCTGCCCGGCCGCCCCGTCTGGGAGGAGAGGAGCGCCTCTGCCCGGGCGGCCCCGTCTGGGAAGCGAGGGGCGCCTCTGCCCAGCCGCCCTGTCTGGGAGGTGAGGAGCGCCTCTGCCCGGCTGCCCTGTCTGGGAGGTGTACCCAACAGCTCCGAAGAGACAGCGACCATCGGGAGCGGGCCATGAGGACGATGGCGGTTTTGTTGAAGAGAAGGGGAGGAAGTGTGGGGAAAGGAAGGAAAGATCAGATTGTTGCTGTGTCTGTGTAGAAAGGGGTGGGCATAGGAGACTCCATTTTGTTCTGACTAGGAGAAATTCTTCTGCCTTGGGATGCTGTTGATCTATGGCCTTTCCCCCAGCCCCCTGCTCTCTGAAACATGTGCTGTGTCAACTCAGGGTTAAATGGATTAAGGGTGGTGCAAGATGTGCTTTGTTAAACAGATGCTTGAAGGCAGCATGCTCTTTAAGAGTCATCACCACTCCCTAATCTCAAGTACTCAGGGGCACAAACACTGCAGAAGGCCGCAGGGTCCTCTGCCTAGGAAAACCAGAGACCTTAGTTCATGTGTTTATCTCCTGACCTTCTCTCCACTATTATCCTATGACCCTGCCATATCCCCCTCTCCGAGAAACACCCAAGAATGATCAATAAATACTTCAGAAATTAAAACAAAAAAAAAAAAACAAAAAAAAAAAACAAAAAAAAAAAAAAAAAAAAAAAAAAAGAACACAGGCCTTAGAGGAGACTTTGGCCCATACATAATCTCTTGGCCTCAATGGAGAGTGAGTGTGAAGATGAAATCTTTAAATAAGTAACACACCCAGTATACAACATGCCTTCAATAAATGGTCATTATTATTATTGTCATTATTAGCCAAATAGGATTTTATTCACTGACTCCTCAAAAAGCTTTGCATTTTTATATCTGTGTTTTCTTTTTTTTTATTATATTATTATTATACTTTAAGTTTTAGGGTACATGTGCACAATGTGCAGGTTTGTTACAAATGTATACATGTGCCATGCTGGTGTGCTGCACCCATTAACTTGCCATTTAGCATTAGGTATATCTCCTAATGCTATCCCTCCCACCTTCCCCCACCCCACAACAGTCCCCAGAGTGTGATGTTCCCCTTCCTGTGTCCATGTGTTCTCATTGTTCAATTCCCATCTATGAGTGAGAACACGCGGTGTTTCTGTGCTTTCTATATCACTGTTTGCTCTGAGTTCCTCCCCTATCTTCTAAAATCCTTTTAAAAATCAAGGTTCATTATTATGCATGACATGCCTGCATCAAAATATTTTATGTAACCCATAAGTAGATATACTTACTATGTAATCACAAAAATTAAAAGTAATTTGTTAAAAAAAAAAAAAAAAAAAAAAAAAAAAAAAAAAAAAAAAAGAAACTGTGGCCTAGCCAGGCGCAGTGGCTCATGCCTGTAATCCCAGCACTTTGGGAGGCTGAGGCGGGCGGATCGCGAGGTCAAGAAATCAAGACCATCCTGGCCAACATGGTGAAACCCTATCTCTACTAAAAATACAAAAATTAGCTGGGCATGGTGGCACGTGCCTGTAGTCCCAGCTACTCGGGAGGCAGAGGCAGGAGAATAGCTTGAACCCAGGAGGCGGAGGTTGCAATGAGCTGAGATCATGCCACTGCATTCCACCCTGGCGACAGAGCAAGACCCCATCTCAAAAAATAAATAAATAAAATTTTTTTTAAAAAAAAGAAAAAGAAACCGTGGCCTAAGTCTTTCTCTTAAATATAGTCAAATTCAGCCAGGCATGGTGGCTCACACCTGTAACCCAGCACTTTGGGAGGCCAAGGTGGGTGGATCACCTGAGGTCAGGAGTTCAAGACCAGCCTGGCCAACATGGTGAAACCCCATCTCTATTAAAAATATAAAAATTAGCCGGGCATGGTGGCATGCACCTGTAGTCCCAGCTACTCAGGAGGCTGAGGCAGGAGAATCGCTTGAACCCAGAAGGCAGAGGTTGCAGTGAGCCGAGATCGTGCCACTGCACTCCAGCCTAGGCGAAAGAGCGAGACTCCATCTCAAAAATAAATAAATAAATATAGTCAAATGCAGAAGGAGGAGGAAAAGGATATATAGTAGTCCCCCCTTATCTGCAGAGGGTACATTCCAGGACCCTCAGTGGATGCCCGAAACACCAGACAATACCAAACCCTATATATACTATGTTTTTTCCTATACATACATACCTACAATAAAATTTATACATTAGGCACAGTAAGAAATTAACAATTACTAATGATAAAATAGAAAAATTATAACAGGCCAGGCATGGTGGCTCACCCCTGTTATCCCAGCACTTTGGGAGGCTGAGGCAGGTGGATCACCTGAGGTCTGGAGTTCGAGACCAGTCTGGCCAACATGGTGAAACCCTGTCTCTACTAAAAATACAAAAGTTAGCCGGGCGTGGTGGTGTGTGCCTGTATTCCCAGCTACTCGGGAGGCTGAGGCAGGAGAATGACTTGAACCCAGGAGGTGGAGGTTGCAGTGAGCCAAGATCACGCCACTGCACTCCAGTCTGAGTGACAGAGCAAGACTCCATCTCAAAAAAAAAAAAAGAAAAATTATAACAATATGCCAGCATCACTACTCTTATACTTTGGAGCCATTATTAAGTAAAATAAGGGTTACCTGAACACAAACACAGTGAAACTGGGATAGTTGATCTGATAACTGAGAAGGCTATGACATGACCAACCAGAGGGTAGAGCAGACAGCATGGATACACTGGACAAGAATGATTAACATCTTGGGTGGGATGACAGAGGAAGGTGCAATATTTCATCACACTACTCAGAATGGTGTGCACTTTCAAACTTATAAACTGTTGGCCGGGTGCGGTGGCTCATGCCTGTAATCCCAGCACTTTGGGAGGCCGAGGCGGGCAGATCACGAGGTCAAGAGCTTGAGACCATCCTAGCCAACATGGTGAAACCCCATCTCTACTAAAAATACAAAAATTAGCTGGGTGTGGTGGCACACGCCTGTAGACCCAGCTACTCGGGAGGGCTGAGGCAGGAAAATCCCTTGAACCAGGGAGGCAGAGGTTGCAGTGAGCCAAGACTGTGCCACTGCACTCCGGCCTTGTGACAGAGCGAGACTCTGTCTCAAAAAAAAAAAAAAAAAAAAAAAAATTATGAACTTTATTTCTGGAGTTTTCCATGTAATATTTTTGGATAGCAGTTGAACATGGGTAACTTGAAGGGGGAAGAATAGTGTAGTACCTTTGAAAGCAAATGTGTTTTATTAATTTCTTTCAGCTCCCAGGTTATAAAACTATTCAAGGTAGTAAAAAATCAACTGTATGGAAAATACAGGGCTTTCATCAGCAGACAGAAAACTTGGTAGTTGTGAAACTTCTCATTGGAAAAAGATCTCCATAAAGAAATCATGCAGCTGGGATGGGCACGGTTGCTCATGCCTGTAATCCCAGCACTTTGGGAGGCCAAGGCGGGCAGATCACGAGGTCAGGAGACCGAGACCATCCTGGCCAACATGGTGAAACCCCGTGTCTACTAAAAATACAAAAATTAGCTGGGCATGGTGGGTGACGTGTGCCTGTAATCCCAGTTACTTGGAAGGCTGAAGCAGGAGAATTGCTTGAACCCAGGAGGCGGAGGTTGCAGTGAGCTGAGATGGCGCCACTGCACTCCAGCCTGGTGACAGAGCGAGACTCTGTCTCAAAAAAAAAAAAGAAAGAAAGAAAGAAAGAAATCATGCAGCTGACAGACACAGTGAAAGCACTGTGACTTTCTTCTACCTTGGCCAGTTTGGAGCAGAACACAGCCAGTCCCTCATGCAGGGTCCGCATCAGCCCTCATTTTCCACCCACACATTTCTAGGTGTAACCACTTCCTTGTAGAGTCTAGACTAGCAAAACTGGGGGATCTAGCTCCATGGCAGCAAAATACTTCTCTCTGCTTTACCTCAGCAGGAAGCATACATGAGATTATAACTAGGGCAGGAATGGTCCTCAGAATAAAGATGTAGGCCGAGCACGGTAGCTCACACCTGTAATCCCAGCACTTTGGGAGGCCGAGGTGGGCAGATCACCTGAGGTCAGGAATTTGAGACCAGCCTGGCCAACATGGCGAAACCCTGTCTCTACTAAAAATACAAAAATTAGCTGGGCGTAGTGGTGTGTGCCTGTAATCCCAGCTACTCGGGAGGCTGAGGCAGGAGAATCACTTGAACCTGGGAGGCGGAGGTTACAGTGAGCCAAGATTGTGCCATTGCACTCCAGCCTGGACAACGAGCGAAACTCCGTCTCAATTAAAGAAAAAAAAAAAAAAGAATAAAGATGTAACCTGCACTTCTGGTTAGATCATAAGCCTGGCTTTTTAAACATCTATATCCTCCTGCTGGACTGCCGCTCTGACCTATATGCCTCTGTTGACTCACTACCTAGGTGAGTCCTGGCTGTGGAATTAAATTACCTGGCTGCTAGTGTCTGGCTCAGAACTGACAGGAGCTCCCAGTTATCTCTCTTTTTCTAGCTGGGTATCAGTGATCCCTGCTGGGCCTGACCCCTAACTCCATAGCCATGCTGTAAAATATCCATGTTCATGGTGGTGACATGAAAAGGGAAAGAGAACCAAAAGTTATTGACCAAAGGCCTTTTGTGCACAAGAGAGCAGTCCTAGATAAAATGTGTTTGTAAGGGCAATGTTGGAAGCAGAGGATTTTTTTTTTCTCTAAGCAACAAAGAGCTACGGAGAATCCAAAAGACTTTCGATGAGTAATTCAAGGATTAATAAGAAGGTTGGTAGTGGGTGCCAGAAGGAAGCTTTGCTATAAGCAGAACTGGAAAAAGATATTAAAAATCATAAATAGGCCAGGTGCGGTGGCTCATGCCTGTAATCCCAGCACTTTGGGAGGCCGAGGCGGGCAGATCACGAGGTCAAGAGTTTGAGACCAGCCTGGCCAATATGGTGAAACCCACCTCTACTAAAAATAAAAAAAAATTAGCCAGGCATGGTGGCACGCGCCTGTAGTCCCAGCTACTCAGGAGGCTGAGGCAGAAGAATCGCTTGAACCCGGGAGGCAGAGGTTGCAGTGAGCCAAGATCACGCCACTGCACTCTGGCCTGGGCAACAGAGTGAGACTCTGTCAAAAAATAAATAAATAAATATAAATAATAAAAATAAAAATCATAAATAAAAATAAAAAATATAACAAGTTTCTGGATTTATTTAAGTAAATGTATTTATGTAAATGTTGCTCTAAACTAGAAGTTTTTTGTTTTTGTTTTTGTTTTTGACAGAGTCTGGCTATGTTGCCCAGGCTGGAGTGCAGTGGCTATTTAATCACAGGCATAATCATGGCAAAGCAAACTGCAGCCTCAAACTCCTCGGTTCAGGTGATCCTCCCACCTCAGCCTCCCTAGGAACACGCCACCGTGCCCAGCTAAACCAGAGTTTTTTATCTGAAGCCTAAGCATATTTTGGAGGGGTGGATATAGGGAATGTTTGTGAAACCATGAACATTCTGTATACATGTATGTCTCTTTTTTTTTTGCTGAAAAGGTCCATATTTCATTGTCTTCTAAAATGGGTCTATGTCCTAAAAGGTTAAAAACCAATTATCTAAACCATGCTCTTTTTCGATATATTTCCTGGTAATAAGTTATTAAAATAAAGGCTTTATAGTATAAAGAATACTATTTTTTATTAAAAAGTCATGTTACACTAAAATTCTGTTAATCAACGGCCTCAGTTTGTCATAAATGTGAGATGCTGAACTATTTACTGATTTTGATCTTGTTCTGTAGTCATATAGGATACCAATATTGGCAGAGATGGGTGAAGGTTGCACAGAACCTCCCTGTACATTTCTTTGCAACTTCCTATTAATCTATACATATTTTATTTTGAAAATAAACACTTTTTTAAAAGTTTATTTTAAAAAAACCACAAAACAAAAAAAACAGGCCACACACGGTGGCTCACGCCTGTAATCCCAGCACTTTGGGAGGCCGAGGCACATGGATCACCTGAGGTCAGGAGTTTGACACCAGCCTGGCCAACATGGTGAAACCCTGTCTCTACTAAAAATACAAAAATTAACTGGGCATGGTGACGCATGTCTGTAATCCCAGCTACTCAGGAGGCTGAGGCAGAAGAATCGCTTGAACCTAGGAGGTGAAGGTTGCAGTGAGCTGAGATCACGTCACTGCACTCCAACCTGGGGGATAGAATGAGACTCCGTCTCAAAAAAAAAAAACACCAAAAACACAGATCCTGAAATTTGGTGGTATTTGGTTCTTAATCCCAGCTCTGTATTTAAAACCTATATGATACTAGGCAAGTTAGTAAGTTCCCTGAGTTTCTTTCCTCATTGATAAAAAGGCACAATTGCAGTTAGAACTGTTGCATACACGGTTTTCAGCACAGGGCCCGACACACAAAGTATCATATAAATATAAACTATCGTGATTATTTTTAGACAGTATGGTCATAACCCAGACATCACTCTTCACTGGGTGACAGGTACATAGCTTCCAGACATGGTTCCTAAGTGGAAATAAACTGTCTCCTTTGGAGTAGTTTTGGAAACCAAATCTATAAAGTGACAGTAACTATCATAAACAAGGAACTGCCCTTTGAAAATTAGAAGAAAAATGTCTAGTGTAACAAAATAATATGGAGTTAAGGAAGAAGGAAGAAAGGAAAGGAAGTGTGTGCACGTACACCACACATGTGCACACACACATACACACAGAGCAAAAGCAGGAAATGAGACAATTTTTTAAAATGCATATTCCAGTCCATATTTGCTCAGCACTAACAGTGTGCTTAAAGACTGAAAATTAGATAGAATCTTTATTTAAATTGTTTGTTTAATGGACAAATTAATGATAGTGTTCATTTCCCAAAGCTGCACATGTTTTCCATTAAGGATTATTTAACTAAACCTAAAATCTGGAAAAGGCCAGTAAAACAAAAAAATGGTCATATAATTAATCATATTAATCATTCGCTTTCAAGGAGTGTATATGCTAATGGAAGAGACACAGGCAAAAAAGAATTTTAATATCACAGTAACACAATAAGGTTTCAGACAGATTTGTACAGGGTACAGTGAGAACAGAGGAAATGGGGAAATTATGTCAAACTACAGGTTCCAAATTTCTGGAGGAGATGACACCTGAGCTGAGTCTTGAAGGTGGTGGGTGGTGTAAGAATGAGCCAGCGAAGGAAGTGCAGTGGTTGACAATAGCTGTCCTGGCAGAAGGAACAGCAAGAGCAAAGGATGGGTGGGGGGGGGGAGGGTGGGGGCGAGTGGCGCAGCAGTGACATGTGCTGGCAACCACAAGCAATTCAGTATTACCACAAGATCAAGTCTAAAGCAGGGCATGGCTTACAATAGTGTAGTATCTCACAAAGGGGGGAAATGGCATTTAAAGAAATTTTTTCTTCAAGTTTTCCCACTGTATATAATAAACCCTAGAAAAAAATAAAATACATTCTAGCAAAAATATTTGTTCAAATAAGCACTTTCATCATAGAATACCTATTTCTATGGTGAGCAAAGACATTAAGTTTTTGAAATCTGGGCTTAACTTCCATAAATAGTCTTAATTTCCTCCCTACTTTTCTCTGTAAACTGAGATTTAAAGCATTTAAAAGCAGTACTTTTGGTTGGGCATGGTGGCTCATGCCTGTAATCCCAGCTCTTGAGGAGGCTGAGGCAGGAGGATTGCTTCAGACTAGGAGTTCCATGCCAGCCTAGCCAACATAGCAAGACCCCCGTCTCTAAATACATGCATACATACATACCTACATACATAAAAGCAGTATTTTTTTTTTTTTAACTGGCAGGATTCTTGATATGGTTTGGCTCTGTGTTCCCACCCAAATCTTATCTTGTAGTCCCCATAATTCCTATGTGTTGTGGGAGGGACCCAGTTGGGAGATAATTGAATCATGGGGGTAGATCTTTTCCATGCTATTCTCATGATAGTGAATAAGTCTCATAAGATCTGATGGTTTTAAAAACAGGAGTTTCCCTGCACAGGCTTTCTGTCTTTGCCCTCTGCCATCCATGTAAGACATGACTAGCTCCTCCTTGCCTTCCACCATGATTGTGAGGCCTCCTCAGCCATGTGCAACTGTAAGTCCACTGAACCTCTTTTTCATCCCAGCCCCAGGTATGTCTTTACCAGCTGTGTGAAAACAAACTAATACAGGTCTGATGACCTTTCCTATAAAATGTGAGATCTAAAAGAATCACAGCAGAAGCTGAGACAACACTTGTCATAGAAATCTGTAAAACTGACGAATGATTTGTAACTATTTGCTTAGGAATACGTTTTTCAAATCATTTTTGGAGAATTCAAATGTGAGGACTAAACATCATTGCTAATTTTATGGGCACGCATGTAGGCTAAACACTCCTAAAAGCAATAACCATACCCTGAGAATGACCCTGTATGACAGATGCACCTGAATGTGTGCTCTGAGCTAGGGAATCCAGGAGTGGCCAACTTGGAGATACACTCCTTGTCTATGATAAATAACTGAGCCCCTGGCCTGTCCTGTGGAACATGGGCCATACAGGGGTTTGAGGCCCTGAGTTTTGTGTTAAATGAAGGTGGCCAAGTGAAAGCTATTAGGAGGGTGTTAAGTTAAAAATGCTATATAAACTGCATAATGTTTGCAGGTGGCTGCAGTTTTCCTGCCCTGCCTGCTGCCACTGGGCTATGCAGTTACACTGTGCCGCCCATGGCCACTGAACTGTAGGAAGGTGCATACTGCCACTGGACTTTCTCCCCTGTATGTAACCCCCTAATAAAACTCTACGTCTCGTTTTGCTGGCTTATGGTCTCTTCTTTGGCTTCTTGAACCTGGTGCCTTCCTTCTTTTTTTTTTTTAATAGAGAACAGAGAGTTTATTTTTAAATATTTTTCTTTCTTAATAGAGATGGGGTTTTACTATGTTAGCCTGGCTGATCTCAAACTCGTGGTCTCAAGTGTTCTACCCACCTTAGCCTCCCAAAGTGCTGGGATTACAGGCGTAAGCAACCACACCCGGCCCCCGTTAAGATTGATAGAGGTTCGGCAGAACATCAGGGAAGTAGTATCCAGTGAAGGGAGCATATTTATGGCTATTGTGTTTGTTATGTGTATTTTAAATGTCACAGAGCCTCTGTTTTCAATGTTCCAGTTGGCCTCGATCAAAGATATCAATATCATAACCCAGTCACTCTGAGCAACTGAGACTTATTTTGGGGAAGAGGACACAGCACAAAACATGCATCCCCTGCCCCTTTCCTTACCCTCTCCAAGGCACCTGAATGTTCAAATACATTAGGTAAGGCCTGATTCACAAAAATCCTCTTTGTCCTTTACTCTGAAGGGCAAAAACCTTGGATGATCCATAAAAAGAAATTCCATAGGGAACAGATTTCTGTAAAAACTACTTTGCCATGTTTAGCAAGAATTCCACTAGCTCGTTTGAGAATGTAAGTGTGCAGAGAGAAGAAACTGCTAAGGAAACGATGAGTGAGTTATATGGTACTTGATAGTGTACTTCAAAAGCATGACAATCAATCCATGACTGCTGATATAAATAATTCAGAAGACATATTCTTACATTTCCTTGTAGGTGTAAAAACACTACTTCATCCCTAGCTATATGTTTACTCGTTAGTCTTTCCTCCTATTAAACACTCCTAGGCAAGGAAAGGGGTTGGCCTATGGTATTAGATATAAGATGTGAAAGAGAAAAAAAGAATAATGGGAGAAAAATTATAAGCAGTTTCCAAAGGCTGGGCATGGTGCCTCACTCCTGTAATCCCAGCAGTTTGGGAGGCGGGTGGATCACTTGAGGCCAGGAGTTCGAGACCACCCTGGCCAACATGGCAAAACCCCGTCTCTACTAAAAATACAAAAATTAGCCAGGCGTGGTGGCGCATGCCTGTAATCCCACCTACTGGGGAGGGTGAGGCAGGAGAATCGCTTGAACCCGGGAGGTGGAGGTTGCAGTGAGCCAAGATCCACCACTGCACTCCAGCCTGGCAGACAGAGCAAGACTCCATCTCAAAAAAAAAAGGAGTTCCCAAATCATGCCAACGGAAAAAAAAATTCCAAGAAGACCCAGATAAGTAATTCAATCTCCTGTATTTGTCAAATGTTTATAATATATTGTGATTCTTAGTAAATCATTTTGAATTTAATACCGCTATTCTCTTTTTAAGAACTTCAAGTTTAATGACTTGTACAACTAGCCCTGCAAGAGAAAGATGCTACTACCATTTGTCCTCAATGATGCCAGTCCTCTGAATTTAAATTCCCAAACAAATCCTTCAGGATCAAATTATTTTTACACTGACCAAGGGAGGTGGCTTATTCAATAAATCATATGAAGAATTTTAGTTTCAATAAACCTTTTCAAATAATTTGTTCTGAAGGAAATGGGGCAAATTTAATACCATCAAAGACTGTCTTGGTTACAGGCAATAATATGCATAAATCCCACAAACATAATGTTGAGTAAAAGACGCCAGACACAAAAGAAGATATATTTTATAATTACATGGGTATAAAGTTCAAAAGGAGCAAAATTGATTATTTTCAAAGTCAGAAGTGGGGCACAAGAGAAGCTTCTGGGGTGGCGATAATGTTTGGTATCCTGATCTGTGTGCTGGTTACGTGGGAGAGTTCAGTTTGCCAATTTTTATTAATCTGTAAACTTATGGTTTATGCTTTTTTCTGTAAATATGTTATACTTCAGTAAAAGTAAAAAATAAAAATAACAAAGGTCATCATGGGTCCTGCTTCAATAAAGTGCCTGGGTTAAAAATCAACATTAGAGGCCAGGCGCGGTGGCTCACACCTGTGATCCCAGCACTTTGGGAGGCCAAGGCGGGCGGATCACCTGAGGTCAGGAGTTCGAAACCAGCCTGGCCAACATGGCAAAACCCTGTCTCTACTAAAAATACAAAAGCCAGGCGTGGTGGTGGGCACCTGTAGTCACAGCTACTTGGGAGACTGAGACAGGAGAATAGCTTTTGAATCCGGAAGGCAGAGGTTGCAGTGAGCCAAGACTGCGCTATTGCACTCTAGCCTGGGCAACAAGAGCAAAACTCCGTCTCCAAAAAAAAAAAAGAAAGAAAAAAAATCAACATTAGAGTCCAGAATAGGAAAACCTACAGTAGATGAGTTGTTGCTTAAGCGCTGGGGATGAGTAGGTGGAGGGATAGCAGGACTGAGGGTTGAAGGGTATGGAGTTTCTTTTTGAAGTGACAAAAACGTTCTTTTCTCACTCTGTCGTCCCCACTGGAGTACAGTGGCGCCATCCCAGCTCACTGCAACTTCTGCCTCCCGGGGTCAAATTATCCTCACACCTCAGCCTCTCGAGTACCTGGGACCACAGGTATGCACCAACATGCACGGCAAATTTTTTGTAGAGACAGGGTTTCACCATGTTGGCCAGAGTGGTCTCAATCTCCTGGGCTCAAGCAATCCACCTGCCTCGGCCTTCCAGAGAACCGGGATTATAGGTGTGAGCCACCGTACCAGGGAGACAAAAATGTTCTAAAATTGAATGTGGTGATAGTAACACAACACTGAGAATATAGTATAAAAACCATTGAACTGTACACTTAAAAAACAAAAAAGCAGGAAAACTATTATCTGATAATCTTAATTGCTCAGTGTCCTTCACTGGTCCCTCCTTTTTTATTCCCCTGACTCCCAGACTGGGTATCAGTAGAATGAGTACAAATGTACATTTTGTTTCATTTATTCTTTTTTTTTTTTTTGAGACAGACTCTTGATCTGTCACCCAAGCTGGAGTGCAGTGGCACAATCTCTGCTCACTTCAACCTGTGCCTCCCAGGTTCAAGCGATTCTCCTGCCTCAGCCTCCAGAGTAGCTGGGATTACAGGTGTGCACCACCCTGCCCAGCTAATTTTTGTATTTTTAGTAGAGACAGCGTTTTGCCATGTTGGCCAGGCTGGTCTCAAACTCCTGACCTCAGGTGATCTGCCCACCTCAGCCTCCCAAAGTGCTGGGATTATCGGTTGTGAGCCACTGCCTTCATTTATTCATTTTTTAGAGATGGGGTCTTACTATGTTTCCCAAAGTGCTGGGATTACAGGTTGTGAGCCACTGCCTTCATTTATTCATTTTTTAGAGATGGGGTCTCACTATGCTGGCCAGACTGGTTTCAAACTCCTGGCCTCAAGCGATCCTCCCACCTCAGCCTCCCAAAGTACTGGGATTACAGGTGTGAGCCACTGTGCCCATCCCAAAGGTACATTTTCAATTGAAGAAAAAGCTAATGAAAATCACATTACCTGAGTTTCATTCTGCTACCCCCACCCCCGACCTCCACCTATTTATTACTCACTGCTTACCTTCTCTGTATGAGCAGCGCTCAACAGGAGTCTGGGATTGGGGGATGAATACAGTGATTCCCAAACTTGGTTGCACGTTGAAATCACCTGGGGAACTTTGAAAGCTACTGATGCCCGAGTCCTACCTCTACAGATTCTATTTAATTGGCTGGGGTGCAACATAGGTATACAAATTTTTTTAAAGCTCTCCAGGAACCAAACTCCAGACACATTATACATTGATATAATACACTGATACATTACCTAAACACACACACACATACACACACATACTCCTCAGGTGATTCTAATATGCAGCCCAAATTGAGAAGAATTTTTAGTGATTTTCACAAAGAACTGAAAATCTAAATTCTCTGCCATTTATTAGTTCTGTGATGTGTAAAACTATTTAATCTCTCGGAACTTCAAGTATGACTTTCAGACATACCTAGGGCATATTAGGTTTTTAAAAAATGTTAGCTGCCTTTCCTTATTTCTTTCCCTTCAAAAATTGGAGAATTTTATTTTTCAAAAAAGCAATTGTGTTGTCACTATTATGTTCCTTTCTGTTCTTCAGAGCCCTGTGCCTAATGCTTGCTCTCTAACATAAGTTAAGGAACCTCTTGTGCTCTGGCTTCCTGGAACCTTGGATCTGTAGATTGAGAATCTGATCTCTGCCTTGGCTGACCTCTCAGGATTTGGTATCCAGACCACCTGTCAGTTCTTTTTTTTTTTAAGACAGAGTTTCGCTCTGTTGCCCAGGCTGGAGTGCAGTGGTGTGATCTTGGCTCACTGCAACTTCCGCCTCCCAGGTTCAAGCAATTCTCCTGCCTCAGCCTCCTGCGTAGCTGGGACTACAGGCGCGGGCCACCACACCCAGCTAATTTTTGTGTTTTTAGTAGAGACGGGGCTTCACCATATTGGACAGGCTGGTCTTGAACTCCTGACCTTGTGATCCGCCTACCTCGGCCTCCCAAACTGCTGGGATTACAGGTGTGAGCCACTGCACCTGGCGTCAGTTCTTTTCTGATTCTTGTTTTCCGTGCTCATGCTGTCTTTACCGCTGCTGAAAAGCCAAGCATGCCATGTAACAGGCTTTGCATTGTATCTTTATGAAGTAGGAATTCGCGTATTTAGATCAACAAGGAGAATGAAGTTGGGCAGTGTAGATAATGGGCTATGAAGAAAAAAAGGAAAAGTCATGAGAACACAAGGTGTCAAGCAACATGGAGGGTCTTGAAGGGGTTTCTAGAGAGCAGGGGTTGCAAACTGGAGGCCTGCAGGCCACACCCAGCTCCAATGTTCTGTTTAGCCCTCACAGTGTTCAAAATGTTTCTGAACTGATTGCTGGCTTTTAAAATCGAGAAATTTCAGCCAGGCGCAGTGGCTCACTCCTGTAATCCCAGCACTTTGGGAGGCCAAGGCGGGTGGATCACGGGGTCAGGAATTTGAGACCACCCGGCAAATATGGTGAAACCCTGTCTCTACTAAAAATACAAAAATTAGACAGGCGTGGTGGTACGCGCCTGTAGTCCCAGCCACTCAGGAGGCTGAGGCAGGAGAATCACTTGAACCTGGGAGGTGGAGGTTGCAGTGAGCCAAGACCGTGCCACTTCACTCCAGCCTGGGTGACACACTGCGACTCCCTCTCAAAATAAATAAATAAATAAACAAACAAACAAATAAACAAACAAAAATCCAGATGTCTAGCTTCTCTTGAAAAAGATGACAGTCTGGCAACAATGGACTCACTGTTCCACATGGAACCAATGAGGACATCAGTAGCTGCTACTTCCTTGGGATGGGGTATCCTCTGTCCAGTTTTCTGCAGCTACCACCACCACCTGCTTCACTGTATTGACTGGCCAGCCTCTCCAGGTATGAGTTTTTTTTGTTTTTTGTTTTTTTTAAGAGTTGGAGTCTGCCAGGCGCAGTGGCTCACGCCTGTAATCCCAGCACTTTGGGAGGCCAAAGCGGGTGGATCACGAGGTCAGGAGTTCAAGACCAGCCTGGCCAAGTTGGTGAAACCCCGTCTCTACTAAAAATACAACAATTAGCTGGGCGCGGTGGCGGGCACCTGTAATCCCAGCTACTCGGGAGGCTGAGGCAGGAGAATTGCTTGAACCCAGGAGGCAGAGTTTGCAGTGAGCTGAGATCGCACCACTGCACTCCAGCCTGGTGACAAAGCAAGACTCCGTCTCAAAAAAAAAAAAAAAGAGTTGGACTGCAACCTCAAACTCCTGGGCTCAAGCAATCCTCAGGCCTTAGCCTCCCAAGTAACGAGGCCCACAAGCCTGCCACCACCATGCCTGGCTAATTTTTTTTTTGTAGAGATGGGGTCTTACTATATTGTCTAGGGTGGTCTTGAACTCCTAGTCTCAAGCAATCTTCCTGCCTCAGTCTCCCAAAATGTTGGGATTATAGGTGTGAGGCACTATGCCCAACCATATCTGAGGTTTCAATCCCTGCTAAAGAGACAGGGCTTCCCTAAACTAGATGTTCAGTTTACTAGAAAAACGTGGAAGAAGAGGACGAGGAGAATCCCTCTATTAATAACACTCACAATAGTAGGTGTGGAAGGCCTCAAATAGCACATTGATAAGTATGGACTGTGGCCTGAAGTACAAGGTACCTGAAGGTACTTTCCCATGCAACAACATGATCAGGACGAATGTTTAAAAATATTTTAGGGCCGGGCATGGTGGCTCACGCCTGTAATCCCAGCACTTTGGGAGGCCGAGGCGGGTGGATCACGAGGTCAGGAGATTGAGACCATCCTGGCTAACATGGTGAAACCCCCGTCTCTACTAAAAATACAAAAAGAATTAGCCGGGCGTGGTGGCGCGCGCCTGTAGTTCCAGCTATGCGGAAGGCTGAGGCAGGAGAATGGCGCGAACCCGGTAGGCGGAACTTGCACTGAGCCGAGATCGCGCCACTGCACTCCAGCCTGGGCTACAGGGCGAGACTCCGTCTCAAAAAAAAAAAAATTAGCCAGGCATGGTGGCGGGCGCCTGTAGTCCTAGCTACTCGGGAGGGTGAGGTGGGAGAATCGCTTGAATCCGCGAGGCGGAGGCTGCAGTGAGCCAAGATGGCGCCATTGCACTCCAGCCTGGGCAACAAGAGCGAGACTCTGTCTCGAAAAACAAACAAACAAACAAACAAAAAACCACTATGTCTTTATACCTTACCAAGTTCCAGGAAGGATTTCAGACAGCACTAGCTGACAGGATGGGCTAAAGACTGCGACATCACATCCAAAAGTAACAGCCGAAGGGCTTTTCAGTAGATTTGGACAGGAAGTGATAAGGACATGAAGGAAACTGGAGCAGCAAGACAGAGAGAAAGGCAGGACTATGAGAAGAGGTAATCGTCAAGACCCGATGAATATCCGGGAGAATGGCCCTGTGGCTCAAGAGCCAGTATCCACAAGACTCAACCACTGCAGATAGGAACTCAGCACTGATGGGCTTGGGAAAAAACACAACAGGATTTTGTTGTCAGGGAAGAGACATGGTAAAACTAATCAACATTTCAGGGCCTAAACAAAAAAGGCATCAGACCTGGAGGGAGAGTGAAGTTACTGGGCAGTAATAACAGCAGCACCCAGGACCCAAGGAGGGAAGGCTGTGTGGCTGCAGCCACTCAGGTGCCCCGGGGTCCATTCAGGCCTGCCTGATTTGCAGCAATCAGACTCAATTCTAAGATCCACATAAGCTGTAATCCTTCTCAGTTGCTGCCATGATTGTCTCCTGCACTGGGCGGGTCTGCGCCTGGAGGTGACAGGTACAGGTGTCTAGGGTCTGAGGATCAAGACAGAAGCTGGGCTAAGAAGTCTAAGGTAAGCAAAGTCAACCTGGACCTCCCCAGAAATTAGCCAAAAATGTGGGTATGGGACTCAGGAAAAAAGTTAGGCTTGAAATAGAGATTTGGGAGCGATCTCCCAAGAGCTGAAGCCAAGAAGAGAGTGCCAAGAGAAACACAGATGACTGTCAAAGCCTATAGAGGAGCCACATTTAAGGGAGGGAGGGAAAGGAGGCAGCTACTCTGGCAGTCAAAGACGCATACAAAAAAGCCCAAAACACCTGAGGCCAGGCATGGTGGCTCATGCCTGTAATCCCAGCATTTTGGGAGGCCAAGGCGGGTGGATCACATGAGGTCAGGAGTTCAAGACCAACCTGGCCAACATGGTAAAACCCCTGTCTCTACTAAAAATACAAAAGTTAGCCGGGCGTGGTGGTGGGCCCCTGTAATCCCAGCTATTCAGGAGGCTGAGGCAGGAGAATCGCTTGAACCTGGGAGGCAGAGGTTGCAGTGAGCCAAGACCATACCACTTCACTCCAGCCTGGGCGACAAGAGCAAAACTCTGTCTCAAAAAAAAAAAAAAAAAGTTAACAGAAAAGCACCTGAGATGAACAGAATCCTCCAGCTTCACAGAAGCAAAGAAAATAAATTTAAAGAAGGTGGTGTTTAACAGCCACTTACTGAAGAAAGGACACATAAGACAAAGACCAAAATAGACCAAAAGCAGGTAACCTTCAAAAGATTTTTCAGAGAAAGGGGTGGAAACCAGACTGCAAGGGGTTAAGAGAGTAGGTGTTGAGGAAGTTAGAGAGGAGCCAAACAAACCCTAGTATTTATGGTAGTGAGGTCTGAGCTATGTTTGTTTGGGCTGTGCAGTTGCTAGGTTATGACAAGCACACACTGAACTCCGGCTCTGCTGCCCCCTTTTATGTCTGGCATTCTCAGAAATCACCTGGATCACCTAGTCTTACCTAGTCCTAAGGAATAACTAAATTTGTTATATTTCTTCCTTTTCAAAGTGGAAGCCAGCGGCTCCCTAATGCACCCATGGTTGCCAACAGTCCTTCACCATGTGGAATGGGGTCAAAAAAGCATCATGGTGTCCATGGTTTTGGGAGTGTGGAAGGGTCACTGAGCATCAGGCTGCCTATGAAGAAAGGAGTTATGTTCTTCCCTTCTCTTTGCACATTTCTTTTTACTTCCCAATGCCCAGTGGCCTTGGTAAAAAACATTAGATGTGTAAATGACGTGAGCATGGCAGACAACTGCCAGCTTTCTAGCAGTTGTTCCCAATCATCATTGTCGTCATGGAAAGAGGACTAAATATCAGGAGTGTGGACACCAATGGGCAGCCTGCTAATTTTATAACTGTAATCCTTTTACACAACACAGGTCCATGTTCACATGCATGCAAGAGTAACATGAAGTTAAACTCAGCACTTTCCGCACAGTAGATGCCCTACTATACTCGAGTAAGCAGTTAAAGATGGTCATTCCTCATAAAGACAAGCTGAAGAAAATCTTCCCTTTTCTTCAATATATTCAGACTTTATTTTCATCCCCTTTAAAAAGACAAGTTGGACAGGCACTGTGGCTCATGCCTGTAATCCCAGCACTTTGGGAGGCCAAGGCAGGCGGATCACAAGGTCAGGAGATGAGACCATCCTGGCCAATGTGGTGAAACCCCAACTCTACTAAAAATACAAAAATTAGCTGGGCGTGGTGGCGCGCGCCTGTAGTCCCAGCTACTCAGGAGGCTGAGGCAGGAGAATGGCGTGAACTTGGGAGGCGGAGCTTGCAGTGAGCCTAGATCGTGCCACTACACTCCAGCCTGGGCGACAGAGCGAGACTCTGTCTCAAAAAAAAAAAAAAAAAAAAAAAAAAAAAAATCACGAAATTGAGGTATTTTGTTGAAATACTTATGGATGATATGATGTCTGGGATTTATTTCAAAATAATAATATGGGGGAGTGGATAAAAGTATAGATAAAATAAGATTAGCCTTGCGTCGATAATTATTTAAGTTTGGTGATGGGTATGTGGAGATTTAATACACTATTTGACTTTTTTCCATAATATAGATTTTAAAAATTAATGTATTTATGTAAATTAGATAGTATCTTATAAACAAGTGAAAAGCAAGCAATAAACTGGGCAAAATATGCAATATGCATATTTCAATATGCAGCTAATAGAAAAAAATGTCATAAGTGGGTAATTCATAAAAGAAATACAGGCCAGGTGCAGTGTCTCACGCCTGTAATCCCAGCACTTTGGGAGGCTGAGGTGGGCTGATCACTTGAGGTCAGGAGTTTGAGACAAGCCTGGCCAACATGGCAAAACTCAATCTCTACTAAAAATACAAAAATTAGCCAGGCGCGGTGGCACACACCTGTGATCCCAGCTACTCAGGAGGCTGAGGCAGGAGAATCCCTTGAACCCGGGAGGCAGAGGCTTCAGTGAGCCAAGATCGTGCCACTGCACTCCAGCCTGGGCAACAGAGTGAAACTTCTTCTCAAACAAACAAACAAACAAAAAACACAAAAAAATAAGAAATACAAACAACCACTTACACATTTTTATATATAAGTATAAATACACTGAACTTCACTAATTGTAGGAGACAGAATAATGGCCCTCCCAAAGGTGTCCACGTTCTAATCCACAGACCTGTGAATATGTTTCCTTACAGAACAAAAAAGGGACTTTGCAGCTATGATTAAATTAAGAATCTTCAGATGGGGAGTTTATCCTGAAATATCTAGGGGAGCCCACTGTAATAAGGAGAGTCCTCATAACAGGGAGACAAGAGTGTTAATGTTAGAGAGAAGGCTATGTGAGGAAGGAAGCAGCCAGTGAAGGAGATATAATGACATCATGTTGCTGGCTCTGAAGACGAAGGAAGGAGCCATGAGCCAAGAAATGGAGGTGGCTTCTAGAATCTGGGAAGGGCAAGGAAACTGATTCTTTCCTAGAGCCTTCAGAAGGAAGCAGCCCTGCTGACACCTAGAGGTTAGCCCAGTGACTATGCCCGGAAAACACTCAACATACCATCTGATCCCACTTTAAATTCTTGCCTACTGACTTCCAGTGGGCCTGAAGGGGTCCCTATCTCTGCCAACACTACAATAATGCAATATTTCCCACCAATTTACCCTCCTACTCTCCTAGACAGCTATTTTACAGCTTCTGAGCTTTCCTCAAATCTCCCAACTTCTCTTTTGGGTCATGCTGTTTGCTGGAGGGAGGGACTTCACCACATACTTACGAAGGGGTCATGAGCAACCAGTACTTCCTTTTTTGTTCATTTGATACAGGGTTTCACTTTGTCACCCAAGCTGGAGTGCAGTGACATGATCACGGCTCGCTGAAGCCTCAAACTCAAGCAATTCTCCTACCTCAGCCACCCAAGGCGCTAGGACCACAGCTGCATGCCACCACACCTGGCTAATTTTTAAATTTTTTTATAGAGATGGGGGTCTCACTATGTTGCCCAGGTTGGTGTCAAACTCCTGGGCTCAAGACATCTTCCCAAAGTGCTGGGAATACAGGCTTGAGCCACCACATCCCGCAACTGGCCCAGAACGTTGAAACTATCCCACCTCTACTTATGTATGCCAGCACCTGTACCCACCTACTCCTCTGTCCCACTTGTTACTTTCAATACACTGTGATCCTGTCTAAAACCAATCCCTCTCCTCTCACCTCAAGAACATTGCTTTTGTAGTTCTCCATCATTGTGAATTTTTTCCTCTCCACTGGCTCATTTGTACCAGCATACAGACGTGATTTTAAAGCACCCAGTGTAAAAACAACAGAATTCCTCCTACAATATCCCTCTCTAGCAATCAGTCAGTTTGTGTGCTCCTTCTTAGAGCAAAGCTCCTAAAAAGAGATTTTTATACTTGCTGTCTCCAATTCCTCTTCTATCCTTTTTGAACCCACCTCAGTGGGCTGTTAATCCATCCTCAGCACAGTTCTACCCAGTGGGAGTCATTATTTCCATTGTACAGAAGAAGAGCAGAGTCTCAGAGAGTTTGGGCAACTTATTCAAAATCACACTCAGCCTGACCCTATAGCCTATGCGCTTTCTACTCACTGCTTCAGCCTGGCCCTCAAACTTTAGTTTCTTACTCACCTGTAAACTCTACTGCCTAGCCAGCCTCCTGTAACACTGGCCTTGTTACATGTCTTGTAAAGTGTTTATTAGATTTGATTCCAATTCATTTATGAACAATAACATATTGATTTTGAAACTAATATATTTCAGATCTTATCTGGTTGTGTCATGGCTCACACTGACATAATATTTGCTCTTATAGTTGTTGTTTTTCAGAAGGATTTCATTAATATTTCTTTAGGCATGAGGCTATATTATTATAATCCATATTATACTATTATTTCATAAATTTATTATTTTCATTTTAACACATGCTCAATATAAGAATGTAGGAAATGGGAAACAACATATATACTTACCATAATTACATCACCAAATACAAATACTGTTAGCACTTCTGTTTCCTTCTAGATTTTCATTTTTTTTTTTAGTTCTAATCATCGCAAATGTAGAAAAGTAATCTTGCAATTATTGTTAAAATATGCAAAGAAATCAACATAAAATAAAAGCACCAGTACTCAAGGATATATGATATGAATTTTTTTTTTGAGACAGAGTCGCGCTCTGTCGCCAGGCTAGAGTACAGTGGCACGATCTCAGCTCACTGCAACCTCTGACTCCCTGGTTCAAGCGATTCTCCTGCCTCAGACTCCCAAGTAGCTGGGATTACAGGCACATGCCACCACACCCAGCTAATTTTTGTATTGTTAGTAGAGACGGGGTTTGACCATGTTGGCTAGGATGGTCTTGATCTCCTGACCTCTTGATCTGCCAGACTTGGCCTCCCAAAGTGCTGGGATTACAGGCGTGAGCCACCACGCCCGGCCCTGAATGTTTAATTTAGCATAGGAAAAAACCGAAATGAAAACATTAATAAAAACAGTGACATAATTTCTTTCTTTTTTTTTTTTTTTTGAGACGAAGTCTTGCTCTGTCGCCCAGGCTGGAGTGCAGTGGTGTGATCTCGGCTCACTGCAAGCTCTGCCTCCCGGGTTCATGCCATTCTCCTGCCTCAGCCTCCCGAGTAGCTGGGACTATAGGTGCCTGCCACCATGCCTAGCTAATTTTTTGTATTTTTAACAGAGACAGGGTTTCACCGTGTTAGCCAGGATGGTCTCGATCTCCTGACCTCGTGATCCACCCGCCTCCGCCTCCTAAAGTGCTGGGATTACAGGTGTGAGCCACCGCACCCAGCCTCACATAATTTCTTTTATCTTCTGTAAAGTAGAAATAATACTAGCACTTCATTGGATTGTTGTAAGAATTAAGTTAAATAATGTATGGAAGGCATATAGTATATTAAATGGCAAATAACTGACCTGTAAGCAGTTATAACAGATTATCTCCTCAACACTTTATTTTTTAAATTCAGCCCTTTCCAGCTCAGGTCAAAGTTCTCTAACCTGGCACTGCTCTTCTACAAACTTTTGTTATTCTTTCAATTTCTAGATTCAAATTAGATTAGTTATTCTGTCAACCCAACAGATACCAGTGAAATTTATTCCCATGTCCTCCTCTCTCTCACAAAGATGAATGTTGCTGAATTTTGTGGGTACTGAATGTCTCTCTTATGGGCCTAAATCTTTTCTCCAGTTTCAGTTGCAATTTGCCAACTCTAATCTTTCAGGAGTTAGGGCTGCTCTGCTTACACCACTGGTTTTTAACCTTTCTCTTTTGATAGCTACATCATCAGTTTTTGCTCACTTCTCCCTTGGGGTACTTTGGTAGCAAGATTTCCATCTTTTTAACACAGTACTTAGTTTCCCTGTCCATCTTTGACATATCACAGAATCAGGTTTAACATAAAACTTCCAAATACAATAGCGACTGGTACAAGAAATATTTGTTGAATGAATGAGACCATTTCTTTTCTTTCTTTTTTTTTTTTTTTGAGACGGAGTCTCACTCTGTCTCCCAGGCTGGAGTGCAGTGGCGCGATCTCGGCTCACTGCAACCTCTGCTTCCCAGGATCAAGTGATTCTCCTGCCTCAGCCTCCTGAGTAGCTGGGACTACAGGCGCGTGCCACCACACCCAGATAATTTTTGTATTTTTAGTAGAGACAGGGTTTCACCATGTTGGTCAGGCTGGTCTCAAACTCCTGACCTCGTGATCCGCCTGCCTTGGCCTCCCAAGGTGCTGGGATTACAGGCATGAGCCACTGCGCCCGGCTGAGACCATTTCATTTTATGGTTAAAAAAAAAAAAAGAAAAAGGATGCTGAAAATACACTATTCGTATTTATTAAGATGACCCTTAAAAAGGGAGAAAAGGATTAAACAAAATCAGACTAATAATTTTTTTTTTTGAGGTGGAGTTTCACTCTTGTTGACCAGGCTGGAATGCAATGGTGTGATCTCAGCTCACTGCAAACTCCACCTACCAGGTTCAAGCGATTCTCCTGCCTTAGCCTCCTGAGTAGCTGGGATTACAGGCATGCACCACCACACCTGCTATATATTTTTTTGTATTTTTAATAGAGACAGGGTTTTACCATGTTGGTCAGGCTGGTTTCAAACTCCTGATCTCAGGTGATCCGCCCACTTCAGCCTCCCAAAGTGCTGGGATTACAGGTGTGAGCCACCACACCCAGCCAGACTAATAATTTTAAACCATTTGGTTTAAATAAAATATTTTTCCTATCCCCCCAAATTTGCAAAAAGGAATCTTGTTGACTTGGGACAATACTGTCATCTGGACTCTGCAAATAGTATTCTAGCTACTGCATTTATATTTGTTTTATATTTCATTTATTTCTTTCTTTTTGAGACACAGTCTCACTCTTGTTGCCCAGGCTGGAATGCAGTGGCACTATCTAAGCTCAATGCAACCTCCGCCTCCTGAGTAGCTGGGATTACAGGCGTGTGCCACTACACTCGGCTAATTTTGTTTGTTTGTTTGTTTTGACACGGAGTTTCGCTCTTGTTGCCCAGACTGGAGGGCAATGGCTCTATCTTGGCTCACAGCAACCTCCACCTCCCAGGTTCAAGAGATTCTCCTGCCTCAGCCTCCTGAGTAGCTGGGATTACATGCATGCACCACCATGCTCGGCTAATTTTGTAGTTTTAGTAGGGATGGGTTTTCACCATGTTGGCCAGGCTGATCTCTAACTCCTGACCTCAGGTAATCCGCCCACCTCAGCCTCCCAAAGTGCTGGGATTGCAGGCGTGAGCTACTGTGCCCAGCCTGTTTTATATTTTAGCTACTTGTTTGAAGGCTTTTGGACTCAAACACAAATACTGATACAATTTTGGAGAATAATTTTATCCACTTATATTCTACCCACTGGAATACTCTATAGATGAGAAAGATAGACCTTGAAGAGGTCCAGAATATGCCACTATGGCATAAAAACTATTTCGAGCAGAAGGTATTTGAGCTTCTGAGATCTTACCTATCTAAAAGCAGAGTCTCCCAGTATAATTCAATTGTTATCAATTCCCTCCCTAGGAGGGACCAGGGAAGACTGGCCCTTATCACAGAAGATGAGATGTCTCCATACCACACCTAAACAGATATTGTCACACAACTACCATATCTCCCACACTTCTAAAGGCCCTTTTAAATCATTTATTTTCCTATAAGTGCCCTTCCCCCTACCTTAAGATGGTATATAAACCCCCCCAATTTTTTTTTTTTTTTTTTTTTTTGAGACAGGGTCTAGCTCTGTTGCCCAGGCTGGAATGCAGTGACACAATCTTGGCTCACTGTAATTTCCATCTCCCAAGTAGCTGGGCTTACGGGCACATGCCATCACACCCAGCTAATTCTTATATTTTTTGTAGAGATGGGGTTTTGCCATGTTGCCTAGGCTGGTCTTGAACTCCTGAGCTCAAGCAACCCACCGCCTGGGTCTCCCAAAGTGCTGCGATTACAGGCGTGAGCCACCGCGCCTGGCCCCCCAAATTCTAACCACTTCTTTGGGTTACATTGTTCTGTGAACTCCTGTAAATGCATTAACTAAGATGTACAATTGAATTTTGTCTTTTCTCTTGCTAATCTATCTTTTGTCATAATTTGCAGGCCCCCAGGAATGGAAACTAAGAGGTTAAAGGAACAGTTTTTCTATACAGGTGCAGTTATAGAAGTAAGCATTATGCATGGTTACATTAGCATCACTATTTGTGATGAATCTATAGCAAGGCAGTTACTGCCATGGATGTCCCTACCTATGCCATCAACCCTGGAATTTGGAAATAAGAAAGGCATCAGACACAGCAGAGATATGGCAAGGGACATGAAAGAGACTTCCAAATGCTTCCATGAAGTAAACGGCACTATAATCAGACTGCAATGTAAATATATCAACAGAAGAAGGAGTCAGTGAGACCCTAAAAGGATAAGAAGGAGCCCAGGGAACAACTTTGGAGTGATTTCTGCATGCATTATCTGGGGCAAGGGCCACTTGGCCACTCCATTGGAATACTATGATCTCCATAGCAGGGAGGAGTCGAGGCTCCTAAACTCCCTCAGCTGAAGGACACTCCTTAAAATCACCCACACTCTTTTATTGCGATGCTAAGTAGGCACTCAGTAAACGCTTACTGAATGCATGAAGAAGGCTCCCATAGGCAGCCTTCTGATTGTAATCTGGCTTCCTTGTAACTTCCTATGGGGAGAATGTGCGGACAGGAGGAGTCTCTTCCTTCAGACAGTTAACATTTCTTCTTACACATTAACAAATGATCAAACGAGTGTGGTGCAAGGTTCAGATAGCAAAAGCAGATTTCACAGGGCTTAAACAGTGTCTGCACCAGTGATGAGAACCAGACAGCACTCCAGGACCAGACACTGCGGAGGCAGCAGCCAGCACCCCAGAACAGTCCACCTCTCAAAGTCCCCCAATCCACACCACTTACCCTTAGCCACGTATGCAACTTCCACTGGTTTCCCCCAACCCCTAGACCTTTAATTGAATAAATATTTACTAAGTGTCTACAAAGGGCCAGTCCTAAAATGTATACGACTGGCCCAACAGGGTTTTTAGCCAGTCTTAAAATGTATATGACTGTGAAATAGACAAACAGGGTTTTTAGCCTCTTGAGGATTGAGGTCCCCTCAGCTGGGGATACAAGATAGCAAGCAGGTGAGTTTAAGACAATGGATAAAAGCAATGCTATAGGCATATGGGAGCACCAGATTCTGACAGAGTGGGAGAGAAGTCTTCCAGACTGAAAACTGAAGAATAAGCAGGAACCAAGATGTGGATGGAAAATGATCCTGAGCTTATCTTTCATTCATAATTTCCTTCCTTCTTTGGCTATCTATTTGATTCATGTTTCCAAGGTCATTTCATTTTCTTATTATTAGAGTTTAATTAAATGATAATTTAACCTAAATATAATTTCATTTTACCACGATGTTTCTTGTGTATCTCAGAATAAATGCTTCTTTTGATTGATAAATAAATTTTAGATCTTAAGCAAAATGCATAGTCCTCTGTAATGTCTATGAAAGGTTTTTTTTTTCTTTTTTTTTTTTGAGACGGAGTCTCGCTCTGTCGCCAGGCTGGAGTGCTGTGGTGTGGTCTTGGCTCACTGCAACCTCCGCCTCCTGGGTTCAAGCGATTCTCCTGCCTCAGCCTCTCAAGTAGCTGGGATTACAGGCACGCGCCACCATGCCCGGCTAATTTTTGTATTTTTAGTAGAGATAGGGGTTTCACCATGTTGGCCAGGCTGGTCTTGAACTCCTGACCTCGTGATCCGCCCACTTCAGCCTTCCAAAGTGCTGGGAAGCGTGAGCCCCCGCTGGACCTGTTTGTTTGTTTTTTGTTTTGAGACAAAGTTTTGCTCTGTCACCCAGGCTAGAGTGCAGTGGTGCTATCATGGCTCACTGCAGCTTGGAACTCAGGCTCAAGTGATCCTCAGGCCTCAGCCTCCTGAGTAGCTGGGACCACAGGCTTGAGCCACCATGCCCAGGTAATTTTTAAAATTTTTTATAGAGACAGGGTCTCACTATGATGCCCAGGATGGTCTCGAACTCCTAGGCTCAAGTAATCCTCCCGCCTCGGCCTCCCAAAGTACTAGAATAGTAGGTGTGAGCCACTATGCTGGCCCAATATATTTTTTTAATTTAATTTAATTTTTTTGAGACAGAGCCTTGCTCTGTCACCCAGGCTGGAGTGCAGTGGCGCAATCTCGGCTCACGGCAATCTCCACCTCCTGGGTTCAAGAGATTATTCTGCCTCAGCCTCCCAAATAGCTGGGATTACAGTTGTGTGTCGTCATCATGCCCGGCTAATTTTTGTATTTTTAGTAGAGACGGGGTTTCACCGTGTTGGCCAGGCTGGTCTCGAACTCCTGACCTCAGGTGACCCACCCGCCTCGGCCTCCCAAAGTGCTAGGATTACAGGCGTGAACTACCACACCCAGTCTTAATTTTTTATCTCTAGGCCTGCCCTGAGATTTAAGCCTGTTCAACCCACAACCCAGGACAGCTTTGAATGTGGCCACAAATTCATACGCTTTCTTAAAACATTATCAGATTTTTTTTTTTTAGTTCATTGGCTATCATTAGTTTTAGTGTATTTTATGTGTGACCCAGGGAAGCCAAAATATTGGACACCCCTGATCTAAACCCATTGCCACGCTTGGGGAAAAACATGTCCAGAGGGGATAATCTTTCCCCTCCCCAGTGGAGGGCTCAGGTTCATTAAACTGCCTGACCTCCCAGCCTGCGGGTTCCTCAGAGATGCAGATAGCCCATTTCAGAAAACAGAACACCCACAAAAGACTGGGCTGCGCCTACAGGCTACCTGGGAGGTACAGGCCCACACAGAGAAACAAGAGGAGGCAACCTACAGTAAATCATGTTTTACCATTTCAACGGAAGTCTGGAATTATAGACCAGAGCCACATTAAGTCACCTTCCTACTTTCCAGTGGATTTTCCTGTGTATTGTCTCCAGTCGCTTCCCTGTGGTGATCAGATGTAAAGCTTATTTTGAAAAATAAAAGGCCTGCACAGGTCAGGGAGTGGGTTGGGAGAGCCAGAGAAGAGCACATTCCACTCTACAGGAGGCCTGGAGGAGGGAGGCCTTCCAGGAAAGATGGATGGCAGGGAAGGCAGGCTGGGAAGGAGAGTGAGGGACAAAGACATCAGGGCTGAGTAGTGGAAAGGCCATCCCTCCAGAAGTTCTGCCACAGCCACATTCAGGATCTCCTAAGTGAGCTAGGCGGGGTCCTTAAAAAGAACGGGTAGGAGGTTAACACACTTACTGTGGAAGTGGGCCAAGAAGAAAGAACAGGTGTAACAGCCTCTCAACATCTATAGACCAGCAAATGCCATAAAATTTTACTGCCATTAAAACTCATGGATAATAGTTATTTACTGAGCATAGGAACAGTGACTGGAATAATGAATACTTGCTATGTGTCAGGTACTATTTCTAGTTCTTCCCATACACAATATATATACATATACATATATATGTATACACACACATAACATTATATATGTCTCCAGTCATTTAATCCTCTCAATAATCCTATTGTTACCAGAAAGGGGTGACACTATGAGGTTGGTTCTATTATTATTTCCATTTTACAGATGATGATATAGGCTCACAGAGGTTAAGTAACCAGTTGTAACTCATAGGTGAGTGCTTTGGAAACTCTACTAAGATCCTACTTACACTTGAACTTCAGCTATTCTAATAAACCTGGATATTGAGGCAGCATCGTGTTCTTGTTTTTTTTTCCTTTGGTAGATATAGGGCCTCACTATGTTGACCAGGCTGTCTTTAAGTCCTGGCCTCAAGTGATCCTCCTGCCTTGGCCTCTCAAAGTGCTGGAATTACTGGGCCATGCTGCACTATTGTATTCTTGTATACTGTTACGGATTCTGGAGCTAGATTGGGCTTGAATCCTGAGCTCTGCCACTTAGCAGCTGTGGTGTGACCTTAGCCAAATGATCACAGAATGAGCATAATGAGATCAGCCTGACCAACATGGAGAAACCCCATGTCTACTAAAAATACAAAATTAGCGGGGCATGGTGGCGCATGCCTGTAATAATACCAGCTACTCAGGAGGCTGAGGTAGAAGAATCGCTTGAACCCAGGAGGCAGAGGTTGCGGTGAGCCAAGATTGTGCCATTTCACTCCAGGCTGGGCAACAAGAGCGAAACTCTGTCTAAAAAAAAAAAAAAGAATGAGCATAATGATAGTGCCTACTCTACAGGGTGGTTATGAAGATTATATTAGCTAATATATACAAAGTTATTAGAACAATGTCTAGAATATGGTCAAAGTTGACCACCACTAAAGGTCTATGTTAGATGACAAGTAGCAAATTGGAGTGGAAAGGACCATTATGCATAGCAAGGGGAACTGCTAACAACCTTAACAGCAAAAGGGAAAAGAGTGGCCAGGCTTGGTGGCTCATGCCTATAATCCCAGCACTTTGAGAGGCTGAGGCGGGCGGATCACTTGAGGTCGGGAGTTCGAGAGCAGCCTGACCAACATGGAGAAACCCTGTCTCTACTAAAAATACAAAATTAGCTGGGCGTGGTGGCGCATTCCTGTAATCCCAGCTACTCGGGAGGCTGAGGCAGGAGAATCGCTCGAACCCGGGAGGTAGAGGTTGCGGTGAGCCGAGACCGCACCACTGCACTCCAGCCTGGGCAACAAGGGTAAAACTCCGTCTTGAAAAAAAAAAAAAAAAACACGGAAAATAGTGTAATAAAAGACAGGTATGTACAGGACATGTGACCCTCCAGCCCTCAAATAAAAACTAGACATTCACAACCAGGTTGGGATAAAGAAATTGACCTGAGATAATGTCTACATTATCGGCCGGGCGCGGTGGCTCACGCTTGTAATCCCAGCACTTTGGGAGGCCGAGACGGGCAGATCACGAGGTCAGGAGATCAAGACCACAGTGAAACCCCGTCTTTACTAAAAATACAAAAAATTAGCCGGGCATGGTGGCGGGCGCCTGTAGTCTCAGCTACTCGGAGAGGCTGAGCCAGGAGAATGGCGTGAACCCAGGAGGCGGAGCTTGCAGTGAGCCAAGATCTCGCCACTGCACTCCAGCCTGGGTGACAGAGCGAGACTCCGTCTCAAAAAAAAAAAAAAAAAAGACAATTATCAAGTTTTTGCTATAAAGGATCATTAATGGTTAACTTAATTATAATCCGGTGGTTTAACAAATCAATGTAGGAAAATGTTGATTGGGCCTTGGTCCTGTCAAAGATAAATTTTATGAAATTAAAATGAACTTGCATTTTTCAAACTTTGTGACATTTACTTAGAGCAGAACTGGATTTACTGAAAGCAGAATATATTATTCAATATTACATATTAATTTTCAGAATAAAAATGTAAACATAATTCTAATTTAATTAACTCATTGGGTTTTTTAAACTACTGTTACTACAAATGACCTGCTTTTCAGCCAATGTATACATAAAATTGAGATTTATTTCATAGTAAATTCAAATGTATATGTAATTAACAGACCCTCTATAACCAACTATGTGCATTGACAAAGTGTTACTTACTGTGCTGTGTGCTGAAATGGTGCCCTCTGCTAGAGGCACAGGTATTGCCTTAGGGAAGTACCCCTTTCAATTTCAAACCAGAAAACTAGGAACTGTCAGGGTAGGTGTTAAGATGGCTGTCAGGACCTTTCCCTTGCCCTGTCTCTTGGCCTAGTCTTGAGGAATCTAGGTGAATACCCTTCTCCCCCACTAGACTTGGCTCTTAGAAAGGACTTGGCAAACATGTTTTGTTCTACTCTAGCCCCTACCATCAAGCCTGGCTAATGATTCCTTGGATGCTGGGAGTACAGAAGGCCCAGTATGCATGAATAGCCCAAGAACTAGGAAGACAGGGATCCCTGTGAGCTGCAGAGGGTAAACAAACTCTATAAGCCACATGATCTCGATTGACATCACTCTCACTCATAGAATTTATTTCTCCTAGCAGCTAGAATCCAGCTCAGCTGTAGACTAGATAATAATTCACAGCAACTGGTCCACAGCCTTAAAGGGGGAAGCAGTGCCTCCTAGAGGCAATTATGCTGGTGGAAGCAGTAATTTGTGAGAGACCTAAGGAGATGGTCCATACATCTTGGGGAATACAATAATGATAATATGGTCTGGTTGAACCTCTCCACTGGGATCTTCTCCATTAAGTTAAAAAGTTTGGGCTGGGCACAGTGGCTCATGCCTGTAGTCCCAGCACTTTGAGAGGCCAAGGCAGGAGGACCGCTTGCACTGAGGAGTTTGAGATCAGCCTGGGCAGCAGAGTGAGACTCTCTACAAAAATAAAAAACAAAAATAGCTGGGTCCAGGCACAGTGGCTCATGCCTGTAATCCCAGTACTTTGGGAGGCCAAGGCAGGAGGACTGCTTGAGACCAGGAATTCAAGAACAGCCTGGGCAACATGGTGAAACCCTATCTATAAAAAATACAAAAAAATAGCCAGGCATGGTGGTGCGCACTTGTAGTTTCAGGTACTTGGGAGGCTGAGGTGGGAGAATAACCTGAGTCCAGGAGTTGGGGGCTAAAGTGAGTCATAACTGGTCATTGCACTCCAGCCTGGGCAACAGAGAGAACTTGTCTGAAACAACAACAACAACAACAAAACGACCACCCAGGCCGGGCACGGTGGCTCACACCTGTAATCCCAGCACTTTGGGAGGTCGAGGCAGGGGGATCATGAGGTCAGGAGTTAGAGGCCAGCCTGGCCAAGATGGTGAAACCCTATCTCTACGAAAAATACAAAAATTAACCAGGTGCGGCGGTAGGCCACTGTAATCTCAGCTACTCGGGAGGCTGAGGAAGGAGAATCCCTTGAACCCAGAAGGCAGAGGTTGCAGTGAGCCGAGATTGCACCACCACACTCCAGCCTGGGCAACAGGGTGAGACTCTGTCTCAAAAAACAAAAAAACAAAAAAACAAAAAACTACAAAAAAAACCCAACCAGCCAGGTGTAGTAGCACATGCCTGTAGTCTCAACTACTCGAGGCAGAGGTGCAACGATTCCTGGAGCCCAGGAGGTAGAGGCTGTAGTGAGCCATGATCATGCCACTGCACTCCAGCCTGGGCAACAGAGCAAGACTCTATCTCAGAAAGAAAGAAAAAGGAAGGAAGGAAGGAGGGAAGGAAGGAAGGATTGATTTGTGGTTTCATTTTTACTTAAAGAATGCAGTTGTGTGTGTGTGGTGGGGCGGGTTTCAGAGATGGGGTTAGGGGGTCGTGTCTCATTATGTTGCCCAGGCTGGACTCTTAACGCCTGGGCTCAAGGGATCCTTCCACCTCAGCCTCTGGAGTAGCTAGGACTACAGGCACACACCACTGCACCCAGCTCAAATAATGCAGTTTTTTACAGTATCATCTATTCCAAGGGTTGCTAACCTGTTCCCTTCAACTCCATCAACTCACTCTGGGTCCTCACTTGGGTAAGAATACACCAGCTCTGATGACCCTTGGCTTCAATTTATTGAAAGGGTATAAGTTAAGGTCAGCTAATTCCATTTAATGGAAAAAAAAAAAAAGCTTATTGAACATATTACCACATACTAGGTAATGTAATGTGCTAGGTACTAAGCTATTACTGAATGTTAATGATACCTTCTATAAATGACAAGGTGTGGGATGTGTTTGGACTGCTTTATTTTTATTTTTTCTAGAGACAGAGTCTCACTATGTTACCCAAGCTGGTCTTGAATTCCTGGACTCAAGCAATTCTCCTGCCTTGACCTCCCAAAGTGCTGGGATTATGGATGTGAGTACCACACCCAGCCTGCTTCTCGAGCTGGTGGATGATGACATGAGAAACCAAGAGGGCTGTCTCTCCTTGTCTCCATGTGCTCTGACAAGATTGCAGCTTTGTCACAGGCCAGAAACAACTGGGAAACACTTCCTCTGTAAGTGGGCCTCTGTAATCTATTGGTTAGTTTTCCACATCTCATAAATTATGTACTTCCCCAAGTGAGCTAACTTAGCTGGGAAACAAGCAAAGTTGACCCTTTAACAACAGGGGTTTGAACTTTCTCCCACAAGAATACAAGCTCCACAAAAGCAAACATTTTTGTCTGTTTTAATCATTGCTAAATCCCCAGTGGCATAGTAGCTGCTCACTAGCCGCTTACTTATTTGTTGAATAAATAAATGATGAAGCCAGGATTCAAATTTAAGTCTGTCTGGCTTTATTTATTTATTTTTCAGGAACGGGGTCTCACTCTGTTGCCCAGGCTAGAGTGCAGTAGTGTAATGATAGCTCACTACATCCTCAAACTGCTAGGCTCAAGCAATCCTCCTGTCTCAGCCTCCCACGTAGCTGGAACTACACGTGCACACCACTACGCCTGGCTAATTTTTTTTTTTTTTTAAGAGATGGGGGTCTCACTATGTTACCAAGGCTGGTCTTGAAATCCTAGCTTCAGGCAATCCTTCTGCCTTGGCCTCCCAAAGTGCTGGGATTATAAGCAGGAGACACCGTGCCTGGCCCTGTCTGGCTTTATTTTATTTTATCCTTTCTCACCATTCCTATTCAACCTGTCTGGCTTTAAAGAGTAATTTTCGGCCGGGTGCAGTGGCTCACGCCTGTAATCCCAGCACCTTGGGAGGCCAAGACGGACAGATCACCTGAGGTCAGGAGTTCAAGACTAGCCTGGCCAACATGGTGAAACCCCATCTCTACTAAAATACAAAAATTAGTTGGGCATGGTGGCGGGTGCCTGTAATCCCAGCTACTTGGGAGGCTGAGGTGGGAGAATCTCTTGAACCCAGGAGACAGTGGTTGCAGTGAGCCAAGATTGTGCCACTGCACTCCAGCCTGGGTGGCTGAGTGAGACCCTGTCTCAAAGAAAAAAAAAAAAGAGTAATTTTCTTCCTACTGTCTGTCTCTCTTATAATTATTCCCATCACCTACTATATAGTATGAGGAAAATAAAAAAGAATAAAGGAAAGGGGCAGGGCATGGTAGCTCATGCCTGTAATCCCAGCACTTTGGGAGGCCGAGGTGGGTGGATCACCTGAGGTCAGGAGTTCGAGACCAGCCTGGCTAACGTGGTGAAATCCTGCCTCTACTAAAAATACAAAAATTAGCTGGGCATGGTGGTGCGTGCCTGTAATCCCAGCTACTCAGGAGGCTGAGGCAGGAGAATTGCTTGAATCCAGGAGGTGGAAGCTGCAGTGAGCCAAGATCATGCCATTGCACTCCAGCCTGTGCAACAACAGCAAAACTCCATCTCAAAAAATAAATAATATAATATAATATAAAGGAAAGGAAGAATGAAAGGGAAGGAGAAAGAGATGGTACCAAAGAGGACGGGATGAAATTCAGGCTCGGGCATCAGCTGCAACATGGAACCCCTTGGGTCTCTCCTCCCTAGCAAACTAGTAGTTTTGTTGGGGTTCCAGATGACATTTCTCTTCCACAACTGTTTCTACTTAATTTGTTCCCTAAGTCTGTTGTTATGTGTGATTATAAAAAAGAAAAGCTGGAAATTATGGAACAACTGAAAGAAGAAATAAATCACACAAAACCCTTCCATCAAAATACAACTACTCTTAGCAGATTTTGAATGTTCTCAACACAAAGAAATGATAACTGTTTGAGGTGATAGATATGCTAATTACCCTAATTTGATCATTACACATTGTATACATGTATTGAAATGTCATATTGTATCCCATAAATATGTACGATTATGTGTCAATTTAAACAATTTTATATATATATACATATATATCTACTCTTAGTTTATATATTACTACATTTCCTTCTAAGCTTTTTCCTGTGTAAATATTTTAAACTTAGCTGGGATCATTCAGTAATTTCATATCTTGATTTATTCCTTTTTTACCATCATTTTTAATTTCTGTCATATACTAACATTATTTTGAGGTATATGATCTCATCATACTCAATGTAAAATTCTCAGTTAAATAAAGTGAGATTTTACTGCCAACTGGTATTAAATTTTCATGTTTTTTCACATTGATTCCGTGAGAAGAGAATGTTAAAATTCCAGTTCTTACAACTGACGAGAGGAAAGATTTTTACAGTTCCCTCTGTCAAATATTTTTTAAACTGCAAAGAATGAATACAACACATGATTGTGTTTCCTTACAAAGCTGAGCAAATGCCATTATTCTCTGAGTATTTTCCCCTCCTAGGTCTCTCTAGATTATGATCACTGGGAGAATAAATGAATAGCCATTAACCCCAAAAGTGAACAATTGTCTTGAACTATAAGGGAGGTGAAAATATCCAAATAGAAATTTGAATCAGGCTTTTTACTTAGTATACACATAATGTTGTCTTCATCTAGTATATAAGACCATTCCACAAAGAGTTCTGTAGATTAATACAGTGTGGAAGTCGTCTTAGTTATATAGCTGAAGGGAGTGACAAAAGATTTAAGAGAATATAGAATTTCTAAAACCAGCAAAAGGAAACTATAGTATAGTGACTACACTGGAGTTGCAGACCTGTTCTGCCATTTACTAGCTATGTGACCAAAAGTGACCAAAAAACAAAACAAAACAAATAAACAAAACCCTGTTCCCATAGCTTAGAGGTGGGTATTTTTAAGTATCAACCATAATTCAATTTAATCCTTACATCAATGCTATTAGGTTGGCAAGTTGCTTACCTAGTTTTTATCCTCCCTTCTATTGAGAGAATATGTCCATATCAAAACAAAACAAGAAAATAATTCATTTCCCAGGCACTCTGGCAGCTAAGAATGGACACAGTTCTTAACAAAATAGGTGGAAGTTGAAAGATGGAGATTCCTGGAAAGCTTTTCATACAGGAGGCAGACTGGCAACCACCAATGATTCAGGCAAGAATATGAAAGGATGCTAAAATTGGAGAGTGAAAGTTTGATGAGAAACAGGATATTTATACAGTATTAAAGCATGTTCCCAAATGATACTTACTAATTACAAGGGGAAAAAATAGTAACTGTACAATGGAGAAGACTGGTAGACAGTACTTTAAACTATTAATCAAAAGTGATATCACTGGCAGGGAGTGGTGGATCCTGCCTGTAATCTTGGCACTTTCGGAGGCCAAGGTGGAAGATTGCTTGAGGCCAGGAGTTCAAGATCAGCCTGGGCAACACAGCGAGACCCTTAACAAAAATAAAAATAAAATAAAATAAATTAGTCAGGCATGTTGACAAGTGCCTGTAGTCCTAGCGACTCAGGAGGCTGAAGCAGGAGGATCCCTTGAGCCCAGGAATTTGAAGTTACAGTGAGCTATGAATGGGGCACTGTACTGCAGCCTAGGCGACACAGTAAGACCCCATCTCAAAAAATAAAAACAAACCAAAAAAGTGGTATCACTAATAATGGGAAAAACAGATGTCATATAGGAAAAACAGATGTCATATACTTTCTGAGAGGATGTGCTATGAGAAGGACAGCACTTCTGTGATATTCTAATTGTGAGGCAAGATCAGACAAACCTAAATTGAGGGGCATTCTACAAAATAACTGACCAATACTGTACTCTCCAAAACATCAAGATTATGAAAGACAGAGAAAGATGGAGTAACTATTTCAGATTAAAGACAGCTAAAGAGACGTGACATCTAAATACAACATACAAATCCTGAATTGGATCCTAGACCAAAAGAAAAAAACGTTTTCCCCAAAAAGGAAATTAGTGGGACTACTGCCAAAATTTGAATAAGGCCTATAGATTAATTAGATAATGGCAATGTATCAGTATTCATTTCCTGGTTTTGATTATTAAAATCATTAATAAAATATTTTTGTCTTTAGTAATTAGACACTGAAGTATTTAGATGGTCAAGTGACATCATGCCTACAAATTCCTCTCACATATTCAGGGGCAAAATATACACATTTAAAGAAAAGAAATGATGCCGGGTGCAGTGGCCCACACCTGTAACCCCAGCACTTTGGGAGGCCAGGGCGGGCAGATCACTTGAGGTCAGGAGTTCGAGACTAGCCTGGCCAACATGGCGAAACCCCATCTCTACTAAAAATACAAAAAATTAACTGGGCGTGGTGGCATGTGCCTGCAATCCCAGCTACTCAGGAGGCGGAGGCAGAAGAATCACTTGAACCTGGGAGGTGGAGATTGCAGTGAGCCGAGATTGCACCACTGCACTCCAGCCTGGGCAACAAAAGTGAAACTCCATGTCAGAAAAAAAGAAAAGAAGTGATAAAGCAAATGGGGTAAAAAGGTTCACCTTTTGCAATCTTTCTGCAATGCTGAAATTAGTTCAATATAAAAAGTTAAAAGGGTAGAAGAATGGGAAAGGCACACTCACTTGTAGATACTTTTTCCCCTTCGCCTTTGCCCCTTTTTCCTGCCCAGAATAAGAAATGTGATGCAGGAGATAGAACAGTCAGCCTGTAACCTCAAGCCAAGGATGCCCGCACAGAAAAATTCCAGCTTGCATCCAAGCTGGCATCCTACAGCTTCTGTTGTTAGTCCTGCACTGCCTACCTCCTAATTTATTTAAGACACTCTTTAGTTTGGTTTTCTATTGCAGCACGTGGTAATCACAATTGATACAGCAAAATTAAATAATTTGCCCAAGGTTACAGCAGTCCAAAAGTGGCAACATCTGTCTAGGTTTGCAAAGAAAACATGCTTTTCTGGTCTGTATCATGCTGAAGTCTAGGCTTCTCTCTCTGTGAAACAGGAATAAGAATTTCTAGCAGTCCAGAATGAAAAACACACAGGAGAGTGCCTATGGCAGGGCCTGGCACAGAGGACAGAGGCTCAAATGTTTGCCGAATCAATAATGCAAGAAACCAAGCACATCTGTTTTCAATATTCTGGTATACTGAGCTATTTTAAGTACCAAAAAAAAAAAAAAACAAAACTGTATTTATGTGGGTGCAATACTCTAGCTGCTGCAGATATTAGTCAGCAATTTCATTCAGTTTCTTGTATCTCTCTCACACTCGATCCTCTTCCTCTTATTTGCCTACTGTATCCTTCACAGAAATCCTTCTACCCTCTCTTTGTCCATCAGCTCCTGCAACTCATGTCCCCATCAAAGGGGCAGAGTATCTATCCCATGTGAAAAGCTCTCCAAACACAGTGGCTTACTCAGCTGCGGCAGTCAAGTGTTAGACCACAAGAAGGACCACCCTTCCCAGGTTGCCAGAAAAAAATCAAAACTGCTGCACCAGGGAGGCCTAGCCTCTGGCCAGAGCTAAGCAGCTATCCAGAGGCTAAGGCTCAAAAAGCTTCATGCAACAGAGTTAAAGGTGCAGGAAAGAAGACATTGAAAGCTAATCAACCCATCAGACATGCCCCAGGGCTTTTCTGAAGTTGCTAGCAATCACTAATATATGTTAAAATGAAATGTGTTAAATACTTCCTTTCACTGATTGGTTTTAAATGGGACAAATTACGAACTTTTTAAAAAACAAAGATCCTGATATTTATTACACCATAAATACCAAAATACCAGTATAGTCATTTTTCTCTGACCCAGATACTAGAACCAGACCTAGATAGCAGCACCCTCACAAGAAGGAGATCGGCTGCTGCAATAACCTATACAGACCTTGGATTCTGAGCTATTTAGGAGTCAATACTCACATAGTTGGGAAAGAGAGAGCACATCTAGGACTAGGGTCTAGGTCACTTTGGATCACAGACTTTGTGCCCCTGTCCTGAAAAGGTCATGTGTGTGGGTATTGGAGGTGGGGAGAGGGCAGTGGGAAGGGCAAGTTGGAGCTTTTCTAGTTTTTTTTTCCCCTGGAGACACAGTCTTGCTCTGTCACTCAGGCTGGAGTGCAGTGGTGCAATCTCAGCTCACCGCAACCTCCGCCTCACAGGTTCAAGAGATTCTTGTGCCTCGGCCTCCCAAGTAGCTAGGATTACAGGCACGTGCCATGATGCCCAGCCAGCTAATTTTTTGTATTTTTAGTAGAGATGGGGTTTCACCATGTTGGCCAGGCTAGTCTCAAACTCTTGAGCTCAGGTGATCTGCCCACCTCAGCCTCCCAAAGTGCTGGAATTACAGGCGTGAGCCACCACACCCGGCCCTCTTCTAG
The DNA here is from genome assembly GCF_028885625.2 of Pongo pygmaeus. Taxonomy (NCBI): domain Eukaryota; kingdom Metazoa; phylum Chordata; class Mammalia; order Primates; family Hominidae; genus Pongo; species Pongo pygmaeus. The sequence goes on from NC_072376.2 coordinate 87,942,481, forward strand.
TTCTTGTTTTTGTTTTTGTTGTTGTTGTTGCTGTTGTTATTGTTGTTGTTGTTTTTGGACACAGAGGTTCCCTCTTGTTGCCCAGGCTGGAGTGCAATGGCATGATCTCCGCTCACCGCAACCTCCGCCTCCCAGGTTCAAGCGATTCTCCTGCCTCAGCCTCCCGAGTAGCTGGGATTACAGGCATGCACCACCATGCCCAGCTAATTTTGTATTTTTAGTAGACACGGGGTTTCTCCATGTTGGTCAGGCTGGTCTCGAACTCCCAATCTCAGGTGATCCACCCACCTTGGCCTCCCAAAGTGCTGGGATTACAGGCGTGAGCCACTGTGCCCGGCCTCTTCTAGTTCTTTATACCACCCACAACTAGTATGGTGTTTGTGCGATCCCGTAAGGAAGCATCAGGGAACAGAGGCCAAAGAGAAGACTTCTACTTCTTTGCCTCTTTGTACTTACAATCTTGTCCTCTTCCGTCCCTCTGCCCATGGACTCCTAAGCTACTGGCAGAAAATTATGTCCATACCCAACTACCTCTCCTTTTCCCAAACCACCTGCCTATGCCAGTTCTGGACCCTCCACATAACATCTGCAGGTTACTAAGCCCATCCTGATTATCTCCCTAGTGTATTTGTCAATCACAGGCCATTGGCATCTTATAGTCAACTTCATTAAAAAACTGGAATTATGGCCGGGCATGGTGACTCATGCCTGTAATCTCAGCACTTTGGGAGACTGAGGCGGGTGGGTCTCCAGGAGTTCGAGAGCAGCCTGGGCAACATGGTGAAACCTCATCTCTACAATAAAATAAAACAAAAATTAGCTGGGTGTGGCAGTGCACACCTGTAGTCCCAGCTACGCAGGAGGCTGAGATGGGAGGCTCGCTTGAGCCTGGAAGAAGGGGGTTGCAGAGAGGGGACCTTGGAAGTGTGGGCTGACTTTGGAAAGTTTTGGTCCAGGTCAGCTGCCATCTGCTGGCCTGGAGGCCCGGTATGATCTCAAGAGACAACTCTGTCACTCCCTCCTGCCACAAATACTTGCTTGGGGCATAGCCTCAGGCAAATGACAGAGATCAGCTGCCAACTGCTCTAAAATCATAGCTTGCTGGGAAGTTGGCAATGACTCCATTAAAAATCACCTTAAGCTTACATGGAATCTTGGCATCAGCCAATGTGAACTTCAAAGCCTTCAGTCTAGCTATCGAATGGGACAGTAAAGACTGCAACCCTACCCTGGCTATTCAGGACATACTTGTTCAGCTGGCTTGAGGTGTTGGGGGAGAGACAATGGTGTTGGGAGGTAACAGTCAAATTCTCCACAAGAAACAGTGCTAGGGCCTGGATCTGATAAACTTGTCCCTCGATAAACAGTTTTATAAAAAGTCCTTTGGCCAGGCATGGTGGCTCATGCCTGTAATCCCAGCACTTTGGGAGGCTGAGGCAGGTGGGTCACAAGGTAAGGAGATCGAGACCATCCTGGCCAACATGGTGAAACCCCGTCTCTACTAAAAATACAAAAATTAGCTGGGTGTGGTGGCACGCACCTATAATCCCAGCTACTTGGGAGGCTAAGGCAGAATAGCTTGAACCCGGGAGGCAGCGATTGTAGTGAGCCGAGATCGCACCACTGCACTCCAGCCTGGAGACAGAGCGAGACTCCGTCGCAAAAAAAAAATTACAAATAAAATAAATAAATAAATAAAAATACAAAGTCCTTTGGAAATGAAAATGGGATTTCCTAATTTAGGTGTTTCTTCTTTCTTTTTTTTTTTTTTTCAGGTGTTTCATAAGTAATTCTGCTTACTGTATTTTCTTAAAAATGGAAACACACCTGGGTTATACTTTCTTTAAAAAAAGGGTACAGATTTGCTTGCTGATTTAAGTACAATGCAATGTCAAATTACTTTTATTAAATAATGTAACATGATCTTTTGAATCTTTGCAGAGAGGCAGAACTTAAGCTAGCATACACTAGTGATAATGCTGGAAAAATAATTTCAAAAAAACCTGGCAAGCAGTTTAAGTACGTTAGGGGATACAGTGAGCATGTATTGTTTTTCTTATCCTGATAAACATTCTCCTGGCATACTATTCCAGATTTCCTAGGAGAAATGTGAATGTCCCTGTTCCCCAGCTCTTATGCCATATGCTTTGAGATGAGATGAAGACTTCTACTCCTTGCTTTAGAGGTGGGAATTTGACTCAAGGCCAATCAGAACATCTCAAACCTTAAACTACAGGAATTGGCTCACCACATAGGCATGCGACCCAATCAGGTTCAATGAGTCACAAGGAGACTTTTGCTGGAACTCTTAGGAGAGAGGTTGGGAGTCTTCTTTGATGAACTTGGGCCTAGGATACTAGGACTATACGTCCTGGCAGCCATCTTGCCGCGCATGGAGCCAGAGAAAAAAAAACAAAAACAGTAAGGAGAGCAGAGTCCAGAAATAGTGGAAACCCAGATCACAGGGAAATTGGCTTGATACCCCAGATTAAGCTTCATCTGAAGTAACAGACTTCTCAGTAACATGAGCTAGTAGGTTTGGAGTTGAAGACTTACAGGGTAGTATCTTTAAATGTTCAGTTGTTAAGAAATTGACAATACCGAAGATGATCAGGGTCTCCACTCTAATCATTATGGAGTACTTACTATGTTTCAAGTACTAAGTAATATGAACGTTACAGATATTATCTAATAAAATCCCAAAAACAACCACAGGAGGCAACAATTACCATTCCTTTAAAAAAAAGTAAAGCAGGAACTCTGGGCTCTATAGCATGTGAGACACCTCAACTATTCCAAGTCCTTACCTTGGTCTCATTTCTTTTTTGAGACGGAGTTTCGCTCTTGTTGTGCAGGCTGGAGTGCAATGGCAAGATCCTGGCTCGCTGCAACCTCCGCCTCCCGGTTTAAGCGATTCTCCTGCCTCAGCCTCCCGAGTAGCTAGGATTACAGGCATGCGCCACCACGCTCGGCTAATTTTGTATTTTTAGTAGAGACGGGATTTCTCCATGTTGGTCAGGCTGGTCTCAAGCTCCCGACCTCAGTTGATCCACCCGCCTCGGCCTCCCAAAGTGCTGGGATTACAGGGGTGAGTCACCGTGCCCGGCCTGGTCTCATTTCTTATCTCCTGAGAGAGGTAGCTGTCCAACATTTTAGCCTCTGAATCTTTTTGTTCAAGCGAAATAGGAAGTATAAACAAATGAAACCAATCAAATGGAGCAGGATGAGGGGGGCCCAGAACACTTTTTTTTTTTTTTTTTTTTTGAGAAAGGGTCTCACTCTGTCACCTGGGCTGGAGTGCAGTGGCACAATCTTGACTCACTGCAACTTCAAGCAATTCTCATGCCTCAGCCTCCCGCGCATAGCTGGAATGATAGGCCACCACGGCCAACTACCAAAACCTTCTTTCTTGGACTCTCCTCTCCCAAGGATTTCCTAAGGCTTTTAAAAATATTTTGAGGGCGCCGGGCGCGGTGGCTCATACCTGTAATCCTAGCACTTTGGGAGGCCGAGGCGGGCGGATCACGAGATTAGGAGAGAGACCACGGAGAAACTCCGTCTCTACCAAAAATACAAAAAATTAGCTGGGCGCGGTGGCGGGCGCCTGTAGTCCCAGCTACTCCAGAGGCTGAGGCAGGAGAATGGCGTGAACCTGGGAGGCGGAGCTTGCAGTGAGCTGAGATCGCGCCACTGCACTCCAGCCTGGGCGACAGAGCAAGACTCCGTCTCAAAAAAAAAAAAAAAAATTTTTGAGGGCTGGGCGCGGTGGCTCAAGCACTTTGAGAGGCTGAGGCAGGCGGACCATGAGGTCAGGAGATCGAGGCCATCCTAACACGGTGAAAACCCGTCTCTACTAAAAATACAAAAAATTAGCCAGGCATGGCTATTCCCAGCTACTTGGGAGGCTGAGGCAGGAGAATTGCTTGAACCCGGGAGGCGGAGGTTGCAGTGAGCCGAGATAGCACCACTACACTCCAGCCTGGGTGACAGAGCAAGGCTCTATCTCAAAATAAATAAATAAATAACAAAATAAATAACAAAATAAAAATATTTTGAAGCCTGAAGCAGTTGGCTCACACCTGCAATCCCAGTATTTTGGGAGGCTGAGGCGGGAGAATAGCTTGAGGTCGGGAGTTTGACACCAGTCTGGGCAACAATAGCAAGACTTCATCTCTACAAAAAAAAAAAAAAAATTAGCCAGGCATGATGGTGTGCACCTGTAGTCCTAGCTACTCAGGAGGCTGAGGCAGGAAGAGCTCTTGAGCCCAGGAGTTCCAGGATGCAGTGACCCATGATTGCACCACTGCACTCCAGCCTGGGTGATATAGTTGAGAGCCTGTCTCCAAAAAAAAAAAAAAAAAAAAAAAAAATTGAAAAGCACTTCATGAGACACAATAAGAAAAGACAAGGAAGCCCTCTATATATTGATATGGACCAATCTCCAAGACATATTAAATTGGAAAAAGCCTGGTGTGGAACAACGTATACAATGTGCTGTATTTATATGTGTTATTAAAAAAATGAGGAGGCTATAGACATATTTGTATATCGGTAAGGATTTGAAGAATTGTTAACATTGATTGACTGGCTGTCCAAGGAGTGGAAGGAGACTTTTTACTGTATACCCCTTTGTACTTTTTATTTTAACGATATTAATGTATTACCTAAGAGAAAAGAAAGCCACTTTATTAGTGTAGCGCATCTCAAAGCAAGATGGGTTGACCATGGGGATACTGAGATGGTTCTTTCATGGGCTGAGATCTGATTCTAAAACTATAAGTCCTTCCTTTCACAAAGATTTATCTTTACATATGGTAAAAGGTAATTACTAAGCTAGTCATTAAAGGATGCCAAAATAGTCATAAACTAAAACTAGCATGTTAATAGGATCTGAGGACCCTAATTCAGACTCTACTGAGGAAATGTGAGTGCTATGCAATGCTTAGCAACAATGCAGAATTTCTACTCCTATGCATACAAGCCAATAGTTGGAACTTCCTCAATTGGGGAATTCATGCATTAGTTACCAAGTTCCTATTATGTGCCAGATGCTGTGCTAAGCACTAGGGATAAAGCAATTTACAAAAGAACTAAAATCTTTGCCCTGATGGGGGTAGTCTTCTGGTGGGGGGAAATGGACAATAAACAAGATAAATATGTAAAATATATACTATGTATTTCAATAATCCTACAATGCACATTCCCCCCCCATTTTCTGAAGCCTGAAATTCAGATCTTTTGGCAAGGTTTTTTTTTTCTTTCTCTAAGGTACACTTAATAGCATAGTAGATCTCATGAAATATGGGAACATAGTGTATATGGGAGAATAATGTATCAGACTCATTAAGCGCTACAAGGAAAATAAGCAGAGCAGAGAAAAAAGGAGTATGAGGAGGTTGCAACTTAGGGTGTCAGGAAAGATCTACGTAACATTTGAGCAGACTTAAAGAAGGTGAAGAGTGACCCTTACCTTTATGTGGATGGAGTAGCAAGCATCCCAAATACAGGAAAGAACAATTGCAAAGGGCATAAAGAGGGGAGAAAGTCTCAGAAACACCAAGGAAGCCAGGTGGTGTGGCTGGAGTGGAGTGAATGAGATGGAATGTAGCAAAGGGGATGAGATAAGGGAGATAAGGGCCAGGTTATGTATGGACTTGCAGGCCACATTTCTACTTAATGCATAATCATTGTCTTGTGTCTAGAAAGGTAGGATAATGCATTACATAAGAGCACAGGCTTTGGAGCCAGATTGCCAATTTATGCCCCAGCCTGCCACTTCCTAGCTTATATGATATTGGTCAAGTTACTCTCTTGACCTGTTCCCCCATCTGCAAAATAAGGCTAATAAACTACCCACCTTATAGGGTTGTTGTGAGAATTAAGCAAATTATTTTATATAAAGAACTTTGAACGGAGCCTGGCAAATAAAGAGCACTATGTGTCTGATACGGTTATTGATTAGTTACGGATTTTCAGTGTTGCTTCCTATAAATTGAAATCATCAATTTATTAATTTATTTTGCTATACATTGTTTGGGTAATGAATATAATGCCTAATTGTATCACCAATGTTTGTGGACACTGATTTTCCAGGAAATAGTCTTTTTTTTTTGAGAGGGGCTCTGCTGCCCAGACTGCAGTGCAATGGCGCAATCTCGCAAGCTCCGCCTCCTGGGTTCACGCCATTCTCCTGCCTCAGCCTCCACAATAGCTGGGACCACAGGCGCCCGCCACCACACCCAGCTAATTTTTTGTATTTTTTAAGTAGAGACGGGGTTTCACTGTGTTAGCCAGGATGGTCTCGATTTCCTGACCTCGTGATCCGCCCGCCTCGGCCTCCCAAAGTGTTGGGATTACAGGCGTGGGCGTGAGCCACCATGCCTGGCCTTTTTTTTTTTTTTCTTTTTTTGAGATGGAGTTTCACTCTTGTTGCCCAGGCTGGAGTGCAATGGCGTGATCTCTGCTCATTGCAACCTCCGCCTCCCGGGTTCAAGCAATTCTCCTGCCTCAGCCTCCCGATTAGCTGGGATTACAGGCATGTGCCACCATGCCGAGCTAATTTTGTATTTTTAGTAGACAACGGGGTTTCTCCATGTTGGTCAGGCTGGTCTGGAACTCCCAACTTCAGGTGATCCGCCCGCCTCAGCCTTCCAAAGTGCTGGGATTACAGGCGTGAGCCACCTCGCCCAACCTCAACTAGTCTTTTTTTTTTTTGAGACAGGGTCTCACTCCATCGTCCCAGCTGGAGTGCAGTGGCACAATCATGGCTCAATGCAGCCTCGATCTCCCAGGCTCAAGCGATCCTCCCACACCCTCCCAAGTAAGTGGGACTACTGGCTGGGAATACAGGCGCGTGCCACCATGCTCAGCTAATATTTTATTTTTTGTAGAGATGGGGTTTTGCCACATTGCCCAGGCTGGTGTTGAACTCCTGAGCTTAAATGATCCTCCCACCTTGGCCTCCCAAAGTGTTGGGATTATAGCCATGAGCTATGTCTTTAAAAACCTATATATGATACTGAAGGGGCTTATAACCTAGCAAAATAATAAATAAATAAAAACCTATATATGATAGATTTCAAATACAAATGATCATTTATATTTATCCTCCCAAGCAGGCATAGACAACATTCCACCTCACTACCACCCCAACTAAAAAACAATCTTATGCAATTATATTTCGTTGTTTTTGCTGAGTTTTCCACTAGAAAGTTAAGTGGGCCACTGAAAAAAGCAATTTGAAAAAATGAATTTCAAACCAATGAATTTTGTTCGTTGATCTATTGTCAGGTTTGGTTTAGAAAAAGAATCATTCTTAATTTTGATTATATGTATTTTAATGATTCATGGGACTCTTATCCTGAATGCTTAGATTTATGAAAGCCAGAAGTATAACAGTGCAAGTCAGGTCGTCACAATTTGTTCAAGTTTTCTCTTCCTTTATTAACTCAGGTAGTTCCTGAGCATCTGCCATATTAAAGGAATTATACTAGATGATTAAAGGATGCAAACAGGAATACAACACAGTCCCTGACTTTTCTCCCTCTACAAAATCAGTAGAAGTGGATTAATATGTAACTCTTCCTCTGAAATAAGGAGTCTATTTCATGGTTGTTCTGTAGTGACAATGCCTTGGGGATCCCACCTTCATCACCTTTGCACCCAACTGTCCATCACTCCTGTGCAGGGGATGCTGCTGGGGAAGAAAACAGGTCAAATGCAGGGAAAATTCATAGTAAGCTGTTACTACTATACTCACGAAAGTATAGTAACCTACTTTACTCACTAAAGTACAGTAACCTACTGTACCCACCAAAGTTTAAAACAAAACAGGACATTTGACAAGGCTGGTGCCTTTAAACAACTTTGCTAAAATGTCAAGGCACTCTTTTTAATTATTAAATAAGAGGAGTAATAGACATTTGTGGCCCACTCCATCGATGAGCCTCATTCCTGATGATGGGGTAGAGTGAGGTTCAGGGACAAGGTGAAGTGAGGTTCAGGGAGGGGTAAGGCTTAGGGGCTTAAGTGAAGTTCTTTGCATGCATTTCTTAGTAATAAAAATGCTGAGTAATTTACTGGTTACTTTTTTTAGGCTGCAACAAAATGCTCCCATGTAAAATGTCTACGGTAAAATGTCAAGTGTATAGTTTTAAAGCAGAGGACAATGCTTAGTGCACAGTATTTTTGGCAGTATGACCCCCACCATTCTCCAAGTTGCCCAGGCTTAAAACGTTGGCACTAGGAAACACATAGCCTATGATGTGTTCCCTACAATTTCACTTTACAGATTAAAAAAAGGGAATTTCCTCCTAGTATAATATTCATATATTCTTTCAATGATTTATTCATTTATCCATCAATATCACCTTTTATGAGACAGTGGTAAGCAACAGAGATATAAAATGAATAACATAGTCCTGCCCTTAACAGTTTGGTTTAGCAAGCATTTATTGAATGTACACCATATACAGTATTAATAACTGCAAAGTGCTAACATATAGATATGTACCTAGATTTTAGGGAAAGCTTTCAAGAATGATGTCAGAGTTGAGTCTTAAGGAACTAGCAGGAGTTTGCTTGATGAAGAGAAAGGGGGGGAAGGGCATATCCAGGTCTGAGAAAAATGCCCAGAGTATGTGGGGGAGGCAGGAGCTGAAAAAGTAGGCAGGAGCCAAATCGTAACAGGCCTGTATGACAAACTAAGGAGTTTGGACTTTATTCTGGAGAGAATGGGGAACAACTGGAGGATTTTAAGAGGAGTGACATGAACAGATGTTTTGTTGTTGTTAGTCTCACCCAAGGATGGACTGGAGATTGGACTGGAAGGAAGCCAGGGCTGAATGCAGACAAACTAGTTAGGAGGCTGTTGCTGTAATCTCAATGAGAAATGATGAGAAGAACATAATCTATGTCACAGGCACAGAGGATGGAGAGCAGAGGACCTATTTGAGAAATATTCTATAAATAGAAATGATAGGACATGACTATTGATTGGACTTGTGTGGGTGGAAAGCCAGAGTCTAAGATTCTTCCCAGCTTCCTCTGTCTAGCTTAAGCAATTATTTGGACAGTGGTACTACTGAGCACGGCGCGCACACAGTAGAAGCAGCATATTGACTTTTTTTCTTTAAGGGAGGCAGGGGAAGATGACGAGTTTAATTTTAAATGCTGAATCTGAGACCTGTGGGGAATCCAAGGGGAGAGGTGCATGAGTCAGTTAGCTAACTAGACCTGTGCTTTTTAGCCTCAAGAAATTTACAAGACTATTCCGGAAGCATGTGTACTGACAACCTCACTGCCAAAGGAACAGGCATACCAATTAGAGAAAATGACAGTTTTTTCATGTTAAAAAAAATTGAAAACACAGGGGTTGAGAGTTAATAACAAAACATTATGTTACTCGCCAAACTGACACAGCAGAACAATGTATTTCTCTAGTAAGCTAAATGTAGGGTTTGGTGGGTTTCCTCCTGATGACACTTGAAAATAGAGGTGTACCTGGTGTTTAGATCTAGGAATTCCTTTCAGCAGGTTTGAAGAGCAAGAGCTGACAAATGCGCCCTCCAGTGGCAGTGGAATGAGGGGTGTCTAGTAACCCTTTTTACCACCAAACAAAGCCCTGTAAAGAAATGCAATTTACCGGGATCAGAAAGCCACAACGCTGGTACTAGTAAACCGTCAAACCAAGCGAACCCTCCCAGGGGCCAGGAAGCCTTACCTGTCACGTTGGCCAAAGGAAAATTTTACTTCCGACTCAACAAAACAAGACCTCAGATTTGATAGCTTGCAGTACGTCCCGCTTGGCGACGATTAAACGCCCCGCAAGTCGAAACGCGTAATCTAATCAAATCCTCTCCAGCCTGCAGGGCCGGGCTTCGACCACGTGGGTGGCTGCGGCCAGCAGGATCAATCCGCGAAGGGCGGGAGTAGGAGGCGTGCCCTTGCGGCGGGAGGCGGGGCCTGCGCAGTGGGTGGGGCTTCGGCGGAAACTAGCTACGAGGTTCCTCTCGCCTCCGCTCCCCTTTTGCCTTCAACCTTCGAGCCGCCACGTAATGCCACGTCCCCGCGCATGCGCATCTTGGCCGCTGCTGGCGGCTGTTTCCGGGCTTAGAGGGCTGGAGTGGCCGCCGAGTTGGAGGCGGTGGTGGCAGCAGTAGGACAGTGTGGAGTGCGGGATTGGGGGCCAGGCCCTGCGGAGGGGGGGGGAAGTTGTCTTCGTTTTTTTTCCGGAGGGGCCGGTAAACCTGGTGGCTGAACGGCAAGATGAATTTCCTCCGCGGGGTAATGGGGGGTCAGAGTGCCGGACCCCAGCACACAGAAGCCGAGACGGTGAGAGGAGCAGCGGGTCTGGGATTTGGGAAGGGGTCCGGGCAGGGACGGGGACGGAGCACTCGGAGACCCGAAGGTCACCTCCAGCGTCCCACCATGGAGGGGGGATCCACATGCCGCTTCCCCCTTTGCCCTCCTTCCGCTCCTGAAATCCCAGTTATTCAATCACGCCCCCAGCTCAGTCCCCATTGCTGCGGTTCGGCCGGACTGACGGCAGCCGCGCCCCGGAGCTCTGTAGGCCCCGAAGCTCGGGCTAGGAGAGTGGTCCGCAGGTGGTACCGCCCGGGAAGGGACGGATCCGCGGCCGAGCTTGCCCGAACTGCCTCCCACGCCCCTCGGGGCCGTGGGCCCCTCCCTCCTTCCCTTTAGCCTGTGTCTGCACTGGCCGAGAGGAGCCTGAAGTCCTGCTCCCTCCCTCGCAGTCTGAAACTGGGGCGTTGGGGAAAACTGCGAGAAGGTTTAAAACCCAGCTGTTGGTGAGAGCATGTGGCTAAAAATAAAACGATATTCTCTGAAGCACAAATCCACCTGCCCCTGTCCCATCAACTGGAAGAGCGGTCGTTCTGCCTGGTGTTATTTGTTCAGATCCCGCTTTTCGGGCTCTCCCAAATGTATATCATTTGGCAAATGCTACCTTGAACGTAGTAGGGATCTTTCGCGCTCAAACTGCTTTGGGGACACATCCACCGCTACCACCGCTTTCTGCCTGAACTCGTGATGACATGATTTGCGGCGTTATTTAAAAAAAAAAAAAAAAAAAAAGGTTAGCCGCTAAACAGTATTTAATAGTTGCTTAGATTCTAGGTTTAGAATACACTTATTTTGAAGTTTAGTTAGTGTTTAATGGAACCGAGGGTGTATGCCTTTTTGAAATAAACTTTTTATTTGAGAAGAATTTTAGATGTACATAAAAGTGACTAAGTATAACACTTTAATGGCTTTGTTAATGGGATCCTGAGGGATAATATAGTAGCCTTCATTTGTCAAGCTCTTACCTTGTGCTAGGTTCTGTGCTGAGCTCTTTATATTCCACATTATGCTTAAATCGTTAACTACCCTGCAAGATAGGTGAGAGTATTCTCACCTTAAAAGTCAAAAAATGAGACTACGAGGGGTGAAGTAGGCTGGACGCGGTGGCTCACTCCTGTAATCCCAGCACTTTGGGAGGCTGAGGCCGGCGGATCACCTGAGGTCGGGAGTTCGAGACCAGCCTGACCAACATGGAGAAACCCCGTCTCTACTAAAAATACAGAATTAGCTGGCCGTGGTGGCGCATGCCTGTAATCCCAGCTACTCGGAAGTCTGAGGCAGGAGAATCGCTTGAACTCGGGAGGCGGAGGTTACGGTGAGCAGAGATCGTGCCATTGCACTCTAGCCTGGGCAACAAGAGCGAAACTCTGTCTCAAAAAAAAAAAAGAGGTGAAGTAACTTGACCAATGTCACACTGCTAGTAATAGAGCCAGGATTCAACCAAGAGGTACCTTACTTCAAAGCCTACACTTTATTGCTCATGCTTGTATTTCAATACTTTTCGAGAACTTTATATAATATTACTAAAATTAACTGCAGCTAGTCTCAGTGATACAGGCCTATAATCCCAGCTAAGGGGATGCTAAGCCAGGAGGATCGCTTGAGCCCAGGAGTTTGAGACTAGCCTGGGCAGCATGAAAAGACTCCATCTCAAAAAAAAAAAAATTAACTGCACAGGTCTGGTTAGAATTGTTTAAAGCATAAGATGAAAGCTGGTAAATCTGTTTCTTTCATTTGAAAAGCACTTTTCTGTCTCTCACTGTAACACACACACGCACACATTTGGCTTCACTCATCCATTCCCACTTGGCAACAAGGCAGCCTGAGCTACCCTACTAGAAGATCATGTTCTGTCTAGATTACCATAGTCATACCATAATCACAGCCCACCACTTTTTTGTCTGATATTTGTGTTTGTGGCACCAGGTTATGAAATATGGTTTATTACAGCTTGCTTTGTGGAGTTAGACCTTGATTTGAATCCTGGCTTTCCACCCCGATTGGATTGGATATGTAAGAGATAGCTAATACCCTCTAAGTAAAATGAGGAAAATGTCTGCTTTTCAGGATGTAATGAAGATTAAGTGAAATAAGTAGAAAGAGCCTGGCCCTTAGTAGATATATAATGAGAGGTAATTTTTACTATATGTGGGTTGAACGAAGAATACCCTTTCCTGTTTTTGTTATTATTGGCCTTGTCACAGTGACTTCTGTAGAAAAGATGGAATAGAATTCACAGTGTATAGGATTTTAAAGCTAGAAAGTCCCAGATAGAGCCTCTTCATTTTATAGGCACAGAGCACTAAAGTAGCTTGCACAGTGTTGAAGAGTTGGAGCTAGAACATTTTGATCTTGCCCCTGTGGATGGAACAACATAGTTTTTATATCACAATTTCAAAGTGAAGCTTGAGTATCACTTGCGTATGTTGTATATGTAAACTGAAAGGGTCCTTTCTTGTTCTTGCCTAACTTTGAGTATGTACATTCAAAATTGGAGAAGTAATTTGTCTTCTATTTTTTTCTTTTTAATCACCTCCCCAATAAAGCAATTTGCCTTCTGAAAATTATTATTCTGAGGTACAGTATGAATAAGATTTGTTTCACTATTTCATTCCACCAGGAAGTACAACAGGTAAAAGGGGTCATGGATTACTAATTTAGAAGTATTTATAGAGCATCAGTGGAGTGTATATACAATTTTAAATGTTTTAATTGGTGATTTAGTCTGGCCAGGATATTTGAGTTACCAGAGCTTGGAACCCCTAGCTTCTATATGATATTTATTATTTTGTAGTTTTTTCCATTTCTGCAAAATTAAATTTTTTTCTTGGTGGCTTTCCGTCTTTCTTGCTTTTTCTAACATCTTTTTTCCAGTGGAAGGCGTCTTTTCTTTGTCTGAATTAGACCTGTTATTTAAATTCATCATCAGTGCCTCCCCTAATCTGTACTTTCCCCCAGCACATTTCAGATACTTTTTCCTTTCTGAGCTACCTTTACATTTTAACTACAGTGTGCATATATCTTATTCCTTCTAGACTCTTAAGCTGTCTTTAGGGCAGGGTTCATAATGTATTTTAATCTTTGTTTTTCCACAGTAGTAGATGCCCAGTAAATACTTGTGAAATGAATTAATTATAGTTTTATTTGAAAGAAATCACAGATCTGTAATCGTAGCAACTTACGTTACTAGGTACTAAAACAGTACTTTTTAAAGACTAGAAACTGAAGTTCTCAAATGAAGTTCATTGTGTCAAGCTTTTTACTTAAGGGATTTTTTCATATTTACTAAATGCTTTGACTGCTTTCCTGTTTTTTTTTCCTATTGAATTTAAGTATCTTTTAAATGTGTGAGAGTTATGTGATTGATTGTATAGTATCTAGCTTTTCATACTCTTAGTTAAGAGTAACTTTGGACTGATACTAAGATGTTCTTCAGGCCAGGGGCTCACGCCTGTAATCCCAGCACTTTGGGAGGCCAAGGCACATGGAGCACTTGAGGTCAGGAGTTTGAGACCAGCCTGGCCAACATGGTAAAACCCTGTCTCTACTGAAAATACAAAAATTAGCTGGGCATGGTGGCACATGCCTATAATCCCAGCTACTCAGGAGGCTGAGGTAGGAGAATCGAGGCGGAGGTTGGCAGTGAGCAACCACTGAGTGGTTGAGATTGTGCCACTGCATTCCAGCCTGGGTGAGAGAGCGAGACTGTCTCAAAAAGAAAGATGTTCTTCAGAACCTGTCAAGTAGTAAATATTTTATCATAGAATAGTCAATTCTATAAAGTACTGGATATTTTAAATCCAGAATTTCATCCACATTAAACTTTTCCTGTTTTAGAGTCATGTACTGTTTTTTTTTGTTTTTGTTTTTGTTTTTGTTTTTTTGAGACGGAATCTCGCTCTGTGGCCCAGGCTGGAGTGCAGTGGCGCCATCTCGGCTCACTGCAAGCTCTGCCTCCCGGGTTCACACCATTCTTCTGCCTCAGCCTCCCAAGTAGCTGGGACTATAGGCGCCCGCCATCGCGCCAGCTAATTTTTATATTTTTAGTGGAGACGGGGTTTCACCGTGTTAACTAGGATGGTCTCGATCTCCTGACTTCGTGATCCACCTGCCTTGGCCTCCCAAAGTGCTGGGATTACAAGTGTGAGCCACTGCGCCTGGCCCCAGAGTCATGTACTTTTAAATTTCATTTCTCTTTTTTACTTGACACTGATTTCTGGTGATTGAAGCCTCTTTAGCCTTGACACAGTTTGCTGGGTGCACATTATTATAGTACAAATCCTACTCATGCTTTTGTTTTTTAGTTTTCTCTTTTTCCCTAACCACTAGACCACCAGGGACTTCATGCTTTTGAATGTAAGCTTATGTGTGCTTAGTTTTATATCTGCCTTCTATCTAGCACCTTTTTTTTGGGTAGGGGGGCAGGGTACGAAGTCTCGCTCTGTCACCCAGGCTGGAGTACAGTGACATAATCTCGACTCACTGCAGCCTCCACCTCCTGGGTTCAAGCAATTCTCCTGGCTCAGTCTCCTGAGCAGCTGGGACTACAGGCACACGCCACCACGCCAGGTTAATTTTTTTGTATTTTAGTAGAGACAGGGTTTCACTGTGATGCCCAGGCTGGTCTTGAACTCCTGAGCTCAGGCAATCTGCCCGCCTCGGCCTCTCAAAGTGCTAGGATTACAGGCGTGAGCCACTGCGCCCGGCCCCCAACTTGTACCTTTTTTAAAGCTAGTTTCTTGAAAATTCCAAGCAAGTGTTAACTACATTTGATGATGAATCATAGAGGCATTTTCTGTTCTCAAGTTGG
The DNA here is from genome assembly GCF_028885625.2 of Pongo pygmaeus. NCBI lineage: Eukaryota > Metazoa > Chordata > Mammalia > Primates > Hominidae > Pongo > Pongo pygmaeus. The sequence goes on from NC_072376.2 coordinate 87,957,653, forward strand.
ACCCCAGACATGAAAGTTGCTAATATCCAGAAAAAGTATACAGAATTAGAACATTGTTACGGGGTATCTTTCCAGATCAAACTTTCATCAGCTGTCTCAGAAAGCAGAAGGGCTAACAATATAAACACAGCCATACTTTCTTTTAATAAAAATTGTTATTAAAGAGTGTGGACTTAAATTTAGACATAGTTTTCGTTTAGTCAAGCACATTTTATACCATGTTACTATAAATGTGTAGTCTGAAATTCCTATTTGGGTTGATGTATTCTACATTAATAACCAGGTCAATGTCATAACTGGAATGTGTTTTCTCTCTTGGCCTGTTTTGCAATAACAATGTCGGAGAGAACTGTAATAATGATTTGTGTTTTGGTCATTTCTATATCCAAGCACTCTTTTTAAGTAGGGCCTATTGAATACTACATGGCTTTTTGGAAGGTTAATTATGTAGATTATGTAGGGTTGATTTAAAAGCTAGAATCATTTAAATTTTACATGCCCTAGCATTACCAAGGTATGCTTCAAAAAATTTGAATAGATGTCCATGAAAAAAGAATTTTGTCAGCAAAAAAGTGTGTGCAATGACCAATAACAAAGAAAAAACCTCTAATATTTATGCAAGGTTTTGTAAGCAGGCACTATGTTATAGTTTCAGATTTTTTAAAACGTAGATAAAAAGTAAGCTGTGTTTGCCAAATTTATCCGACCAGACCTTTTCTTTTTCCTCTAGGGAACTTTGTTGTCTATTATTTTGAGAAGCATACTTAGGGAAGAATTGTCCAAGAGGATATATAATTCTGATGCCTTTTTCTTTATATTCCTTTATTTCATTAAAAACATTACTCTTGAATTGGATTAGGAAAGAATATCAGAATTCCTTATAACATTTGTTGATAGCAAATACTGTTCCTCTTTCTTTTTATGTATTTACCTTTTATTATTTATTAATATTACTGCTTTGTACTCTGCTTTTTGTCTGTTGTAGGTATAGTAAAGTTATGCTTATTATTTTTATACCTCAGGCAGAAGTGCCATAAACATTTTTTGTGTCAAAAGTTATTCACCATTAATTTGAAAACTTTTTTTTTTTTTTTTTTTTTTTTTAAGAGACAGGCTCACAATATGTTGCCCAGGCTGATCTTGAACTCCTGGCCTCAAACAATCCTCCTGTCCCCTTCCCAAAGTGCTGGGATTACAGAAAAACTTTCGTGGTGTTAGATTTTGAGATGCTAGCATTTGTGATAGGTTATTTGGTAGACATGTTTCATTATGATCCCTTGCTTAAAAGGATGTCCTTTTGAAAAGCGTAGTTCATTTATGGGAAAGAGCATGGAGAATAAATGAAGCAGTATATTACTTGGCTGACTTAAGGTAATTATAATGGAAATGGATTCATTGGATTTGTCTACAAAGAGACTTGTGTTTGATTTTTTAGTGTTCCCACATGTCTTTTTATAGATTATAATAATTTAGGTCATATGAAGATAAGATTTGCTTTTGCTTTTGCTTTTTTAATAAAGTCTTCTCAGTAACAGAGTTAAATTTAAAACAAATTTCTGGGCCAGGCCTGGTGACTCACACCTGTAATCCCAGCACTTTGGTAGGATGAGGCGGGTGGAGCACCTGAGGTCAGGAGTTTGAGACCAGCCTGGCCAACATGACGAAACCCTGTCTCTGCTAAAAATACAAAAATTAGCTGGACATGGTGGCAGGTGCCTGTAATCCCAGCTACTAGGGAGGCTGAGGCAGGAGAATCACTTGAACCCAGGAGGTGGAGGTTACCATGAGCCAAGATCGTGCCACTGCACTCTAGCCTGGGCAATGGAGTGAGACTCCGTCTCAAAAAAAAAAAAATGACTGTTTCGTAATCTAAAATGATAGTATTTTTATTTCATCTAAAACATAAGTGAATTGACTATTAGCATGAATTATTTGTCTTATAGTTAGGGAAATTCTGTTTTAGGAAGGTACAACTATGTTTTAAACTTCAAGGTAAGATTATATCATAAAATTAAATCAATATTAGATGCCTGACAAATATTTATTGGATAAATGATTGATTGGTTAGAGTTAGCATTTTAATTGCCATTCCTGTTCTTTATTTTTTCCTGTCAGTTAAGTAGTTACTGAATACTTAAAAAAAAAGAATTGTGAAAAAATACTGCAAGCTGTATTATGCTTTAATTTTTTTGCTTTTATATTTTTATAAATGATTAAACATACATTAGTATTGTTTCATAAGTAAATGTGTTTATTTATGAAAATAAACATTTCTCTAAACAGTACTTTTTCCCCCTAACTTTAAAGTTTTAGAAGGTTGCATGTGCAGGTTGTTACATGGGTAAATTGCCTGTTGCTAAGGTTTGATGTGTAACCATCACCCAGGTACTGAGGATGGTACCTGATGGGTAGTTTCTTAACTCTTACCCCCTCTCCCACCTTCCCCCTGTTGTTGTCCCCAGTGTTGACTGCTCCCATCTTTAGGTCCATGCTTACTCATTGTTTAGCTCCCACTTGTAAGTGAGGAAATGCAGCATTTGGTTTTCTGTTCCTGTATTAATTCGCTTAGGATAATGGCTACCAGCTGCATCTATGTTGCTGCAAAGGGCATGATTTTGTTCTTTTTCATGGAGACATAGTATTCCGTGGTATATATGTACTGCATTTTCTTTATCCAGTCCACTATTGATGGACACCTAGGTTGACTCCACATCTTTGCAGTTGTGAATAGTGCTCCAGTGAATATGCAAGTGCATATGGCTTTTTGATAGAATGATTTATTTTTATTTTCCCTTATTTCATTAAAAACATTATAATTGAAATGACTATTCGCATGAATTATTTTAGTCTTACAATAAATAGTCATAGTTACTGGATGCAGTGGCTCAAGCCTGTAATCCCAGCACTTTGGGAGGCTGGGGCAGGCAGATCATGAGGTCAGGAGATCGAGACCATCCTGGCCAACATGGTGAAACCCCATCTCTACTAAAAATACAAAAATTAGCTGGGCATGGTGGCACCTGTGCCTGTAATCCCAGCTACTCGGGAAGCTGAGGCAGGAGAGTCACTTGAACCAGGGAGTTGGAGGTTGCAGTGAGCTGAGATCGCGCCACTGCACTCCAGCCTGGTGACAGAGTGAGACTCCATCTAAAAAAAAAAAAAAGTCATAGTTGGGGGAGTTCTGTTTTAGGAATGTTTTAAGCTTCATGAAGGTAAGGTTATATCATCATATCTGTAGGGCCGGGTACGGTGGCTCATGCCTATAATCTTAGCACTTTGGGAGGCCGAGGTGGGCGGATTACAAGGTCAGGAGTTCGAGACCAGCCTGGCCAATATGGTGAAACCCCGTCTCTACTAAAAATGCAAAAATTAGCCGGGCGTGGTGGCAGGCACATGTAGTCCCAGCTACTTGGGAGGCTGAGTCAGGAGAATAGCTTGAACCCAGGAGGCAGAGGTTGCAGTGAGCCGAGATCACGCCACTGCAGTCCAGCCTGGGCGACAGAGTGAGACTCCGTCTCAAAAAAAAAATTTTTTTTAAATAAATAAAATTAAGTCTGTATTAGCTGCATGACAAATATTTGTTGGAAAAATGCAGTAGTGGGACTGCTGGGTCGAATGGTAGTTCTGTTTTAAGTTCTTTGAGAAATCTCCCAACTGCTCTCTACAGTGACTGAACTAAAATTACATTCCCACCAACAGTATATGGCATTCCCTTTTCTCTACAACCTCTCCAACATCTGTGTTTTTTTTTTTTTGTTTGTTTGTTTTGTCTTTTTAATAATAGTCATTCTGACTGGTGGGAGATGGTATCTCACTGTAGTTTTGACTTGCATTTCTCAGATGATTAGTGGTGTGGAACATTTTTCCATGTATTTCTTGCCTATGTATATGTCTTCTTTGGAGAAGTGTCTGTTCATGTCCTTTGCCCATTTTTTAACAGAGTTTTTGGTTTTTGCCTGTTGAATTAAGTTCCTTACAGATTCTGAATATTAGACCTTTGTTGGATGCATGGTTTGCAGATGTTTTCTCCCAGGTTATAAATTGTCTGTTTACTCTGTTGATAGTTTCTTTTGCTGTGCAGAAGCTCTTTAGTATAATTAGGTCCCACTTGTCAATTTTTGTTTTTGTCACAATTGCTTTTGGGCACTTAGTCATAAATTCTTTGCCAAGGCCAATGTCCAGAATGATATCTCCTAGATTTTCTTCTAGGATTATTTTTTATTTTTTGAGTAGGAGTCTGGCCCTGTCACTCAGGCTGGAGTGAGTGCAATGATGCGATCTTGGCTCACTGCAACCTCTGCCTCCCGGTTTCAAGCGATTCTCCTGCCTCAGCCTCCCAAGTAGCTGGGACTACAGATGCACACCACCACACCCAGATAATTTTTGTATTTTTAGTAGAGACAGGGTTTCACCATGTTGGCCAGGATGGTCTCAATCTCCTGACCTCTTGATCCTCCCACCTTGGCCTCCCAAAGTACTGGGATTACAGGCGTAAGCCACTATGCCCAGCCTCTTCTCAGCTTTTTATAGTTTTAGGTCTTATATTTATGTCTTTAATCCATCTTGAGTTAATTTTTGTATATGGTAAAATGTAAGGGCCCAGTTTCATTCTTCTGCATAAGGCTATCCAGTTATCCCAGCACCATTTATTGGATAGGTAGTCCTTTCTCCATTGCTTGTTATTGTCAGTTTTGTCAAAGATCAGATGGTTGTAGGTGTGTGGCTTTAGTTTTGGGTTCTCTATCCTGTTCCATTGCTCCGTGTCTGTAATAGGCTGTTTTGGTTAGTGTAGCTTTGTAGTATAGTTTGAAGTGGGGTAGTGTGATTTTTCCAGCTTTGTTCTTTGTGCTTAGGATTGCTTTGGCTGTTCAGGCTCTTGGTTCCATATGAATTTTAGAATAGTTTGTTCTAATTCTGTGAAAAATGACATTGGTAGTTTGATAGGAATAGCATTGAATCTGTAGATTGCTTTGAGCAGTATGGCTTTTTTTTTTTTTTTTTTTTTTTTTGAATCAGAGCCTTGCTCTGTTGCCCAGGCTGGGGTGCAGTGGCACGATCTCAGCTCACTGCAACCTCTGTCTCCTGGGTTCAAGTGATTCTCCTGCCTCAGCCTCCCAAATAGCTGGGATTACAGGCGCCCACCACCACACCCAGCTAATTTTTGTATTTTTAGTAGAAACAGGGTTTCACCATATTGGCCAGGCTGGTTTCAAACTCCTTACCTCAAGTGATCCGCCTGCCTCGGCCTCCCAAAGTGCTGGGATTACAGACGTGAGCCACCGTGCCCAGCCCCATTTTAACAATATTGATTCTTTGATCCATGAGCATGGGATGTTTTTCCAGTGATTTGTATCACCTATTATTTCTTTCAGCAATGTTTTATAGTTCTCTTTGTAGAGACCTCCTTGGTTAGATGTATTCCAAGGTTTTGGCGGGGGTGTGTGTGTGTGTGTGTGTCTGTCTGTCTAGGGTAAATGGGATTGCATTCTTGATTTGGCTCTCAGCTTGAACGTTATTGATGTATAGAAATGCTACTGATTTTTGTACATTGATTTTGTATCCTGAAACATTACCGAAGTCGTTTATCAGCTCTAGGTGCCTTTTAGTGGAACCTGTTGGGTTTTCTAGGTTTAGAATCATATCAGCAAAGAGATAGTTTGTCATTTTTTCGTATTTGGATGTCAGTTCTTTCTCTTGCCTGATTGCTCTGACTAGGACTTCCTCCTTTAAATTTTAAGTGTACCTTCACCATCCTAGTTCTATGCTGTCTTCTTCTTTTTAATCTTTTGATAGTTTTTCTTTTTTTTGGAAACAGGGTCTCACTCTGTTGAACAGGCTGGAGTGCAGTGGTGTGATCATGGCTCACTTCAGCCTCAACCTCCTATAGTCAAGCAACCTTCCCACCTCAGCCTCCTAAGTAGCTGGGACTACAGGTACAAGGCACCACGCTTGGCTGATTTTTAATTTTCTTGTAGAGACAGGGTCTTGCTGTGTTGCCCAGGATGGTTTTGAATTCCTGGACTCAAGTGATCCTCTCAAAGTGCTGGGATTGCAGCCATGAGCCCCTGCACCCAGCCAGTAGTTTTTCATTTTCACGTTCTTCATCTCAGTGTTTTCTTTCCTAGTCACTCCTATTCCCATTGTGTCTTTTTTGGTCGTCTTTGTGTAGCAATGAATATAAATAAATAGCCCTATTGGCTAGCAAAAACTGTTTTTTTTTAATTGACCGGTTGTTAGACTATAATTCTGATTATGCCCAATTTACCAGTTGTTAAATGGATTATTTGTCCTTTTCATGTTTCACTTGGTAAGTGAAATTGTGAACATCATGTAGCAGTTATCATTTTTTGATTTTACAAAATGGCAGACAAAATGAATAAAGTTTAAGTTCTCTTTACTCCTGTCTCCAATTTCAGTTCTTTTTCCAGAGATAACCACTATTACTAGTTTGGCATAAATCCTTCCAGACCTTTATACGTAATCATGCCTCTGTGTAATACAGAAATATATATTTACATTAGCATATTTATTCTTGTTTACATAAATGGTATACTGTTTATTGTGTTCTACAGCTTACCTTTTTTTTTTTTTTTTTTTGAGACAAAGTCTCAATCTGTCGCCCAGGCTGGCGCGATTTCAGCTCACTGGGTTCTCAGCTCACCTCCGCCTCCTGGGTTCAAGCAATTCTCTGCCTCCGCCTCCCGAGTAGCTGGGATTACAGGCCTGGCTAATTTTTGTATTTTTAGTAGAGATGGGATTTCACCATGTTGGCCAGGCTGGTCTCGAACTCCTGGCCTCATATGATCCACCCACCTTGGCCTACCAGAGTGCTGGGACTACAGGCGTGGGCCACCGCGCGCGGCCAGCTTACCTTTCTCATTGATGTGTTTGGAGATCTTTCCATGTTAAAACATACAGAGGTACTTTAAAATACCAGACTTTGAATTACTTTTGTTAATTACACTATAGTCTCTTCTAATAGACTGTAAAAGCTTCTTGATGATAGAATCCATGTCTTATTCATTATTATGTTTCTCAGAGCACCTAATACCTAGTTAGCATAATATAGATTAGTCAAACTTCTGTCTCTTCTTTCTACTGTCATTCCTTTCTGGTCCTTCTAAATAAAACAGTGGGCTAAATTGTACTCACATATGTTTCTTTTTCACTTTTTTTGTTAGTATATAGTATTCTGTTGTTTAACACAAGGGTCACAAATTCAAAGTCCAGTTGGGGAGCTTCAATGTAGCTGGTCAGGTCATAGAGAAGGCAGAGGTTTGGGATAATACTGGAGCCTGCATATCCTGATTTGAGGATGTGGCTAGTGCTCAAATCCAGCCAGTTGTTGCCTCATGAAATGTTGGCCCAGAGAACCAATGTAATGTAGTGGGAAAGCACTCAAACTACTTGGCTGAATGCTATCCCACTACTTACTTTATAAATGTGGACAAGTTACTTAACCACTGTGCCTCTGTTTCCTCATCTCTAAAATATAAATAGTAATAGTGCCTATCTTACTGTTTTTGTGAAGATTAAATGAATTTCAAAATGTAAAACACGTTAGGACGGAGTTGGCACATAGTAATTGGCATAGATACCACATTTTAGCAATTCTGAGATGCACATTAGCATTTAAACCTCTTTGAAATCAGGATACATCTTGTAATTATAATTGGGGGTATTTCTTTTTTCTTTGTGATTCATTGAAAAGATGGGGGGTCTTAAAATTGATGACTTCTTAAATTGTACAAAATAAGAGTGTTAGCTACCATTTGCTGTCAGGCTGATGTTTTTCAAGAAAAGATATAAATTTGAAGCTGAGCTCTGTGTTGCATGCGTGTAGTCCCAGCTACTTGTTAGGCTGAGGTGGGAAGATTGCTTGAGCCCAGGAGTTCAAGGATGTAGTGAGCTATGAATAGTGCCACTGCACTCCAGCCTGTACAGCAGAGCAAGAAGATCCTGCCTCTAAAAAAAGAACAGTGAAGAAAACATAGAAATCTGGATTTTTAAATGCTGGCTTAAAATTTATTTTAAATGCTGTATGAGTCAAATAGATTTTTCAAATAATATAGTAAATATAATACACTATTATTATTATTATTGTTATTTTGGGTCAGAATCTTGCTCTGTCACCGAGGCTGGAGTGCAGTGGCGTGATCTCGGCTAACTGCAACCTCCGCCTCCCAGGTTCAAGCAATTCTCCCGCCTCAGCCTCCTGAGTAGCTGGGATCACGGGCATGTGCCACCACACCCAGCCAATTTTTTATTTTTGTATTTTTAATAGAGACAGAGTTTCACCATGTTGGCCAGGCTGATCTCGAACTCCTGACCTCGTGATCTGCCTGCCTTGGCCTCCCAGAGTGCTGGGATTACAGGTATGAGTCATTGTGCCTGGCTAATACACTATTATTTTTAAAAATTCTATAATATTAAGTTGGGGGCCGGGCACAGTAGGTCATGCCTGTAATCCCAGCACTTTGAGAGGCCAAAGCTGGTGGATCACCCAAGGTCAGGAGTTCAAGACCAGCCTGGCCAACGTTGGCAAACCCCATCTCTATTAATAATATAAAAATTAGCTGGGCGTGGTGGCACATGCATGTAAGCCCAGCTACTTGCGAGGCTGAGGCAGGAGGATTGCTGGAACCTGGGAGGCAGAGGTTGCAGTGAGCCAAGATCACTCCATTGCACTCCAGCCTGGACGACAGAGTGAGACTTCGTCTCAAAAAAAAAAAATTAAGTTTTTTTGTTTGTTTTGAGACAGGATCTCACTCTGTCTTGCAGGTTGGAGTGCAGTGGCATAAACATGGGTTACAGTGGCTTCAACCTCCTGGCTTTAAGTGATCCTCCCATGTCAGCCTCCTGAGTAGCTGTGACCACAGGCGTACAACACAATGCTTGGCTAATTTTTAAAAATTTTTAATGGAGATAGGGGTCTCGCCATGTTGCCCAAGCTGTTCTTGAACTCCTGGGCTCAAGCAATCTTCCTGACTTAGCTCCCCTAAGTGTTGGGATTACAGGTGAGAGCCACTGTGCCGGGCCAAGTATATATATATATTTTTTTATCCTTTAAGTTCTGTCAGACCTGACTGGCCAAGTGTTGTTTTTTTTGTTTGTTTGGTCTGGTTTATTTTTTTGGAGTCTCACCCTGTTGCCCAGGCTGGAGTGCAATGGCGCAAACTGGGCTCACTGCAACCTCCACCTCCCGGGTTCAAGCGATTCTCCTGCCTCAGCCTCTCGAGTAGCTGGGATTACAGGTGCCCGCCACTACGCCCAGCTAATTTTTTGTATCTTTAATAGAGACAGGGTTTTACCAGGTTCGCCAGGCTGGTCTCAAAATCCTGACCTCGTGATCCACCTTCCTCGGCCTCCCAAAGTGCTGAGATTACAGGCGTGAGCCACTGAGCCCAGCCAAGTTTTTTTAAAGTGTTGTAAATTTTGAGCGTTAAGTAACCTTAGAGTTATTCTACTTTATCTTTCCATTTTGCAGATAATGAATTTTACTTAAAAAGATTATATTTAAGGGACAGTCCATCCTCATTATTTGTCAATTTCTTATTTGCAAATTCACCTACTCACTAAAATATATCTGTAGCGTACAAATCAGTACTTTGAGCACTTTATGGTTATTTGTAGATGGTACAGCAGTGAAAAATTTGATTCTCCCAACATACACATCTCCAACTGAGGTCAAAGCAGGTGATGCTTTGCCTTCTTGTTTCAGTTCTCATACTGTAAATGTGTCCTTTCATGGTCTGTTTAGTGTTATGCTTTTTGCGTTTTTGTATTTTTTCTTTTTCTTTCTTTATTTTTTTTTTTTGAGACAGAGTCTGACTCTGTTGCCCAGAGTGGAGTGCAGTGGCGTGATCTCGGCTCACTGCAAGCTCTGCCTCCGCCTCCCAAGTTTAAGTGATTCTCCTGCCTCACCCTCCTGAGTAGCTGGGTTTACAGTCATGCTCCACCACACTCGGCTAATTTCTTATTTTTGGTAGAGACGGGGTTTCACCATGTTGGCCAGGCTGGTCTCGAACTCCTGACCTCAAGTGATCCACCCACCTCAGCTTCCCAAAGTGCTGAGATTACAGGCGTGAGCCACCACGCCAAGCCTCATCTTTGTATTGTTTTGTTTGGGATTTCCCTATTAAAATAGACCCCATGTAGTGTTGTCTGGTGTTCCTAAGCACAAGAAGGCTGTGATGTTCCTTACAGAGGCGATATGTATATTAGGTAAGCATCACTGAGGCATGCATTATAGTGCTGTTGGCCATGAGGTCAATATTAATGGTCAAGGATGTTTATTAAATAAGATGTCTTTGGCCACATGCAGTAGCTTACACCTGTAATCCTAGCATTTTGGAAGACAGGCAGGAGGACCACTTGAGCTCACTAGTTCAAGATCAGCCTGGGCAACATAGTGATACCTCATCTCTAAAAAAATAAAAAAAAGGTGTCTTTAAACAGAAATACACATAAAAGGTTTTATGTTGATCGGCTGATGAAAATGTGATCAGAGGCTTGCAGGAAACTAACCCTGTATTTTCTCTAGGAGCAATGGGTTTTGTTTTTAGAGATGGGGTCTCACTCTGTTACCCAGTCTGGAGCTCAGTGGCACGACTGTAGCTCACTGCAGTCTCAAACTACTGGGCTTAAGCGATCCTCCTGCCTCAGCCTCCTGAGTAGCTAGGACTACAGGCACTCGCCACCATGCCTGGTTAATTTTTAAATTTCTTATAAAGACAGGATCTAGCTGTGTTGCCCAGGCTGATCACAAATTCCTGGCTTCAAGCAACCCTCCTTTTTGGCCTCCCAGAACTCTGAGATTACAGACATGAGCTACTGCGCCTGCCCTAGGAGCAGTGGTTTAGTATTCACTAATTCAGTTTTCATGGTAACTTTATAAAACATAGCTACTGCAAATAGCAAGAAACAGTTGTATTAATAAAGCAGATGAATAGTGAGTCAATCAGGTGGTATTTTAGAGTAGGTAATAAAAGCAAGATCTAATATGGAAATTTCTTTAATTTTTTTCTCTGTATTTATTGAAGCAATAATGGAAATATGCTTGCTGTAAATAATCCAAATCAGTATGTAGTCTAAAATTGCCTCTTTCTTCCTTCACAATCTTACTTCGCATCACTTGAAGTAATCTCTAATAAAGTTTGGTGTACATCATTCTACAGTGTTGTCTTTTGTATTTACCAATATATATATTTACACAAATGAGTTTCTTTATAAAAATCTGTAACTGATAGTTCTTGGTAGCTCAGTGTCAGGGCTAAATTCTGAGAAATGCATCATTAGGCAGTTTTGTTTTGTGCGAACATCCCAGAGTGTACTTAAAGCAAACCTGGATATTATAGCCTACTACTCACCTAGGCTGTATGGTGTAGCCTATTGCTCCTGGGCCATAAACCTGTACAGCGTGTTATTGTAATGAATACTGTGGGCAATTATAACATAATGGTAAATATTTGTATATCTATGCATCTACAGTAAGATGTGGCATAAAAGATAGTAAATAGTATGCCTATATAGGTCACTTAATCATGAATAGAGCTTGCAGGACCAGAAGTTGCTGTGGATGAGTTAAGTGAGTGAGTGGTGAATGAATGTGAAGACCAAGGACATTATATAAAGTACACTTTATAAACACTATACACTTAAGGCTACACTAAATTCATTTTTTAAAATTTTCTTCAGTAATTAATTAACCTTAGTTTAACTTTTCAACTTCATGAAATTTTAAACTTTTTTTTAAAGCTTTCTGTAATAATGCTTAGTTTTGAACACAAACACATTGTACGATATTTTTTTTCTATATCCTTCTTCTGTAAGCTTTTTCCTATTTTAAAATTTTTACATTGTAAACTTTTTTTTTTTTTTTTTTTTGAGACAATCTCGCTCTGTCAGCCAGGCTGAAGTGCAATGGCACAATATCGGCTCACTGCAACCTCCACCTCCCGAGTTCAAGTAATTCTTCCGCCTCAGCCTCTCGAGTAGCTGGGATTACAGGCACCTGCCATCACGCCTCGCTAATTTTTCCATTTTTGTGGAGACGGGGTTTCACCACGTTGGCCAGGCTGGTCTTGAACTCCTGACCTCAGGTGATTCGGCCTCCCAAAGTGCTGGGATTATAGGCGTGAGCCACCATGCCTGGCCACTTTTTTGTTAAAAACTAAGACACACACACCTGTTAGCCTAGGCCTACACAGGGCAGGGTCATCAATATCACTGTCTTCTACCCTCATCTCTTGTTCCACTGGAAGGTCTTCAGGGGCAGTAACATGCAATAGAGCTGTCAACTCCTATAATAATAATGCCTTCTTCTGGAATACTTCTTGAAGGACCTGCCTGAGGCTGTTTTACGGTGAACTTTTATTTTTTGTGAGTAGAAGTACACTCTAACATAACCATTAAAAGTATAATATAGTAAATACATAACAAGTAACACAGTCATTTGTTACTGTTACCAAGTATTATGTACCGTACACAATTGTCTGTGCCATACTTTTTCATAAGCCTGGCAGTGCAGTGGGTTTGTTTACACCAGCATCACCACAAACACGAGTAATGTGTTGTGCTAAGGCTAGGACGTTGGTAGGTGATAGGAATTTTGCATTTCCATTATCATCTTATGGGACGTCTGTTCAGTAATCCATTGTTGACTTGAATGTCGTTGTGTAGGGCATGCGTATTTTAAAATTTTTAACAGTAGGTATTGGAGATTTGTTTCAAACAAATAGGCTGAAGCATTTGTTTCTTGTTAACACTTTTCTATTCTGTAATCTTACATATCTTGACTGTATTTACATATGTGTTATTCAGATGGTGAAATTTTGGAAAAGTTACTTGTTTCGAGTACAGAATGGTTGAAATGTGTGCCTTGGTAGTATGCTGAGATAAGAAATACTTTGTTAAAAGGCCTAGGGGCAAACATTTCTGACTTTTTAATGAAAATAGAGTGGATTAATTTCTTCTGTGTTGTAACTCCCTCTTTTGCTCACTAATAGCAGCAAAAAGTTAATTGATAAGGTGCTAGATGACATTAAAATCTGATACCTAAATGTTTTACATCCTTCCCAACTTTCCCATCATGTAGATGAGAGTGTTGAGAACTAAATAAGAGTTTGTGACTTCAGATGACCAGTGAGTTTATGAATTTTGCTTGAAACTACTAATCGGCTTCTTTGGTCGGTTTCCAAGAGAATGAGGTTCCAGCAACAAAGCCTACTTCAGGATCCCATCTGGAAAAGTGAATAAGCATATCTTTTTTTTTTTTTTTTTGAGACAGAGTCTCGCTCAGTTGCCCAGGCTGGAGTGCAGTGGCACCACCTTGGCTCACTGCAGGCTCCACCTCCTGGGTTTACGCCATTCTCCTGCCTCAGCCTCCTGAGTAGCTGGGACTACAGGCACCCACCACCATGCCTGGCTAATTTTCTTGTATTTTTAGTACAGACGGGGTTTCACCGTGTTAGCCAGGATGGTTACGATTTCCTGACCTCGTGTTCCACCCGTGTTGGCCTCCCAAAGTGCTGGGATTACAGGCGTGAGTCACCATGGCTGGCCGAATAAGCGTTATCTTTTAACTATACAATTAAATTGTTTTTCCTTCTGATGATAACATACTCATTGAGTCGGTTTTCCTACTCTTCTTTTTGCTTCATTCTTGTTACCCTTACTCATACTTCCATCTGTATCCAAAATTGTGTTTAGCTGGGGCCCCTCTGCCTGGCTATGCTGTCCAAAGTAGCACCTTCACTCAGTCACGGTCTCACTTCCCTCACTTTCTGTGTTTGTCTTACTTGTTTTTAGTATATTCTGTCTCTTTGCCATTGTAGTTTCATTAGAATAGGTACCTTCTGTACTGGTTCTCTGCTATTTCCCCAGCATAGACCAGTGCCTTGCAAAATGTTAAGTACTTGAACGGTGTTTCCCAGACTGTCTGTAGTGAAGGACCAGTTGATTTTTTAGTTTTGTTTTTCAAATTTCGTCATAGGCCAGTAAATACATTTTGATATAAAATACAATAAAAATCAATTACCAGAAAAAAATGACGTCACATACAAGCCCTTTTTTTTGAGATGGAGTCTCGCCCTGTTGCCCAGGCTGGAGTGCAGTGGCACGATCTCGGCTCACTGCAAGCTCTGCCTCCCGGGTTCATGCCATTCTCCTCCCCTCAGCCTCCCGAGTAGCTGGGACTACAGGCGCCTGCCACCACGGCCGGCTAGTTTTTTGTATTTTTGGTAGAGATGGGGTTTCACCGTGTTAGCCAGGATAGTCTGGATCTCCTGACCTCGTGATCCGCCCACCGTGGCCTCCCAAAGTGCTGGGATTACTGGAGTGAGCCACCGTGCCTGGCCCCTGTTTTTCTTTTTTTATTAGATCCAACAGCCATAAAGGTATCCATTGTCTATAGAGGTTTCTAAATGCTTAGTCTCTATTTCTGAAGTTAGTTTATCATAAACCACTGCTTCAGGTTGCACTGATCTTGGCCCCCCCATAAGTGTGGCAGCACTCTAGTATTTGTTGAACAAATGAATGGATTACCAACCTCAGGGTTACCACACTAAATTCTTCAGACTATATTATTCCTTTGACCTTTAACTTTCCTAAACCCCAGAGTATATACTGAGATACAGAAGGATGATTGCTCATTCATGGTATCAGACTTCAGCCGGCTTATTCACTGCTGTTTTTTGATTCTATAATAATTATTATTTTGAGACGGAGTCTCACTCTGTCGCCCAGGCCAGAGTGCAGTGGTGCGATCTTGGCTCACTGCAACCTCCGCCTCTCAGGTTCAAGCAATTCTCGTGCCTCAGACTCCCAAGTAGCTGAGATTATAGGCACCCACCACCATGCCCAGCTCGTTTTTGTATTTTTAGTAGAGACGAGGTTTCACCATTTTGGGCAGGCTGGTCTCAAACTCCTGACCTCAGGTGATCTGCCTGCCTTGGCCTCCCAAAGTGCTGGGATTAGAGGCGTAAGCCACCGTGCCCGGCCCCTATCCTTTTTTATTGTAAAAGTAATATCTGAATACATGCTTGTTTAAAGAAATGCTGTGTAAGTGTATAAAATGAAAAGTGAAAGGCCCCCATGAATGGACATTAAGATACTTCTGATGTGTTTCGTTTTCTATTGCTGCAGTGATTGTTACTGCACTTGTGACTGTACATGTGCATATTTGCTCTAAAACAAATTTCTAGAAGTTGAATTCCAAATAGTGACTGTTCCAGATGTCTTATTTTTTAGGACCCCAAGCCTCTTAAATTCAGGTCTTTCCGTTATTCCCTTACCTTCTCCCTTATCCCTCCAAATCTTTGCCCACTGCCATTACATTAATGCCTTCTTTGACCTTATTTTATCTGTTATAGTAATGAGCTGCCCTGTTCTGTCTTTAATCTCCCCACTCCACCTTGTCCTTATTATCTCAGCTAGTTTAATTCTTAAAAGTGAGTATATTAATTCTTGCAGTCTTTCTTTTTTATATATATAGTACTGATATTTTTCAGTTAGTAGCTTCTGATTATAACTTTCCCAAATTGAGGCTTTCATTTTCTTAGAACAAGGAACTGCCCTGGCTGGGCAGTTTAGTCAAAGGCTTTCAGGGTGTTTAGTAGACAGTTGTGCAAGTGGAGCTATTCACAGGGACTGTATTACTATGTTCCTGTAGTTACTAAAAAAAAATTCTTGCAGTCCCTGTAGTTCGCAACAGGTACTCTGACTCATATTTCTCTACATAGAAGAAAGAGTATGGACTTTTGAGTGAGACATCTGTAGCTCAGTTAGGATCTAGACTCTGCTCCCAAACTGGTAGTGTATTTTGGGGTGCACTGCTATGTTTCTGAGCCTTCATTTCTTCTTTATAAAGAGTTTATTAGTTTGTAGCCGGGCGCAGTGGCTCACACCTGTAATTCCAGCACTTTGGGAGGCTGAGGTTGGTGGATCACTTGAGGTCAGGAGTTCAAGACAAGCCTGGCCAACAGGGTGAAACCCCGTTTCTACTAAAAATACAAAAATTAGCCGGGCGTAGTGGCACATGTTTGTAATCCCAGCTACTCAGGAGGCTGAGGTGAGAGAATCACTTGAACCCAGGAGGCAGAGGTTGCAGTGAGCTGAAGTTGTACCACTGCACTCCAGCCTAGGTGACAGAGTGAGACTCCGTCTCAAAAAAAAAAAACAAAAAACAACCAGTTTATTAGTTTGGGCATTGTTTCAGCCACTGTAACACAGGCCAGGAAATAGAAGTCTAACCAAGATAAAAATTTATGTCTTTGTCTAATAAAAGTCCAAGCTAGTAGATAATCCCTACAGTATGTAGTTCTGTTCCTCAGGTGGTCCGGGGACCAGGTGCTGCTTTTTATCTTATTCTGCTATCTTCTTGTCCCCTCCCTCTTGCTGTAGTTTGAATTGTTAAAGGCGCCTAATAACCACCAGCCTAAGTTCTAGGCCAGGGGAAGGAGAAAGAGAAATGAAGAACAAATAGCTTCCTTTAGGGACGTGAACTTAAAGATACTCACAACTCATTGCCCAGAATGTATTACAGTTTCCATGCCTAGCTGCAAGGAAGGCCTGAAAATAGCATATAGGTGGACAGCCATGTGCCCAGCTAAAGCACGGAGACATCTAGTAACTGAAAGGAAGAAGGATAGAATGGACAATGTGGCACAATTATACTGCACTGAGTTGGTTTTTCAAGTAGGAAATAAATGGAATAATAGTTTTGAGATCTACAATTTCTGAATAGAAACTAAGCGTACTTTTGTACAGAATTTTTGTTTGGTAAATATCAACAGAAAAATATAGACTTGTGTATAGACTAAAACATGACTAGGTCTTTGTAGGGTTTGGAACATAAGTAATATGTTTTCCTTTCATTTGGCTTCAGTTGTCTGTAAATAGCAAACAACGCTTTCTTATAGAGAGATCACTTTTTCAGAAACTTCAACCATCTGGAATATTGTTAGGAGGTAATAAGGCCTCAAGGTAGCAAAAGTATAAGTTGCATAGTCCATGTTCTTAATCTCGATTTCAAGCTTGACTAATTTTGGGGTATAGACATATTACTATTGAACTTAATTATTTAGTACCTCGCTCAATAGCAAATTTAAATCTGCAATATTTGAATGGTCCATTAGAGGTATATATGATGGAAATGATAGCCAAAAGCCTGATAGGATAGAAGGATAATACAAGGAAGAAAAATACAAAGAAGTCGTAAGCTTGGCAATAATAAAATTTGCTAACATTTATTGAAGATTCATAGGTGGAAGGTATTATATAAAGCCTTTTATATGTATTATTTCATTTAGTTATCTAAGACATCCTCTATATCATATAGGGGAGAATTTAGGTTTATATGCTAAGAAAGCTCATAATTACATTCTTCTTTGTTTATGAAGACAGAGAAACATGTAACTAATTTTAGATTACCATCAGAAATCACTAAAATGAAAAGGCCATTTTGGTGCTTGATAGAGGTATCTGAAAGAGCTCAATCTAATGGTGCTAGGTAAATAAGTTGTTCTTTTTAAAATTATTATTATATTTTAAGACAGGGTCTTGCTCTGTCATCCAGGCTGAAGTACAGTGACGCATCCACAGCCACAGCTCACTGTAGCCTCAAACTGGTCAAGCAGTCCTCCCACCTCAGCCTCTGGAGTAGCTAGGACTACAAACATACCACCACGCCCACTTAATTTTTTTATTTTCTGTAGAGATGGGATCTCACTATGTTGCCCAGGCTGGGCTTGAGTTCCTAGCCTCAAGCATTCCTCCCACTTCAGTATCCCAAAGTGTTGGGATTACAAGTGTGAGCTGCCATTCTCAGCCATAAGTTGTTCTTATATTCACCTTTGACTCTTTTTTTTTTTTTTTTTTTTATGAGATGGAGTCTCGCTCTGTGGCCCAGGCTGGAGTGCAGTGGCACGACCTTGGCTCACTGCAAGCTCCACCTCCTGGGTTCATGCCATTCTCCTGCCTCAGCCTCCCGAGTAGCTGGGACTACAGGTGTCTACCACCACACCTGGCTAATTTTTTGTATTTTTTTTTTTTTTTAGTAGAGATGGTGCTTCACCGTGTTAACCAAGATGGTCTCGATCTCCTGACCTCCTGATCCACCTACCTCGGCCTCCCAGAGTGCTGAGCCACCGCGCCTGGCCTTTTTTTTTTTTTTTTTTTTTTGAGACAGAGTTTCGCTCTTGTTGCCCAGGCTGGAGTGCAATGGCGCGATCTCCGCCTCCCGGGTTCAAGCAATTCTCCTGCCTCAGCCTCCTGAGCAGCTGGGATTACAGGCATGTATCACCATGCCCAGCTAATTTTGTATTTTTAGTAGAGATGGGGTTTCTCCATGTTGAGGCTGGTCTCGAACTCTTGACCTCAGGTGATCTGCCCCCTTTGGCCTCCCAAAGTGCTGGGATTACAGGTGTGAGCCACCGTGCCCAGCTGGTATTTCTTTTTTTTTTTTTTTTTTTTTTACAGGCTGGAGTGCAGTGGTGTTATTTTGGCTCACTGCCACCTCCACCTCCCAGGCTCAAGCAATTCTTGTGCCTCGGCCTTCTGAATAGCTGAGACTACAGGCGTGCACGACCATGCCTGGCTAATTTGTTGTAGTTTAGTAGGGACGGGCTTTTGCCACATTGCCTACACTGGTCTTGAACTCCTGAGCTCAGGCAATCCACCCCTCTCAGCCTCCCAAAGTGCCGGGATTACAGGCATGAGCCACTGCGCCTGGCCATCCTCCAGTATTTCTAAAGCTAAGTTTCTGTACCAACATCCAACAGCTTTTATATTTCTGCGTTTAGCAAGTAATGATTGAAGAACATCCAGACATGGAAATTTATATTTTGAGACAAGTACCTCTATACACCAACCAAAGGTAAGGTTGAGGCTAGATTCAAGCCCTGCATGGTACTGGGACTTAGTACCTCAAGGTAGATAAGAATCCCAGATCTAGAACCAGTACTTGAGGTCTAAGACTAAGAAGAAGCAGAAAACGCCTGGAAAAAAAATTTCCCATTCATAGTATCAACTATAAGCTATCTTAAAAAAATGAGCCAAAGATGTACAAGTCCTAAGTAAAGGCAATTGCAGTCTTGCTTTGGAAAACTATTTTGACCCAATAAATTCTTTGAGCTGAGAGTAATGAGGTTCATGTTTTTAAGAGATAACTAAGTAGTTTTTCTAAGTGGTAAAATATATATACACATATGTATGTATATGTGTATATATATACACATATGTATGTATATGTGTATATATATATACACATGTATGTATATGTGTGCATATATACACATGTATGTATATGTGTGTATATATACATATGTATGTATATGTGTGTATATATATACATATGTATGTATATGTGTGTATATATATACATATGTATGTATATGTGTGTATATATATATTAGGAAAAGTGTCAACCAGTTATTTAATACAGAGAAAATTATATCATTTCCATGAATGATTTTTAAATGTGAACAGTTAGAATGAATAAAGTAAGAATGTAAAGCTAGGCTTGGTTATCCTGCTATATCTGCTGTATGAAGAAATGCAAATCAGCAATTGTAAAGACTCTTAGAAATCATGCAATGCACAAACCGAGTTAATTTCATATAACCTTGTGTTTCCCACTTGTTCTGTGATCGTAGGGAATCTATTAATATCTTCTGGGACACTAGAAGTCTGCAAAACATAATTTGGGAAACGCTATATGTATTTGAACACCATTAATTCAGATACGTAGGGTGCAAACATTTGCGTTGCCAAAATCTTAACGTACAGAATCTTTAAAGAATGTAATAAACTTATACTTTCTTTTTTTTTTTTTATGGAGAAACAAGGTCTCACTCTGTTGCTCAGGCTGGAGTGCAGTGGCGTGATCATAGCTCTCTGCAACCTCTAACCTGAGTTCAAGTGATCCACCTGCCTTAGCCTGCTGAGTAGCCATGACTACAGGCTGACACCATCATACCTAGCTAATTTTATTTTTTGTAGAGATATGGTCTCACTATGTTGCCCAGGCTGGTCTCAAACTCCTGGCCTAAAGTACATTCTTTAGTAAGTTAAAATACTTGCTTTTTTATGATAGTCTTGAAAAAAAGCTAAAATACTAATTGGCTGAGCTAGAAAGGACCCAAGTGTTTTTTAAACTATGTTCTTTTTTTTTTTTTTTCCTCCTGAGACGGAGTCTTGCACTGTCGCCCAGGCTGGAGTGCAGTGGCACAATCTCGGCTCACTGCAAGCTCCGCCTCCGGGTTCACGCCATTCTCCTGCCTCAGCCTCCTGAGTAGCTGGGACTACAGGCACCCGCCACCATGCCCAGCTAATTTTTTTTGTATTTTTAGTAGAGACAGGGTTTCACCATGTTAGCCAGGATGGTCTCGATCTCCTGACCTCGTGATCCGCCTGCCTCAGCCTCCCAAAGTGCTAGGATTACAGGCGTGAGCCACCACGCCCGGCCTAAACTACGTTCTTTATCAGATGTTTTCCAAATATTTTCACCCAGTCTGTGGTTTACCTTTTCAGTCTCTTCATAATATCTTTTGAACAGCAGAAGTGGGGTTGGGTGCAGTGGCTCACGCCTGTAATCCCAGCACTTTGGGAGGCCAAAGTGGGAGAATCGCTTGAGCCCAGGAGTTCAAGAGCAGACTAAGCAACATAGTTAGACCCTGTCTCTAAAAATTACAAGAAAATTAGCCAGATGTAGTTGTGGTTGTGTGCCTGTGGGCCCAGCTACTCGAGAGGCTGAGGTAGGAGGATTGCTTGAGGACAGGAGTTTGAGGCTACAGGGAGCCATGATTGCACCACTGTACTCCAACCTAGGAGATAGAGCAAGGCCCCATCTAAAAAAAAAAAAAAAAAGCAGAAGTGATGAAATCTAATTTATTACATTTTTCTTTTTTTAATTTTTATTTATTTATTTATTTTTGCAACAGGGTCTCGCTCTGTCAACAGGCTGGAGTGTAGTGGCGCGATCTTAGCTCACTGCAACCTCGGCCTCTCGGGTTCAAGCGATTCTCCTGCCTCAACTTCCTGAGTAGCTGGAGACTACAGGTGCACGCCACCTCACCCAGCTAATTTTTGTATTTTTAGTACAGACAGGGTTTCACCATGTTGGCCAGGATGGTCTCGATCTCTTGACTTTGTGATCCACCCACCTCGGCCCCCCAAAGTGCTGAGATTACAGGTGTGAGCCACCATGCCCATTCTACATTTTTCTTTTATGAATGTGGCATCTGAGAAGTCTTCGCCTAAATAAAGGTCACGAGGATTTTCTCGTATGCTTTCTTCTAGAAGTTTTATAGTTTTAGGTTTCCAAATTCTTTTTTAATGTAATTTTCTATGCACGGTCTGGTACTTTCGCTTTACTGAATCCATAATTTAAATTTAGTTTTATAACTTGCTTTTTTTCCTCTCATTATTATACCATGGTATTTTCATATCAGTAGTTAATTCTTTTGAATACCTACATGGCATTCCATCAAAGAATGTATTACAGTTGTTTAGCTTTCTTCTCATGTTGGATAGTTAAGTTGTTATCTGTTTTTTCCTATTATTAACAATGTTCCAAGATTTGTTTTAAAATTCAGTTGAAATTTTGGTTTTTATAAATTATTTTATTTTATTTTATTTATTTTTATTTATTTATTTATTTGAAATGGAGCCTCACTCTGTCACTCAGGCTGGAGTGCAGTGGTGCAATCTCGGCTCACTGCAACCTCCGCCTGCCAGGTTCAAGCAATTCTTCTGCCTCAGCCTCCCAAGTAGCTGGGACTACAGACACGTGCCACCACGCCCGGCCAATTTTTTATATTTTTAGTAGAGACAGGGTTTCACCATATTTGCCAGGCTGGTCTCGAACTCCTGATCTCAGGTGATCCACCCTCCTCAGCCTTCCAAAGTGCTGGGATTACAAGCATGAGCCACTGCGCCCAGCCAAGATTTGTTTTAAAATTCAGTTTAAATTTTGGTTTCGGCCGGGCGCAGTGGCTCACGCCTGTAATCCCAGCACTTTGGGAGGCCGAGGCGGGTGGATCACCTGAAGTCAGGAGCTCTAGACCAGCTTGGCCAATATGGTGAAACCCTGTCTCTACTAAAAATACTAAAATTAGCTGGGCATGGTGGCAGGTGCCTGTAATCCCAGCTTTTCGGGGCGGGGGCTGAGGCAGTAGAATCACTTGAACCCAGGAAGTGGAGGTTGCAGTGAGCCGAGATCGTGCTGTCGCACTCCAGCCTGGGGGACAAGAGCGAGACTTGGTCTCAAAAAAAAAAAAAAATTTTTTTTGGTTTCTATAAATTATTTTATAATGAAGCATTTCATCCTTGTATGTTTTGAGGCACACTTAAAACTTAAAAGTTTTGATATAAAGTTTTGACTTTTCTTGTTCAGATATATGATGAAAATGTTAGGGAAAAGATGATGTAAACAATTACTACTTTAAAAATTTTAAATAACTTTCTATCTTCTGTCATAACCATATTGGATTATGCTCCCCTCCTGGTTCAAACAGTCATAATAGGCCTCATTAGACAGCTCTGATTTTACCAATTATTTCTTTTAATTCCTCAATTTATATGATTTATTTTGACTTCTCTTTCAGCCCCTCCCACTTTTTAAGTCTCTGCAAAAAAAGACTATTTGATCTCTGTAATGAGATTATAATACTACCTAAATGCATAGTTAGATTTCTGAAAGATCATTTCTGTTAACATCCCATGTGCTGATTTTTTTTTAATTACATGGCATAAATTTAGGGGACAAAAATTTCATGTTTTTTTATTATTTTAATGCCATTTTATTTTTTCATGACAGATTCAAAAGCTTTGTGACAGAGTAGCTTCATCTACTTTATTGGATGATCGAAGAAATGCTGTTCGTGCTCTCAAATCATTATCTAAGGTTTGTAACTTTGTAAATGTTTTAAGTTTCTTAAGTTGGATATTAGTTACTTTAGTAACATTTTTATTTTTTATGTGCAGAAATATCGCTTGGAAGTAGGTATACAAGCTATGGAACATCTTATTCATGTTTTACAAACAGATCGGTAAGTCTCTGTTTAATGATTTTTTTCCCTAATTTTTCTTGAACTTTTGTTTTAGAGTCAGCATCACTATTCCAAAAGATTGCTTTTTTTTGGTATTTTTTGGTAGAGATGGGGTTTGCCATGTTGCCCACGCTGGTCTCAAACTCCTGGGCTCAGGCGATCTGCCCACCTTGGCCTCCCAAAGTGCTGGGATTACAGGTGTGAGTCACTGTGCCTGGCCTGAAAAGTTGTTGACATACTAAAGCTATTAAGTTTTTACTTCAGATGTCATTTCGATAAAGATTTATTGGACACTGAGTGCAAGCCCCTGTGTTAAGCATAAAACAGATATATAAAAATGGGATAAAGCAACTCTTTAATGCCTTAAGATTTTGAGTTTGAACTAGGCAAGTGGTATTCATTTACACTGGGCAAGTAGATATTCATTTATGTATAATATACATATTTTGATATTCAGACTTGCTTGTTTAAGAGAAATAAACTGCAGTAATAAGAGTTAAGTGTTAAATATGAGCCTGTCTTAAGAGAAAGATTGCTAGGTATGGTGGCTCAAGCTTGTAATTCCAGCACCTTGGAAGGCTGAGGTGGGAGGATTGCTTGAGCCCAGGAGTTCGATACCAGTCTGGGCAACATAAAAAATAAAAATTAGGTAAGGCACGGTGGCTCATGCCTGTAATCCCAGCACTTTGGGAAGCCGATGCAGGTGGATTACTTGAGGTCAGGAGTTCAAGACCAGCCTGGCCAAATGGTGAAACCCTGTCTCTACTAAAAAAATAACAAAAATTAGCCAGGCCTGGTGGTGCATGCCTGTAATCCCAGCTACTTGGGAGTCTGAGGCGGGAGAAATCACTTGAACCTAGGAGATGGAGATTACAAATCGCACAACTGCACTTCAGCCTGGGCAACAGAGCAAGACTCTGTCTCAAAAAAACAAGATAAATAATAAAATAAAAATTAGCTGGGAGTGTTGTCACATACCTGTGGTCCCAGCTTCTCGGGAGGCTGAGGTGGGAGGATCACTTGAGCCCAGGAAGTCAAGGCTGCAGTGAGCAGTGATCATACCACTGTACTCCAACCTGGGCAGCAGAGTGAGACCTTGTCTCGAAAAAATAAATATAAATTTAAAGAAAAAGAAACATCATGTAGCCCATTTTTAGCTCTTTCAATTTTTTTTTTTTTTTTTTTTTTTTTTTTTTTTTTTTGAGATAAAGTCTCGCTCTGTCGCCTAGGCTGGACTGCAGTGGCTTGATCTCAGCT
This sequence comes from Pongo pygmaeus, assembly GCF_028885625.2. NCBI lineage: Eukaryota > Metazoa > Chordata > Mammalia > Primates > Hominidae > Pongo > Pongo pygmaeus. The sequence goes on from NC_072376.2 coordinate 87,981,958, forward strand.
CACTGCAAGATCCACCTCCTGGGTTCATGCCATTCTCCTGCCTCAGCCTCCCAAGTAGCTGGGACCTGTTACAGGCACCCGCCACCACGCCCGACTAATTTTTTGTATTTTTAGTAGAGACGGGGTTTTACCATGTTAGCCAGGATGGTCTCGATCTCCTGATCTCGTGATCCACCTGCCTCGGCCTCCCAAAATGCTGGGATTACAGGCGTAAGCTACCATGCCCAGCTTTTTTTTTTTTTTTTTTTTCCAGATGGAGTTTCGCTCTCGTTGCCCAGGCTGGAGTACAGTGGTACGATCTAGGCTTACTGCAGCCTCTGCCTCCTGGGTTCAAGCAATTCTCCTGCCTCAGCCTTCCGAGTACCTGGGATTACAGGCATGCACCACCATGCCTGGCTAATTTTGTATTTTTAATGGAGATGGGGTTTCTCCATGTTGATCAGGCTGGTCTCGAACTCCTGAACTCAGGTGATCCACCCACCTCAGCCTCCCAAAGTGCTGGGATTACAAGTGTGAGCCACCACACCTGGCCCTCAATTTCTTTTTAAGAGATTTTATCTCCATCTTTGGTTTTCATTAACTGTGCATGGATAGCTTCCAGATCTTAGCTACAGTTGAATGTGTCTTACAAGTTTTAGCTGTGCATCATACATTTCTATTCTACCGAGATCTCTCATAAGCCTCTCAAATTCAAAGTGTTCAAAGTTAATTTATCTCTGGTCCTCCAATCCTTCTAGGCTTTCCATACCCCCTTCAACCACTTTTACCCTAAGTTCATCTCAGTCGTGAGCATCTTTCCATTCAAGCGAGAAACTGGAGGTTTCTTAGGGAACTCATTCCTCTCCCGAACCCATCATGCCTACACAGGCCAAAAAACAGCTAGAGTCCATTATTTTCTTTCCATTTCCTTTTTTGGCCTTAGTTCTGGCTCAATGTCAATCACTTAAATAATTTCCATAGCCTCTGTGTAACAAATTACTTCAAAACTTAGTGGTTCAAAATAAAATATTTATCATCTCATAGTTTCTGTGGATCAGGAATTGAGGAGCAACTTAACTAAGTGGGCTCAGGGTCTCTCATGAGGTTGCCATAAAGCCATCAGCCAGGTCTGCAGTCATCTGAAGGCTTGACTGGGGCTGGTGGATCTGATTCCAAGATGTCTTACATTGCTATTGGCAAGAGGCCTCAGTTCCTCACCATGTTTTTCTCTTGGTAAGGCTGTTTGATATGGTAACTGCTCTCCCAGAGCAAACTATCCTAGAGAGAGAAAAATAGAAAGCCACAATGCCTTTTATAACTCAATCTCCAGAGTCATGTACTGGCAATCCCATCATATTCTAGTTGTTAGAAGCAGGTTAATAAGTACAGCCTATATTTAAGGAGAGGAGAATTAGGCTTCACTTTTTTGAAAAGAGGTGAATCAAAAAGTTTTAGACATAATTTAAAACAATCATCATCTCCAAAGTATTATTTTCCTCCAGTCTCTTTGTATTTCCATTCAGTCTATATGTTGCAAGAATTATCCTTCTGAAATGCACATCTTCAGTCATTCTCTCATTTAATGCATTTCACCAGTTCAGTGAAGTGTGAAGTTCATGTTTCTCAAACAAAGCTAAAGATATAAGCTTTTTAAAGATCTCTGTACTGTCTGTCTAACCTCGTAGACTAGTTTTCAGTTATATTTCAGTTTTGCCCAGCTGCTTGTCCGTAACAGGACCTTTTTTCTTCTCCCCAGACAGTGTAACTCAAATTGACTACCTTTTCAAAGCCACTAAGTCTAATGCATTTGAATAAGTGAATTGGATGCGTCAGGACTGTGTTATTAACATCATAGCAGGTAACTGTGGTAGACAGAATTATGGCCTCCCAAAGATATCTATATCCTAATCAACAAAACCTGTGAATGTTACCTTAGATAGTGAGAGAGACTTTGCAGATATGATTAAGTTAAGGACTTTGAGATGAGAGGATTATTCTGGATTACCCTAGTGGACGTAGTGTTATCACAGGGTCCTTAGAAGTAGAACAGGAAAAGGCTGGGCACGGTGACTCATGCCTGTAATCCCAGCACTTTGGGAAGCCGAGACGGGCAAATCACGAGGTCAGGAGATCGAGACCATCCTGGCTAACACGGTGAAACCCCGTCTCTACTAAAAATACAAAAAATTAGCCGGGAGTGGTGGCAGGCACCTGTAGTCCCAGCTACTCGGGAGGCTGAGGCAGGAGAATGGCAAGAACCCAGGAGGGGGAGCTTGCAGTGAATCGAGATCGCGCCACTGCACTCCAACCTGGGCGACAGAACAAGACTCCGTCTCAAAAAAAAAAAGTAGAACAGGAATGCAGAAGAGGAAGTCAGAGTGCAGTGATAGAAAAAAAGGACTCAACCTGCTCTTGGTGGCTTTGAAAATGGAGAGAAGGAGCCATGAGCCGGAGAATGTGGGTGGCCTTTAGAAGAGCTGGAAAAAAGAAGCAGATTAGTGTGATGATTATACATACTTATAATCTTCTTTATTCTATGAGTGTTAAATCACACGCATATTTTATTACTGAGTCTTATAAAGTTAATGATGAAATGATTAACATCTCAATATGGAAAATAGAATGCATCTCTTATGTAAAGTGGTCTTTATTGTCTTTTTTTTGAGACAGTTTCACTCTTGTTCCCCAGGCTAGAGTGCAATGGCATGATCTCGGCTCACCACAGTCTCTGCCTCCTGGGTTCAAGTGATTCTCCTGCCTCAGCCTCCTAAGTAGCTGGGATTACAGGCACCTGCCCCATGCCCAGCTAATTTTTTGTATTTTTAGTAGAGATGGGGTTTCTTCATGTTGGTGAGGCTGGTCTCAGGTGATCCACCTGCCTCGGGCTCCCAAAGTGCTGAGATTACAGGTGTGAGCCACCACACCCAGCCCCCTATAACCATCTTAAGGAGAGACCACTCATTCTCCTAACTCCCATACTCAGGGCTCAAAACTTGTCTCTCACTGATGTTTTCAAACCATGATACCTCAATGGTTTTTTTAAATTGAGATATAATTTATATATCATGAAGTTCACTCTTTTAAAGTATACATTTTAGTGTTTGTAATATATTCACAAAATTGTACAACCATCACCACTCTCTAATTCCAGAACATTTGCGTCGTGCCAAAAAGAAATCCCATATTCATTATCCGTCATTTTCTATTCTCCTCCCCCACCCCCTCTCGCATACTTGGCAATCACTAATCTACTTTCTGTCTTTATAGATTTGACTGTTTTGGACATTTCATATAGATGGAATTATACCATATGTGTCTTTTGTTTCTAGCTTCTTCGACAGCATAATATTTTAAGGTTCATCCATGTTGCAGCATGTATTAGTACATCATTCTTTTTTATGACTGAATAATCTTTTCTGTAGTTCTACCACATTTCGTTTACCCATTCATCAATTGTTGGACATTTTGGGTATTTCCACTTTTTTGCTATTATGAGTAATGCTGCTATGAACATTCATGTACTGCTTTTTGTAAGGACATATGTTTTCATTTCACTGTGTTCTGTATCTAGCAGTGCAGTTGCTGGGTCATGGGATAAGTTGTTTAACTTTTTGAGGAATTGCCAAACTCTGTTCACTACAGCGTATAAATACTTGTATAAAATGGCTATAACATTTTATACTTCTATCAACAATGTATGAAGGTTCCAATTTTCTCTGTATTCTTACCAGCACTTGTTATTGACCTTTATTAAAAAGTCACCATCCTAGTAGGTATAAAGTGGTGTTTAATTTCATTTTTTTTTTTTTTTTTTTGAGATGGAGTCTCGCTCTGTTGCCCAGGCTGGAGTGCAGTGGCGCAATCTCTGCTCACTGCAGCCTCCACCTCCCGGGTTCAAGTGATTCTCCTGCCTCAGCCTCCCCGGTAGCTGGGATTACAGGCATGCGCCACCATGCCCAGCTAATTTTTGTATTTTTAGTAGAGATGGGATTTCACCATGTTGGCCAGGCTGCTCTCAAACTCCTGACCTCACATGATCCACCCGCCTTGGCCTCCCAAAGTGCTAGGATTACAGGTGTGAGCCACTGCGCCCCACCTCATTTTCTTTTTTTTTTTTTTTGTGAGATGGAGTTTCACTCTTGTTGCCCAGGTTGTGGTGACAGCCTCCGCCTCCTGGGTTCAAGTGATTCTCTGCCTTAGCCTCCCAAGTAGCTGGGATTACAGGCATGCATCTACCACTCCCAGCTAATTTTTTGTAGAGATGGAGTTTCTCCATATTGTTCAGGCTGGTCTCGAACTCCTGACCTCAGGTGATCCGCCCACTTCGGCCTCCCAAAGTGCTGGGATTATAGGCATGAGCCACCGCGCCCACCCCAGCCTCATTTTCTAATTGTAGTTTTGATTTGCATTTCCCCAATGACTGAAGATGTTGACCATCTCTTCATGTTATTATTGGCCATTTGGAGAAATGTCTATTCATATCCTTTGCTCATTTTTAATTGGGTTACTTGTCTTTCTGTTTTTTGTTTGTTTCTTGAGACGGAGTCTCACTCTGTTGCCCACGCTAGAATGCAGTGTCGGGAGCTCAGCTGACTGCAGCCTCCACTTCCCGGGTTCAAGCATTTCTCCTACCTCTGCCTCCCAAGTAGCTGGGGTTATAGGCATGCACCAGCACACCCTGCTAATTTTTGTATCTTTAGTAAAGATGGGGTTTTGCCATGGTAGCAAGGCTGGTCTTGAACTCCTAAGCTCAAGCAATCTGCCCACATTGGCCTCCCAAAGTGCTGGAATTACAGATGTGAGCCACTGCACCTGGCCTACTTGTCTTTTTTATTGTAGAGCTATATATATATGTATTTTCTAGATGCGTTTCTTATCTTGGCTCACGACAACCTCTGCCTCCCCAATTTAAGCGATTCTTGTTCCTCAGCCTCCCAAGTAGCTGGGATTACAAGTGTGTGCCACTATGACCGGCTAATTTTTGTATTTTTGGTAGAGACGGGGTTTCACCATGTTGGCCAGGCTGGTCTCGAACTCCTGACCTCAAATGATCCACCCACCTCGGCCTTTCAAAGTGCTGGGATGACAGGTGTGAGCCACTGCACGCGGCCAAACATTTTAAAATTTTGATGAAGTTTAATTTCTCTGCTTTATCTTTTGTTGCTTGTGCTTTTGGTGTCATATCTAAGAAACCATTGTCTAATCTAAGGTTGTAAGGATTTAAGCCTGTGTTTTCTTCTAAGAGTTCCATAGCTTTAACTCTTACTTATATTTAGGTCTTTCATCCATTTTGAGTTAATTTTTATCTATAGTGTGAGATGGTGCTCAATTTCATTCTTCTGTATGTTGATACCTAGCTGACCCAGCACTGTTTGTTTAAGAGACTTTCCCTTCCTCATTAAAGGGTCTTGGCACTTTTACTGAAAATTAATTGAAATGAACATTACTGTTTATTTCTAGACTGTCAATTCTGTTTTATTGATCTATGTGTCTATATCACAGTGCCACACAGTCTTTTTTACTGTAACTTCTTAGTAAGTTTTGAAATTGGAAAGTGTGAGATCTTCACCTTTCTCCTTCATTTTCAAGATTGTTTTGGCTATTCTGGATCCCTTGCATCTCCATATGACTTTAATGATTAGCTTGTCAATTTCTGCAAAAACAGCAGTTAGGATTTTGATAGGGATTATGTTAAATCTGTGACTCAAGTTGGGATATATTACTCTTTTCCTATTCATGAACACAGCATATCTTTTTATTTATTTGGGCCTTAAGTAGTTTCTTTCAACAGTGTCTTGTAGTTTTCCATGTACTAGTCTTATTCTTCTTTAGTAAAATTTACCACTGCCAAGTATTTTAATCTTTGTGATGTTACTTAAATGCTATTTAAATGAAATAATGTTAAAATTTTATTTTTTGATTGTTCATTGCTAGGATATAGAAATATACATGATATTTGCATATTTAGCTTGTATCTGGTGACTTTGCTGAATTTATTAATTCCAACAGTTTTTTAATGGATTCCTTAAGATTGTCTATGTACAAGACTATGTCATCTGTGAGTAGGTGTGGTTTTACTTCTTCCTTTCATTTTCTTACATATTGCTCTAGCTAGAACCTTAAGTTCAATGTAGAATAGAGGTGATAAGAGGGTTCATCTCTGTCTTATTCCTGATCTTATGGGGAAAGCATTTAGTTTTCCACTGTTGTATGTATTCGTTGTGGGATTTTCATAGGTGCCTTTTATTGTGTTGAAGAAGTTTTCTTCTATTCCTAGTTTCTCAATAGTATCTTAAAAGATGACCCTCAACATTTCTGAAAAACAAAATAATTTTTAAGATGGAATCTCGCTCTGTCACCCAGACTGGAGTGCAGTGGCACGATCTTGGCTCAATGCAACCTCCGCCTCCCGGGTTCAAGCAATTCTTCTACCTCAGCCTCCCAAGTAGCTGGGATTACAGACGCGCACAACATGCTCAGCTAATTTTTGTATTTTTAGTAGAGACAGGGTTTCACCATGCTGGCCAGGCTGGTCTCGAACTCCTGACCTCAGGTGATCTGCCCGCCTCGGCCTCCCAAAGTGCTGGGATTACAGGCATGAGCCACTGCACCCAGCCTGTGAGTCACCACGCCTAGCGTGTACTTTCTAATTTTATAAATAGTATGTGTTTACCATAAGATTTTTTTTGTTTGTTTTTGAGACAGTCTCACTCAGTCGCCCAGGCTGGAGAGCCGTGGCATGATCTCAGCTTACAGCAACCTCGGCTTCTCATGTTCAAGCGATTCTCCTGCTTCGGCCTCCCAAGCAGCTGGGATTACAGGTGCCCGCCACCACATGCAGCTAATTTTTGTATTTTTAGTGGAGACGGGGTTTTGCCATGTTGGCCAGGCTGGTCTTGAACTCCTGACCTCAAGTGATTCTCGTGCCTCAGCCTCCCAAAGTGCTAGGGTTACAGGCGTGAGCCACCATGCCCAGCCACCATAAGAATTTTTTTTTTTTTTTTTTGAGACGGAGTTTTGCTCTTGTTGCCCAGGCTAGAGTGCAGTGGCACAATCTCGGCTCACTGCAACCTCTGCCTCCCTGGTTCAGGCTATTTTCCTGCCTCAGCCTCCCGAGCAGCTGGGGTTACAGGCATGCACCACCACACCCGGCTAATTTTGTATTTTTAATAGAGACGGGCTTTCTCTGTCTCTACTGTTGGTCAGGCTGATCTCGAACTCCCAACCTCAGGTGATCCACCTGCCTCAGCCTCCCAAAGTGCTGGGATTACAGGCGTGAGCAACCGCACTGGGCACCATAAGATTTTTTTTTAAGAAAATAATATATAAAGAAGCAAAACACTCTAGTAGTTGAACTAGAGATAACAGTTAATTTTCTTTATATTTTTAAGTCTACTTTGTTCCTCTAGATATGAAGTTAGATTTTTATATGTGTATACATATATACACATACGTAAACATACATAGACACACATAAAATTAACTGAGTCGTGCTAGTTTTGCTGGTTTTAAAGTTGCACTTATTTTATAAATTTATAATGTTTTAAAATATACATAGATACAAACGTACACGTATATATTTTACTAAATGGGATAACTCTGTGCATAAATTTTTATATTTTTCCACTTGGTATTATATCAAGAATTTTTAAAATTATCATGTCACTACATATTCTTTGGAAATACCTTTTATAGCTTCTCAGGGTTCAAAGTAAAAAAAAATACATTTTTAAAATTGCTGCCTTATATGTATGAATTTGCCATACTGTGTTTTTTTATTATTGAGCATTTAGGTTGCTTCTAAATTTTCACAATTAGAAATAAAACTTTACACGTTTTTTACAGTTTGCACTCTGATATTTTCTTAGAGTAGGCCTTTAGAAATGGAATTTTCTAAAATTGCCAAATAACTAAAAATGGTCATAACATTTTACACTCTCATCAGCAGTGTATAAGTGTAATAATTTCTTTTTTCCAGTTCGGATTCTGAAATAATAGGTTATGCTTTGGACACACTGTATAATATAATATCTAATGAAGAAGAAGAAGAAGTAGGTAAGTTTCCAGTTATTTTTACTGTGTTTTCTGTACATAAAATCAACTGGGTTGTGCTAATTTTGCTGGTTTTAAAGTTGGACTTATTTTATAAATGTATGAGTTTTTTTACTTTTTTCATTAAAAAATTTAATAAACACATAGGCTTAGATCTAGAAAAGTGTCTTTAGGATGATTGCTTTGTGTGTAAGTCGGAACATTATAGTGAGATGAAATAAGATCCTTCTTTTTAAGTAATATTTTTGCCTGCTTGTGTTTGGTTTTAGTTAGGCAGTATGCATATTAGCCAGTTCTGGATTAAATAATTATTTATGGCTATTGATTGAAAATATATATTATTATCTAGTGAGCAATATAAAATTAGAGGGTTTTTCCTAATAAATACTTAAACTTTTTACATAGGACTTACGTTAATTTATAAAGTGCAACAATTTCTTAAATTTAGATTTTTTTTCTTTACATTATGTCTGTTTGGTGAACATTGCTATAAATCGGTTTGAAATCCACACATTTCTTTGGCACATTCATTTTCTTTTTTGTTTTAAAATACTTGCGCACTTAACGTAACGTTATCTGTCTTTTATTTATTGTCACTGTGTGAAGCTTGATTGGAAGTCTGTATACATTTTGTCCTGTGTACATTTTGTTCTATATGTTGCAAAACATATGCAGTAACATTTCACAATTCTGTTGAAGAGTGTATTTGTCATATCAAATTGGCTGTTACAGTAGGACATAGTAGATTTTTCCTTATTCTGTAAAGTCAGAACAGTGGATATATTCATACATTTTATAAATCTTAATTTAGACTGAAGTTATATATCTCTCAAAATTCTGAGTAGACAAATAATAAAGAAGTATAGATACATATTTACTTTGCTCATATTTTATTAAAATAAAAGTAGAGCAGGAATATATGTCAATATTAACTTCACAGAATACTAGTATTGAGAACATCTGAAACTGGATCATGTTGCATAGTCACAATTTCTTAGACATAAATATCCTTTTTAAAAAACTTTTATTTTGGCTGGGTGTTATGGCTCATGTCTGCAATCCCAGCACTTTGGGAGGCTGGAGTGGAAGGATTGCTTGAACCTAGGAGTTCGAGACCAGCCTGGGCAACATAAGTGAGACCCCACCTCATTAAAAAAAATTTTTTTTAACGAATTTCTCCATGGTATCTATCCTATAGCTTAACTTTATTAATTTCTTAAGGGTGAAAAATATTTAGTAAATGTAATTTGGTACCCATGGAAAAAGAGGTTGTCAGTCACATGACAATACATAGATACAATACACACAAGAATATACTTTGAAGAAAAAGATACTTATTTTCCCTAATTATTTCTACAATGAGAAAATTAGATGCAACGCAGTTGTTCAAATACATTTCAAAAAATTACAGTCTTTTCTTTCCTTTTGTCCCCCTTAGTTGTTTCAGATTAAAAATTTAGCTCTTTTTCTAGTTAATTTGATGGGGTAATTTTTTCTGTTCTTAAAAAAATGTGTAGCAACAATATTTTTTAGTTAGGAGGTTTTTTTTTTGTTATAAATTTATAATCATGTTTAGAGCCCACCTGTTTCATTTTTCTTTGTGTTTTTAGGTTCTGTAATTTAGCATCCAAAAATGATCCTTTGGATAAACAGTAATAGAATCACTTTTATTAAGGAAGGACCTTTTTTTTTTTTTTTTTTTTCCCTGAAAATTTAGTCATCCTGAAAGAGTCAGTTAAAAAGTAGACATTGGGCCGGGCACGGTGGCTCACGCCTGTAATCCCAGCACTTTGGGAGGCCGAGGCGGGTGGATCACTTGAGGTCAGGAGTTCGAGACCAGCCTGGCCAACATGGTGAAACCTTGTCTTTACTAAAAATACAAAAATTAGCTGGGCATGGTCGCACACACCTGTAATCCCAGCTACTCAGGAAGCTGAGGCAGGAGAATTGCTGGAACCCAGGAGGCACAGGTTGGAGTGAGCCAAGATCGTGCCACTGCACTCCAGCCTGGGTAACAGAACAAGACTCTGTCTTAAAAAAAAAAAAAAAAAATAGGCCAGGCGTGGTGGCTCACACCTGTAATTCCAGCACTTTGGGAGGCCAAGGCGGGTGGATCACCTGAGGTCAGGAGTTCGAGACCAGCGTCACCAACATGGTGAAACCCTGTCTCTACTAAAAATACCAAAATCAGCTGGGCGTGGTGGTGCACACCTGTAATCCCAGCTACTCAGGAGGCTGAGGCAGTAGAATCGCTTGAACCCGGAAGGCGGAGGTTGCAGTGAGCCGAGATCGCACCATTGTACTCCAGCCTGGGCAACAGAGGGAGACTCTGTCTCAAAAATAAAATAAAAATAAAAAATAAAAAGTAAAAATAAAAATAGACATTGAGACATGTCCTTCAGTTCTGTTATTGATACTTTGCTTTTATTGCTTTATGAAATGTAATTCTTAGCTGACATAACGAACTACATTTTAGAGTTCTTTAGGACTATTTTACAACCGTCTAATGATAATAAATCTGTCTCCTAGTCCTAAAAATATAGCATATGCTAAATCTCTTTTAGTATATCTGAGGTATTTGACCAAAGTAAATATGGATCTCTTCTTCCAAAGGATTATGTAGCTTATTAAACATTTTTAAGCTCCTATTTTATTGTGTATACTACTACATTAAAAAACTGTTGTCTTTATCACCTGCTTTTTATTTATTTATTTTTGTCTACCTTTTCAGATGATGTTGAAGGTAAAAGATTGCATTTACATATGCATGATGCCTTTAGGCATAGTTTCTGATAATATAAAAGGACACTGTCAAGTACTGTTTCTTCTGGCTGGTAAAAAAAAATCTGAAATTTGTTTTACTATATAAGAATTCTTTAATTGAAGAGGAATATTTAATAAATTTACATTACTATTATTTCTGCAGCTACTAAATCTGTTTACTGTCCAGAACACATAAAATATTCTAGCACACCTTTAAATAAAATTAAAGCTTTTTCTGGCCAGGCGTGGTGGCTCACACTTGTAATCCCAGAACTTTGGGAGGCCAAGGCGGGCGGATCACTTGAGGTCAGGAGTTCAAGACCAGCCTGACCAGCGTGGTGAAACCCTGTCTCTACTAAAAATACAAAAATTAGCCAGGTGTGGTGGCTGGTGCCTGTAATCCCGGTTGCTTGGGAGGCTGAGGCAGGAGAATTGCTTGAACCCAGGAGACGGAGGTTGCAATGAGCTAAGATTGTGCCACTGCACAATCCAGCCTGGGCAACAGAGCATGACTCATCTCAAAAATAAATAAATAAATAAATAAATAAATAAATAAAAATTAAAGCTTTTTCTGTGGTAGGACAATTTATTCAAAATTACTTTGTGTGTATTTCCTGGAAAAAAGTTTTTAGACAGTTCATTTAAAAATACTTGCCAAGTGCAGTGGTGCATGCCTGTAGTCCCAACTACTTGGGAGACTAAAGTGGGAAAATCATTTGAGCCCAGGAGTTCGAGGCTGCAGTGAGCAGTGATTGCACCTGTGAATACCCACTGCACTCAAGGCTAGACAACATAGTGAAACCCTGCCTCTAAAAAACAGCAGCAAAAAAAATCTATAAAAGTAATATTTGAATATGTATACATATATTTTTTACCTATATTCAGTAAGAACTGGAAGGTATTCTAGTTTGGAGAATGTATATTGATATTGTCCCTTTAAAATAATGCATACTCAGTAATGATGTTTTAGTTACTGACATTTCTTACATTAACTCATAGAACTCACTAATTTTTTTTATTTTCTTCTCTCTAATCTCTTTCAAGTTTCATTTGCTTTTAACATTGATATTTGTTTTCTTCATAACTAAAGTAACCAAGTTTTTTTGGTTTGTTTTGTTTTACCAATTTCCTTGAGGTGCTTAACTTTTTTAAATGAAGAAGGAAATATTCTTATCTAAAGCAGTGTTTAAAAGGTACATAACAAAGTTGCCTATATATAATAAAAATACTAACAAACTAACTTATTAAAGTATGAAGCATTACCTTTTGTGACATTTGAATCCCTTGTTTGACATCAGATGATACCAGAGCATTGTGCCTTGACTCTTGTCAAGCTGTTTCCTTGTTGGGTAGTAAAGATCAGTAGTTGTTTCTATTATTGTGATATCATGTTTGTAGAGAGCTTTAAAATTTATAGAGTCCTTTCATGTTTATCTTATGTAATCCTCATAGCAGCCAGTGAGGTAGGTGGTATTTTTCTACTTTCTAAAGATGAGAAAGAAAATGGAAGCCCAGAGATGATGTAACTTGTATCATTGAGTAAGTAGAAGAACAATTTTACAATTTTTTTTTTTTTTTTTTTTTTTAGACAGAGTCTCACTCTGTTGCCAGGCTAGAGTACAGTGGCGCAGTCTTGGCTCACTGCAACCTCTGCCTCCTGTGTTCAAGTGATTCTCGTGCCTCAGCCTCCCAAGTAGCTGGGATTAGCGCCACCACACCCAGCTAATTTTTGTATTTTTAGTAGAGACAGGGTATCACTATATTGGCCAGGATGGTCTCGATCTCCAGAATTCGTGATCCGCCCTCCTTGGCCTCCCAAAGTGTTGGGATTACAGGCGTGAGCCACCACGCCCAGCCAGAACAATATTTTTAAATACATTTTTTCCTTCCTTTTTTTTTTTTAAAGTATTTCTTAGATTTTTAATTCAATAAATTGTGGCCAGTTTTTCTTTATTTTTCTGACTGGGTTCTTTATTAAATCATATAATTCACAAAACTAGTTTATAGAATATTCAGATAAATGTTAAAAAGTATACATGTACCTGGCCAGGTACAGTGGCTCACGCCTGTAATGCCAGCACTTTGGGAGGCTGAGGCAGGCAGATCACAAGGTCAGAAGATCAAGACCATCCTGGCTAACACGGTGAAACCCCGTCTCTACTAAAAATACAAAAAATTAGCCAGGCGTGGTGGCGGGCCCCTGTAGTCCCAGCTACTTGGGAGGCTGAGGCAGGAGAATGGTGTGAACCTGGGAGGCAGAGCTTGCAGTGAGCAGAGATCGCGCCACTGCACTCCAGCCTGGGCGACAGTGTGAGACTCCGTCTCAAAACAAAAACAACAAAAAAAGTATACGTGTACCTGTTTAATTACCAGTATAAACGAAGATTATTTGATATTTCTTCACTCTGAGTTAGGACTGTTTTTATTAGGATATCTCCTTTTATAAAGCAATTTCTTTTCTTCATAATATAGATTGTGAACTTAGTATAGAATAGAATTCCAAAGAGAAGATCCAGAAATGTTTTTAAATATTGTTTACACCTCTGGAAAAAGTTCTACTAGAAATACATTTTAAGAGTAAATGTATCTATGCATGTGTACTTAAATGTCAGTCATATAAACAGGCCTGAAAACTATCCAGAGCTATACAGACAGATGATGGTTCAACTTCATGATTTTTTGACTTAACGATGGTGTGAAAGCGATATACATTCAGTAGAATCTATACTTCGAGTACCCATACTACCATTCTGTTTTTTCACCTTCAGTACAGTATTCAGCAAATTACATGAGATAGTCAATACTTTATTATAAAATAGGATTTCTGTTATATTTTGCCCAGCTGTAGGATAATGTAAGTGTTCTGGGCACATTTAAAGTAGGTTAAACATATTAAATACATTTTCAACCTATGATATTTTCAGTTTATGATGGGCTTATCAGGACATAACCCCGTTGTAAGTTGAGGAGCATCTGTGTAAGTACTTAGAACGGGCATTTTTTTATTTTACATTCCCATCTTAAATTTATTTTTACTATGGTAACAAAGGGCCATTTCATTTTTATCTTATTTTTTCATTTACCTTACAATAAATGGTCATTTATAGGTTATAAATACACAATATAATATATAAACTATAGGCTATAAAAAACTTAGCTCTAAAGGTTGTAATCTAATGATTAATGATGAGAGAAGATGGTTTACTTGTTTCATGCCTTTGCTTACACGTATAATTGGTATAATTTCTCATGGTTGTAGTTTTTGTTCACAACTTTTAGATATTAGTATAGTAGTTTATAGTAGTTGTAGCTTAATTTACTGCTACACATAAAGCTTTGTGTATTACCTTAATTGCTTAGCTAATTTGGGGATACTTCATTAAAGTTCAGAAGTGCTGTCTTATGACTGTAACTTAAAAGAAATGGCGTATATCTCACACTTTTTAAAATTGACAGTGTTAAACCAGAAGGAACCATTGATCCTTGGAATAGGACCATATTTTACTAGTTCAATTCAAAATGTAAATTTAATTCTATACTGATAAGCTACAGCATGTTATACAATATAGCTACAGAATAAATTAAATATATTAACTCTACTTCTTGCTAAGTTATTTGCTTGTGCCCAGTGCAAACACTGAATTAAACTTTTTCTGGTATTAGACCTGAGTTCCTTAAAGCATAGCACAGAAGTTCTAGAGAGTGTTCTGTATTAAAACGGGTTCATAGTTAAATAAACATAAATACTATATTCCCCTCTGAAGCTTCATAAAATTTACACTGGTATAGTAAGTGCTGAGAAGCCTGCAGTGAAAAATCCTATTCAACTTTGTTTAATCCAAATATATTTGTCCACAGGGGCTTACTTCTGCCATGTACCTATTAACATGCCACACCATCCTTTGTTTTGAAATATACTAACCAAGGCTTGGTTAGTTGTTTATGTTTACATATATAAAAATATTTCAGCATTTTAAAATTCATTTTAGGGGAAGAATCCATCAAGTCTTTATGTGGTTTTTTTTCTTCCTTTTTAGATTAGTTTATAATTTTTAATGGTTTCCCAAATGTCAATAACTATAATTTTTAGCTTTTCTCATGAGGTCACAAACTTTTGGCCCAAGGGCATTGTCTTTCTTGTAAGCAAGGCAGCATTTTAAGTAAGGTGAATAAGTTGCCACTTATAATTTGGGAGCTTGTGTCAATGTTTGTATTTTAGACTTCTTTTTTGAAAAAACCTGAAGATTGACAATACCTGGATCTGCATTCCTACATGGCAACAGGCAGCTGGAGTTGAGTAACTGCTGTTTTCCTTAGACAGGGCATATACTCCCCATCCTCTAATGTTAGCCTGCTTCACTCACTCACATTACTGTCTTTTGTTTATAGTCAAGTTTTCATTCTCTGCTATCTTCACACCACTGAGATAAAAAATAATTATGCTATAAATTACTTTCAAACACATGATTTTTAAAGTTATATGTCTCATTCAACAAATATGAATATATGCAAATGGAAAATAGCCCTACAAAGCACCCATGACTAAGTTAATATTGCTGTGATTTTAATTTCTAGAGGGAGACAATTCTGAGAGAGAATATTACTTGTCTTTTGAACATAGATTTCTCATGTATTTGGAGAACAATTTATTTCACATGCATTCCCCATGGGCCCTTTTTGTGTAATTTCTTTATCTGCTTTTTTATATATAGATAAAAAACTATCTATATACAGTTTCACTAGAATTTGGCTAACATCACCGTGATTTGTTAGGGTTCTGGGGTGGCTTAAAAAACAAGGTAGTTTCATTAGCCCACCAGCTCTTGTGAGATTTTATTGGGTACGTAGCATTTACCATACTGTGGGAATCAGGACTTCTGTTCATAGCTGATTCTAAAGATGAAAGTTTTCAAAAGATTCTACCAGCTCCCAAGTTCCCATTATCTTTTCCAATTTTTTCACAGTCTCCTTTTCCATCATCCTGTCAGTTTGTAAATAAAATGGGAAGGATGTGCAGTTCTTGCTGCTTACCTGGTACCAGTTCTTTTTTTGTTTTTGTTTTTTCAACTCCGTTCATAAGTTCACCTTGGAGCTTTGAAAATCACAATTTACCAAGCAAGATTTTACCTTCAAGCGTGTGTAAGTAATTAGGACACAATTTTATCAGCTCACAAAGGAACAACAGGAAATCCTTTAAGCAGATCTGTAGCAGAGAATGTCCCTTGAGTCCATTCTAGTTATGTTTGAGTATTAGGCTTCCTTATGATTATTATCAGGCCTTTGTAGCATCAACCCTCTGCCACCTTCACTTAATACCCTCAGTATATCTGTGATTATGTAATAACATGATAGCTTTCAAGTGTACTTTTGGTGTTTGTTTTTTGTTTGTTTGGTTGGTTTTTATCCTTTTATCCTCTCCTCTACCTGTTTTCCTGAAGTGGAAGTAGTGACTGCTTCCCGATATAATTCTTCTGAAGCCACCACTAACCTAAAATATAAAACTTCAATTAAAATACAGTGAATTTGCTTTTATTTAGAGTCCAATCATGAACTCAGTTACTTTTTTTGATAGTTTGCATATAACTTTTATGAGAAAGAGAGAAATATAAGGTAAAATATCAAGACTTACAACTTTCTGGAAATATAGGATATACTTTTTCTTACATCTTTTGCATCTTGGTGATAATACTTATTAATGATAACCTTATAAGAATCCAAAATTCTGAATCATCAAAGGAAGATTGTTAGGTTCTGTTTCATTTGAAAACTTAGTAATACATATATAGCTTATGTTGTAAATCTTACGACCATGGTTCTCAAGTGAGGGCAATTTACCCTCCTTTACCCCACTCCTAGTACATTCGGCAATGTCTGGAGACATTTTTGGTTATCACGGTAAGAGGAAGTAAGAGAATGCTACTGCGTCTAGTGGGTAAGGCCAGGGACAGTGCTAAACAACTTAAACTGCACGGGGAGGTCATACAGCAAAGACGTACCTGGCCAGAAATGTCCATAGTGCCAAGGTTGAGAAATCCTGTCTTGGGGATGATGATTTTGATGATGGTGATGATGACAATGCTTCTATTTATTGAGCACATTATTTACAAAGCCCTATGCTAGATGTTTTACTTATTTTAAATCCTCACGGAAAACCCCATGTGAAGACATTATCTCCATTTTACAAATAAGGAAACTGAGACTTGACAGAGTTAGGCTACTTGCCCAAAGTAACATGGCTATTAAGTGGTTGAATATGAGTTTAACTGGTCTTACTCAAAAATCTTTGTGAGCTTCTTCCATTATACTGTACTGCTACTCAGGAAAGTATTTAACTACTCAACCCTAGTCATTTTGTAAATGAATGGAAATTACCTCTACATGTGTTAGTAATGTAGTTCATTTCTTGAAGTTGAGAGGGGATTCTACCTATCATTAGTATTTGATAGTCACTCCTTTCTCATTGAGTACTTTCTTTATTTGTTTGTCAGTCTCCGAAGTCTCCTGGCTTTCTTCCTTTTTCATTGGTTACTCTCTGTCTCCTTCGCAGTTTTCCTCCTCATCTCCCCAACCTCTTAATATTGGAATGCCACAGGGCACAGATTTCTTTCCTTTCACCTTCCCTCCCTTGTTGATTTCATCTAGGCTTGTAACTTCAAATATAATTTATATACTTGCCACTCAAATGTGTATGTCCAACCCAGACCTCTCCACTGAAGTTCATCATATATTCAAATATTCACTCAGTATCTTTACTTAGATACCCCCAACACACATACAGCTTTATTGACATCTAATTAATGTAAAATAATGAACATATGTAAATAAACAATTTGATAACTTTTGATATATGTATAAACACGCCCGGCTGTTTTCTTTTAAAAGTTTCGTAACTCTTGGCCGGGCACAGTGGCTCACGCCTGTAATCCCAGCACTTTGGGAGGCCGAGGCAGGCGGATCACAAGGTCAGGAGATGGAGACCATCCTGGCTAACACGGTGAAACCCCATCTATACTAAACATACAAAAAATTAGCCGGGCGTGGTAGCAGGCGCCTGAAGTCCCAGCAACTCGGGAGGCTGAGGCGAGCAGATCACAAGGTCAGGAGATCATCCATTTTGAGTTAATAGGTGTATTTCTGGTTTATTCTCTTCTGTTGATCTATACATGGCACATCATGTTGATTACTGTAGCTGTATAATAAATCTTGAAATTATGTAGTGTTAAGTCCTCTAACTTTGTTGCTCAGAATTGTTTTGGCTGTTTTAGGTTTTTTGCATTTGCAAACCAATTTTAGAATCAGCTTGTGAATTTCTACAAAAAAGGTCAACTGAGAATTTGGGATTCTGTTGACTGTAGATCAATTTGTGAAAAACTGACATAAAAATATTGCACCTTCTAATACAAGAACACAGTATATCTCTATTTTTGCAGGTCTTCTTTAATTTCTTTTTTTTTCTTCTCCTTTTTTGGGACAGGGTCTTACTTTGTCACCCAGGCTAGAGTTCAGTGGTACAATCATAGCTCACTGCAGCCTCTAACTCCTGAGCTCAAGGGATCCTCCCACCTCAGCCTCCCGAGTAGCTGGGACTACAGGCATGCGCCACCAAGCCAGCCTAAATTTTTATTTTTTGTAGAGACAAGTTCTCACTATGTTGCCCAGGCTGGTCTTGAATTCCTGAGCTTAAACAATTCTGCTTCAGCCTCCCAAAATGCTAGGATTACAGGTGGGAGCCACTGTGCCTGGCCTGTTCAATTTCTCTCAGCAGTGTTTTGGAGTTTTCAGAGTGTAAGTAGCGCACACCTATTGTCAAATGTTTTTGTTGATGCTATTGAAAGTGGTACTGTTTTTTGAATTTTAATTTCTAATTGTCATTAGTAGTATCTATTAATAGAAATACAATTAATTTTGTGTATGACCTTTTATCCTGCAACTTGCTAAGCTTACTTATTAGTTCTATTAGCTCTTTTGTAGATTCCATAGGATTTTCCTCATAGACAAACATGTCATCTGTAAATAAAGACAGTTTTACTTCTTCTTTTCTAATCTGTATGCCTTTTCTTTTTCCTGCCTTATGGCACTGACTAGGAGCTTCAGTACAATGTTGACTAGAATTGATGAGACTGGACATTCTTGCCTCCTTCTGATCTTAAAGAGGAAAACATTCAGTCTTTCACCATTAAGTATGATGTTAGCTGTAAGGTTTTTGTAGTTGCACTTTGTCATCCAGTCTTGTGACTTTAAATATCATTTATATGTTTACCACTCTAATGTGTGTATCCAACACAGACTTCTCCACTGATATCTATGTTAGTATTTATCCAGCTTCTTACTTGGTATATCCACTTGGATTTTTATAAGGTATCTCAAACTTAATATGTCCAAAACTAAACTTCTGATTCTCTGTGTACTTCCAGCTTGCTTCTCCCACAGTGTTTCCGATCTCAGTAAATGGCAACCCTATCCTTCTAGTTCTTTAGGCCAAAAGCTTGGAATCACTCTTTCTTTTCTTTCCCCCTGGCCCCCCACACTCCTCTGTGCAACATGTCAACAAATCATATTCCTTTGTAATAAAAATTATGACATCTAAGGTCTAAGCCACCATCACGTGACTCTTATCTTGATTATGCCTCCTGACCTGTCTCCCTGTTTTCCTTACTCGCTGACAGTGTGTTCTCAGCATAGCAACTGGAGTAATCTTTTTAAAACTAAAGTATTTTTTTTTGTTTAAATAATATGGTTTTCAGGCTCAAAAGCAGTGAATTCTTTTACTGATATAAGAGATGATTAAGAGAAATATTTCTTGGAGTTTCTGAAGGATAAACCCAGCATATTTAGGTAATTAATCAACTGGAAAACATTTCATTTCTACTTCTGGTCTCTTCTTTTTCCTCTATAAACAATTAGATGGGATTATGACTGTCAATCTTGGATTGCTTTGCTTTTCCTGTCGTCTGCTGGCTTTTTTTCCTCACATTTAGAAAAGAATTTTCTGAGGGATAATGGGTTTGACCTTGACTTTCAGCTCCATTGGCTGATAGTCACTTAGTGGAGTACTATATGGAAAAGTATTCTGATGCTCAGCTAATGCTGTGATTAATTAGCTGTGTCTGGTGTGAGTGAGAGAATGGGAAGTAGTATGTTTGCATCTCTAATTTGAGTTTATAATATAGGCAGATCTTAAGTAGTTTGCTCTGGCAGTTGTTGCTTTCATTTTTAGTGATCCTTTTTTTTTGACATAGTACATTGAGACAACAAATACTTTAATTAAAAGACATTTAAACATTAAAGACAAATGTAAAATCCTTTAAACAATAAGTGAGAAATTAGATGTCAAATTCTGATTTTATTGCCAAAGAATTTTGTAGGATATATATATATGAAAAAGATACTGAGAAATCTGGAGTAGATTGGTTTAATTTAATGATTAAATTATTTAACCCAGTAACACTAACAGTCAGCAAGGACTATATGTTCAATATTGTTTTGGGGACAAGGGTTTTGAGATACAACTTATATACAATAAAATTTACTCTGAATTGTAGTCTGAGTTTGGGCAGAAGTATACAGAAGCATAACCACTACCACATTCTAGATAGACTATTTCTATCCCAAATTGTTTCCTTATGCCCTAATAGAAGGGTAACCTAAAAATGTCCTTGAGAAAATATGAATATTTAAATATCCTTTTTTTAGATATCATATTTAAACATTTAACCAATAAAATGTATTTAAATGAAGTTGAACATTATTTTAAGGATATAGCTTTACATAATAATTGTGATATTGCTACCAGCCACACTGTTCCAGTGTTGAATTGTTTACCAGGAAAATTATCATTCATGCTTAACTCTTCAATGAAAGGATATTTTAAAATAACCTACTATTAAATTGAAATTCTTTATTTTTGAATATTACAGAAGAAAATTCCACAAGACAGAGTGAAGATTTGGGAAGCCAATTTACAGAAATTTTCATTAAGCAGCAAGAAAATGTCACTCTTCTGTTATCTTTATTGGAGGTAAATAGGGAACCTTGATGTTTTTGTCATCTTAATAAGCTGCTTTTGTTGCCTTTTGGATGTTATTGAGGAAGTAACATGTATATACCTTTAAAGGTAGTGAAGTTTATTGTATTATAGCAAGAGATCCACATGCATGTTTCAAGAACTATGTAATCACTTAAAGTATGCTAAACTTCCATGTTTTACTTGTAGTTTCTGATACAAGTTATTAGTGGAAAAAATGTTTTTCTTGAAAATGTGAATTACAGATGTTAAATATTTTGAATTCTTACATTGCAGGAGTTTGATTTCCATGTCCGCTGGCCTGGTGTGAAGCTTCTTACTTCTCTTTTAAAACAACTAGGACCTCAGGTGCAACAAATTATTTTAGTCAGTCCTATGGGTAAGTGACTTATCTTTTTTATATTATTTTGATTAAAGCGTGAGTATCATTTCCTAGAGAAAGGGACTGAAATGGTGTGTTAGTAAATTGTTAATAATTTGAGTCACTATTTGTATTTTTGGTCTGCTAGCATTTTTCACATGGTTGTATGTTCTAGGTGTTTCAAGATTGATGGACTTACTAGCGGATTCCAGGGAAGTTATACGTAATGATGTAAGTTAAATTTCAAAAAGAAATACAAAAATATGTGGCTTTTTTTTCTCTTGCAAATGAAATCCTTGTTGTTGAGTTTTAGGAAGTTAAATTTAGAAAGTTGGAGTAATGACCTTTTTTTAAAAAAATTAAAAATTAATAAATAGAGATGGGGGTCTCTCTTTGTTGCCCAGGTTGGTCTTGAATTTCTGGGCTCAAGCAGTCCTCCTGTCTTGGCCTCCCAAGATGCTGGGATTACAGACATGAGCCACCGAGCCTGGCTGGAGTAATGACCTTTTAAAGTTGTATACAAGGTCACATTGTTTCATTCTTTCCTGGCTATCCAGTATTTTGGGTTAGACAAACCATTTTGCCATTCAAATTTATTTCTTCCATTAGTTTAGGATTTCTTATACTATCTGCTGAAAGGTTGTATTTGACACCAAACTCTACCTCCAGAACTTCCTTTTCCTCCTAAAGAGTAGCGGAGATACCTCCAGATATTGAACTGTGTAAACCCAACAAAGCATTACATTTGGAATCCTTGCCCTTATTTGATTGAGTGTGTATTTCTAAGAATTTGCCTTGTTAATCATGGAGCATGATTTGCTCTGGACTTATTTTCCATTCTGATTTATTTTATATTTGCATATAAGTTTGAATATTTCATATTGATGCTGTATGTTTTGTTGCATAAGCATTTTTCTCTATTGTTACCTACAGCTTGATAAAAATTCTGTAATACTTAAAATAGCAATTAGAAAAATTAAATTCTGGAGCTAGGAGATCATATCAAGCTGATTGAATCCCCATATTTATAGTGAAATGCCCAAGGCCCACAGAAACCAAGTGAAGTTAAGTGTTCTTTGTTAGCCATGTCTTACTCATCTTTTTATTTGTGGTATTGGCCCTGTTACTTTTTCATCCTAAGTTTTAGTAAATATCATTTGGATTGCTCTTAGCCTTATAACTGGTTAATGACAAAGCAGAGACAAAACTGAAGCATTCTTAACTCCTGGTCTATGGATACAGTTATTAAATTTGTTGTACTTAAAATTTTGTAATATGTCTATCAATTCAGTATTATAGGTAGTGAACTTAATACAGTATGTAACTTACAAGAAGGACTTTTTTTTTTTTTTTTTTTTTTTTTTGAGACGGAGTCTTGCTCTGTCACCCAGGCTGGAGTGCAGTGGCGCCATCTTGGCTGATTGCAACCTCTGCCTCCCAGATTCAAGCAATTCTCCTGCCTCAGCCTGCCGAGTAGCTGGGATTACAGGCATGTGCCACTAATTTTTTTGTATTTTTAGTAGAGACAGGGTTTCACCATATTGGCCAGGCTGGTCTCAAACTCCTGACCTTGTGATCCACCCACCTTGACCTCCCAAAGTGCTGGGATTACAGGTGTGAGCCACCGCACCCGGCCAAGAAGGACATTTTTTATTCTTTAGTATTTAAATGTCATTTTAAAGAATTGTCTTATTTAAATAGGTATCTATCTATTAGAAATTTGGGGTATCTTTCCTTGACTAAAATATGACTGTGTATCTTTAAAGCTTCTGTTCTATTCTTTTCATGTCCCACAGTTTAAATAAGAGGATATCATGCAAATCATAAATTGTGTCTCCCCACATCTTTTAATTTCATTACCACTTCTTTTCATTTTCAGATATAAAAGTGCTCTTTAAAAAAAATAACTGCATTAGGCCAGGCGTGGTGGCTCACGCCTGTAATCCCAGCACTTTGGAAGGCCGAGACGGGTGGATCACCTGAGGTCAGGAGTTTGAGACCAGCCTGGTCAACATGGTGAAACCCTGTCTCTACTAAAAATACAAAAAATTAACTAGGTATAGTGGCGGGCACCTGTAATACCAGCTACTTGGGAGGCTGAGGCAGGAGAATCACTTGAACCTGGGAGGCAGAAGTTGCAGTGAGCCGAGACTGTGCCATTGCACTCCAGCCTGGGCAACAAGAAAGTAACTCTGTCTCAAAAAAATAATAATAATAATCACTGCATTAATTCTGAAATCTCCTGCTTTCCTTTAACTCTTTACCTTTTTATTCTGCTCCTAACCTTTTTTCCTCAACTTGTATTTGAGACAGACAAATAAGTGTCTATTTATATTGGTTTTTTATTAATTTTATGATCACAGATTAAGTTCTGTTTTTGTTGTAATGTCTAGATTATTGGTTTTTACATGTTTTATAACCTTTTTTTATTTTAAGAAACCTATTCCAAGAGGATAAAGAGAAAAGAAACTAAAATATACTAAGACCTTGAAAGCTAGTGGGTTCTATAGAACTTATTTTGTCTCCTTTAGTCTTTATACAAACCCTGTGACAAAGATATTACATGAGTATACTATAAACTCATGTAATTTGCTTAAAGTTGGCACAACTAGTCAGTAGGGCAACCAATTTTTTATTTTTTTATTTCATTCGTTTTTGAGGAACAGGCAGTGTTTGGGCAACCAGTTTTTAAACCCACTTTATCTAACTCAGAGCCTAAATATTTTCTCCACTGTATTTCTTCTTCTCTTTGTTAGTAGTTAAACTGAAGTTGGCAGCATTACGTGGGAGAATCTGACATCCAAAAATAACTGTTTTCACCTTTTTCTCTCATATTAATGTTGAAAGTTGACAAGAAAATGAGTGGAATAAACCCAATAAAGTCATAGGCATTTTTTGTCTTATATGAATACTTACCTACTCAATACTGGTAGCCAATAGCTAGTTTGCCTCTGTGGGACTTTTTACTACCTGTTTGCTATTCCTCTTCCTCTACAATAATATCTGTGCTTTTTTTCGTAAAATATTTGTTGTCTCTTTTACCATCATGCTATTATTTAATACTTAGGGGCTCATAAATTGCTTAATACCAAAATAAGCAAAAATGGGTAACGGTGAGTTTTTCTTGAATGATAAAGATATGATAAAATATATAAACTATATCCAGCTTTACCAGAAGCTGAGAAAAACTGGAAGTCAGAGGCAAAGGCTGCTGTGAATTGTCTGGTGTTGGACATGCCATTCATAAAGCATCAATTTTCATCTTCCTTTTTTCTTTTGACTTAGAATCAAGTTTTGGGGATTTAGAGGCCAGATGTTTACAAGAATTTCCGAACTTTCTCTACTAGAATGTGGTGGTGTTCATTGATTTATATTATTGAATTGCAAGTTTTTCATTATTACTGTTGTGAAGCATGTACAGTGGCATTCCTGAGACATACTTTCATGTTCAACTCTTTAGCTGCAACGAAAGCTATGTAGTGGTTAATGAGTATAAAGGAATTCTAGTATGTTTATATCATAAAGTTGAAAGATAACTGAACTAGGAATTGTTAGACGAGGATTCTAGTCTAGTGTCTGTCTCTTTGAGGTTTATAACCTTAGGGAGACAAATTGCTTAACTATTCTGTTCTTTTTTTCCTTATGTATAAAGTAAAGGAGTTGGGCTTGCAAAATCCCTGCCAGTTCTAAAATTCTGTGATTTTTGAAGTAATTTAAAAGTGTCTCATAAATGTTGTACTCCACTAAACATTCTCTTTCTTCTCTGTAGGGCGTCTTACTACTGCAGGCACTAACAAGAAGCAATGGTGCAATCCAGAAAATTGTTGCTTTTGAAAATGCTTTCGAGAGACTACTGGACATTATTTCAGAGGAGGGGAACAGTGATGGAGGTATAGTATGAAGAAATTATTTGAAGACATTCCTTTTGTACTCACTGACTTGTTAGGGTACAGGGAACACAGTTGGAGGGAGAAATGGGGACTCTTATTTATACTCTTTGTTTTTCTTTCACTATGGGATGTTGACTATCGATTTCTCTTTATCCTGTTTCATATTTGTTAGGCTTTTGCAATCTAGGTTGGTGTCTTTCCTTATTTAGAAAATCTCACCTATATCTCTTCAAATACTGTATTGCTAGGTTTCTTCTATTTTTCTGAAGCTATAGATTATTATGCATGTCCTTTTGCAGATTTGGTGATAGGGAGTTGAGTTGAAGGCAGAATTATATACTGAGTGAATAGGGAGGACACAATTGAGAATTAATGGGAAAGGTTAGAAATAGTCTTTTGGAGAATAGGAGAGCTAGTTAATTATTATAATCAGGAAGATTTTCAAAGTGATACGAACCCCAGCTGGGCTTGATGGCTCATACCTGTAATGCCAGCACTTTGGGAGGCTGAGGTGGGTGGATCACTTTAGGCCAGGAGTTCGAGACCAGTCAGGCCAACATGGCAAAACCTCGTCTCTACTAAAAATACAAAAATTAGCTGGGCATGGGGGTAAAAACCTGTAATCCCAGCTACTTGGGAGGCTGAGAAACGAGAATCACTTGAACCCGGCAGGTAGAGATTGCAATGAGCTGAGATCGCACTGCTGTACTCCAGCCTGGGTAACAGAATGAGACTCTGCCTTAAAAAAATAAAAAGGGGGATAAGGGCCCCATTAAGGGTATTCACCATGATTTTACAATAGCATCAACTACTTGAGTGTGTAATTTATTTTCTCCCCTAGCGGCACTCAGCTGCCTAGGTGCAAATATAGAAAAAAAACTCATAGTTTTTCACAGGGTTGGGCCTTTTCTGGGAAGGTGCTATGAAATGACAATAAGACAAGAGAACATAGTATATTCCTATTCCACTTCTGTAGAGTGGAAGAAACGAAGATCTCTATAATCTAAGCTAGATAGGGAAGGAAATAAAAACAGAAGGGGGTTTCTAAAAGTGGGGAGAAAGGCATCTGGTTGATGGGCCAAGAGACTCAAGGAAGCCACAGAACAAATGTGTTGTAAATACTTGAGCCACAAAAATAAGTTTTAGTAAGAGAGGATTATCGCCAAAGATGAGGCAAAAAAATTGAGTGGTTTAGGTATTAGACGGGTTGCTGTTGAAATTAAAATTAAGTATGACAGCAGAGCTTAGAGAAAGAAGACTTTGAGCAAGATGCCAGTGATGTTTTCCATGGACAAAGGATAGTGACTATGAATTTGTTATATATCTGCAATGAGAAGTAGTAAGAGATGGTACAGCCATATAGCCAAGCCTCATGGGAACAGGAGTTTTTTATGAGAGTAGAGGAACTATGGTCTCTTGAAAGTACACTGGGCTGGGAGGGTCATAGATTCAACATACTGACTCTAAGGTACATGGGATTGAGAACATGAATTACTTTCACTTGAGAACATTGCAGGATAAAGCAGATTCTTTAAAGAAATGGAGCATTTCAAGATATAGTTGAGGTTATAGCATGTTTTATTAACCAATATTTGAGAGTTGGCAATGGCATCATGAAAGGGTTTGAAAGGAGATTAAATGGGAGAGGGGAAATGCAAACTGCTGTAAAATGAAAAACTGGGAAAGCAGAGATGAACAGAGAGGTGTACATTTTTGGAGGCAATTGAAGAAAATAGGGTTTTAAGGAAAGGTAGAATTCGCTAACTTTTCCTAGTTGGCTAAGACAAGTTTCAGTGGCTCTTTGTAAGTGATAGTGGCCATTAAGGCTCTAGGGTTCACTAAGATGCATGCTGGAAAGAAGGCCTGCCAGTTGTAGTGAGGGCTTTTGACATGCTTTTTCCTTCAAAGCCTTCAGATGGTCCTAATGGCAGACCATATTTAATAGATATTTATGGTCCTACCTAAGAGGCAGATAAAGTGGTTCCTCCTCATAAGATGAGGATCCACGTGGTTCCTCAATAGGAGGTGAGGAAGCCTCTAATCTGGAGAGATTAGGTCTGGTTAAATCAGGAATTCTTGAAAAGCATTTAAAATGTGCACCTTAAGCATTTTAAACTTAAATGTAATAAAATAAAGGTGTATATTTATGTACTAATCTTTGGAATAGGGCCAGAACTACTACTTTGAATATGGGTATGCTGATTAAAGTTTTTCATCATCTTCCTTGCATACATCACGCCTATAATATATCATGTAGGATTTGCATTTTGGTTTCTTTAAAATAGATTGCAGGATATTTCTGGGTTTTTAAAATTACTTTTCTATCTTTTAGAATTGTATTATCCATATTTAACAGCTGTATTTTTAGTAACCCCCTTTCATTGAGTTTTGCCAAAGACTTAAATTTAATTTTCAGAAAAATAACTGTTTTCACACATATTTTGGTAGTTTTATATAGTATTTAATTAATAACCAGTGCAAATAGCATGGTAGGTTTGTGAATGAAACAATTGAGTCTTAGATACAATACCAAAAGTGTGATACATAGAAAAAAATTGACAAATGAGACTTCATTAAAGTTGAAAACTTGTGCCCTGCAAAAGATTCTGTTGAGAGAATGAAAAGACACTTCACAGACGAGAAGAAAATATTTGCAAAACACATGTTTGAAAAGGGACTTGTATCTAAACTATATTTAGAACTCTTAAAACTGAAAAATAAGAAAACAATAAGCCAATTTAAAGATAGGCGAACGATCTGAACAGACATCTCACCAAAAAGATATACAGATGGCAAATGACCATATGAAAAGATGCTGAACATTATGTGTCACTAGGGAACTGCAAATTAAAACAATGAGATATCACTACATACCTTTTAGAATGAGGAAAACTGAAGAAAACATTGACAACACCAAATGATGGCGAAGATGTGAAACAACAAAAACACATTTGTTGCTGATGGGAATGCAAAATGGTACAACTACTTTAGAAAACAGTTTAGTGGTTTTTCACAAAGCCAAACATAGTCTTATGACTCAACAATCATGCTCTTTGGTATTTACCCAAATTAGTTTAAGACATATTCACACAAACACCTGCACATGAATATTAAAACACCTTTGTTCATAATTGCCAAGACTTGGAAGCAACCAAGATGTCCTTTAGTAGTTGAATGGATAGATAAACTGTACTACATCTATACAATGGAATGTTATTTAGCAATGAAAAGAAAAGAGTTATCAAACCATGGAAGGACATAAAGGAACCATAAAGGCATATTGCTAAGTGAAATAAACCAGTCTGAAAAAGCTACATAATATATTATTTCAACTATAGTTGACCCTTGAATAACATAAGGTTTAGGGACACCAATGCCCCAGACAGTTGAAAATCTACTTTTTAACTTTTGGCTCCCCCAAAACTTAACCGCTAATAGACTATGTTTACCAGAAGCCTTACCAATAACATAAGCAGTGGATTAATACATTTTGTATGTTGTATGTATTATATACTCAATTCTTACAGTAAAATAAGGTAGAAAAAAGAAAACATTAAAATCAGAGGGAAGAGAAAATACATTTACTGTTCATTAAGTAAAGTGGATTATCATAAAGGTCTTCATCCCCATGTTGAGTAGGCTGAGGAGCAAAAGGAAGGATTGGTCTTGTTGTTTCAGGGATGGCAGAGAGGAAGAAAACGTATATATAAGTGGACCCATGCAGTTCAAACCCAACTGTTGTTCAAGGGTCGGCTATATATGACATTCTGGAAAAGGCAAGACTGTGGACCATAAATATTTAGATCAGTGGTTGCCAGGGATTTGGGGATATAGGAAGGAAGAGATGAATAGTTGAAGCTCAGGGTATTTTTTAGGGCCATGAAACTATTCTGTATGATACTGGAAGGGTAGAGACAAGAGATTATACTTCTGTTAAAACCCATAGAACTTTATAGCACAGAGTGAACCTTAATGTAAACTGTGGACTTTAATTAATAATAGTGTATTAATATTCATTTGTGAATTGTATTGTAAGAAATGTACCACATTAATGCAATATATTAATGATGGGGGAACTGGAAAGTACAGGCATACATTATTTCATTGCATTTCCCAGGGAATATGTTTTTTACCAACTGAAGGCTTGTGTCAACCCTGCATTGAATAATTCTGTTGACTCCATTTATCCAACAGCACGCCCTCACTTTATGTCTCTGTCACAATTAATATTTCAAACGTTTCATGATTATATCTGTTATGATGATGTGATCAGCGATTTTTGATGTTACTATTGTAATTGTTTTGGGGTACCACAAACAGTGCCCATATAAGAGGGCAAACTTAAGCAAAAATGTTATATGCATTCTGACAGCTCCACAGACTGGCCCATCCTCTCTCTCTCCCACTCTCTCTTCCCCTCTTTCCCTCCCTCCCTCCCTCGGGCCTCGCTATTCCCTGCGACATAACAATATTGAAATCAGGCAAATTAATAACCCTACAGTGGCCTCTAAGTGTTCAAGTGAAAGAAGAGTTGTATATCTCTCACTTTTAATCAAAAGCTAGAAATGATTAAGCTTTCTCTGCTGAAGATACAGAGGAAGGCATGTTAAAAGCTGAGGCCAAAAGCTAGGCCCATTAGCCAAGTTGTGAATGCAAAGGAAACATTCTTAAGAAAATTATAATAATAATAATAATTAAAAAAAAAGAAAATTAAAAGTTCTACTCCAGTGAACACATGAATAATTAGAAAGCAAAACAGCCTTATTGCTGATGTAGAGAAAGTTTTAGTAATCCTGACTGAAAATGAAACCAGCCACAACACTTCATTAAGCCAAGCGTAATCCAGAGTGACGCCCTGACTCTTCAATTCTGTGAAGACTGAGAGAGGTGAACAAGCTGCACAAGGAAAGTTGGAAGAATGGATATTGTGCATGAAACTAGCAGATGTTGCTGTGTGAGATTTAAGGAAAGAAGCTGTCTCCCTAACAAAAGTACAAGGTGAAGCAGCAAGTGCTGATGTAGAGACTGCAGCAAGTTTATCCAGAAGATTTAGTTAAGATAATTGATGAATTATGCTAAATGTTCAGCATAGACAAAACAGCCTTCTATTGGAAGAAGATGCCATCTAGAACTTCTGTATCTAGAGAGAAGTCACCTCCTGCCTTCAGAGCTTCAAAGGACAAGCTGACTTTCTTGTTAAGGGCTAATGCACTGTTGAATTTAAGTTGAAGCCAGTGCTCACTTACCATCTGAAAATCCTAGGACCCTTAAGAAATATACTAAATCTACTCTGTCTGCACTCTGTAAATGGACAACAAAGCCTGGAAGACGGCACGTCTATGTAAGAGCATGATTTACTGAACACACATTTACTGAAGACACATCTCTTACACTTCTGTGTAAGAGCATGGTTTTCTAAGCCCAGTGCTTTAGAAAAAATGATTTTCAAAATATTACTTCTCATTGACAATGCACCTGATCATGCAAGAGCTCTGATGGAGATGTACAAAGAGAATAATACTGTTTTCTTTTTTTTTTGAGTTGGAGTCTCGCACTGTCACTTGGGCTGGTGTGCAGTGGTGTGATCTTGGCTCACTGCCACCTCTGCCTCCTAGGTTCAAGCAATTCTCCTGCCTCAGCCTCCTGAGTAGCTAACATTACAGGCACCCACTACTTCGCCCGGCTAATTTTTTGTATTTTTTTTTTAGTAGAGATGGGGTTTCACTATGTTGGCCAGGCTGATCTGGAACTCCTGACTTCATGATTTGCCCGCGTGGCCTCCCAAAGTGCTGGGATTACAGATGTGAGCCACTGTGCCCGGCCAATAATATCTTTTTTTTTTTTTTTTTGAGATGGAGTCTCACTCTGTCCCCCAGGCTGGAGTGCAGTGGTACAATCTCGGCTCATTGCAGCCTCTGCCTCCCAGGTTCAAGCAATTCTTGTACCTCAGCCTCATGAGTAGCTGGGATTACAGGCATGCACCACCATGCCCAGCTAATTTTTGTAATTTAGTAGAGACAGGGTTTCACCATGTTGGCCAGGCTGGCCTTGAAGTCCTGACCTCAAGTGATCCATCCACCTCAGCCTCCCAAAGTGCTGGGATTACAGGCGTGAGCCACTGCACCCAGCAATTTTGACCTTCAAGTCTTAATATTTAAGAAATACATTTCATAAGGCTATAGCTACCATAGATAGTGATTTCTGTGACGCATCTGGGCAAAGTAAATTGAAAACCTTCTGGAAAGGATTTACCATTCTAGATACCATTAAGAACATTTGTAATTCATGGGAAGTCAAAATACCAAGATTTACAGGAGTTTGGAAGAAGTTGATTCCAACAACCCTCATGGATGACTTGGAGGGGTTCAAGACTTTAGTGGAGGAACCAACTGAAGATGTGGTGTAAATAACAAGAGAATTAGAAGTGGAGCCTGAAAATGTGGTTGAATTTTTGCAATCTCATGATTAAACTTTAACAGGTGAGGGGTTATCACTTATGGATGAGCAAAGAAAGTGGTGAAGATGCTGTGAACATTGGTGAAATGACAACAAAGGATTTAGAATATTACATGAACTTAGTTGATAAAGCAGTGTCAGGGTTTGAGAGAATTGACTCCAATTTTGAAAGAATTTCTACTGGGAGTAAAATGACTCACTGAAGACTCAGGTGGTCATTAGCATTTTTTAGCAACGAAATATTTTTAAATTAAGGTATGTACATTCTTTGGATATAATGCTATTGCACACTTAATAAATTACATTATAGTGTAAACATAAATTTTGTATAAGAAACCAAAAAATTTGTGGGACTCACTTTATTGTGATACTTGCTTTATTGCAGAAGTCTGGAACAAATAAGTAGATGTCTGTGTAGAGAAACTCCGTTTGTACTTAACTTTTTCTATAAGCCTAAAACTGCTCTAAAAATTGATGTCTTTTTTTAAAAAAATAATTGATTTTTGTCAACATACAGCTCAACTATTAGGAGTAAAAGTGTTGATGTACCAGATGAGCTTACTCGTCGTTACATCCAGCATCCAGCATCAGTCAATATGTTTATCAGAAGAAACAGAGGCTATTGGTTAATCTATTAGTACTTGGTAAAGTAGCGATCAATTGAAGAGTTTTCATTGTGATAATAGTGAAAGCTGTAGTGTGGATGAAACTGCCCTGGAGAGTATATGCTGTAAACAAAGAAGAAAAAGATAAAACCATGGAGGACAGAAACAATGAAAGATCGAGCACCTGCAGAGGTGTAAGGAAAATCAAGAGAGAGTAATGTTTTTAGAAATCAAGGGAAGTTTCAAGGAAGAGACAGACAATGTTAAGAGCTTCTTAGAGATCAAATAAGATATGGTTGATTCATTAAACAAATGTTTAATAGTTAAGTACTGTGTATATATATACATGATATCATGTCTCTGTCTCTGCTAAAGATACAGAGGTAAGTAGGCTATTCACAAGCGTTTGTGAATTATAATCTAGTGGAGAAGACAAACACTACCTAATAATAAAAGGAGAAGGCTACTGTAAGAGCATGTAGCTGGTGACGCTAACCTAGTCCTGTAGTCTTGGTAATCACTCGTGAAGAAATGATGTTTAAGCTGGGATTTGAAGATAAACGATGAGTTACTAAGGTGATTGGGTACTTGACGTAGAAGTCAAGAGATCTTTGGGGTACCTGAGAAAGAGCATGCAGGTATGGCCTGTGGCCATCAGATATCAGAACAGACTATCTGCCTGGCCATATTGAAGAGATGCTGAGCATGGAGATTTATCTTTTTTAAAATGTTTGGGAGTTTTGCATCAGGTTTTACGAGCCTTAACGCTTGTGTTTTACATTATTTCCCCAGGTATAGTAGTTGAAGATTGTTTGATTTTGCTCCAAAACTTGTTAAAAAACAACAACTCCAATCAAAATTTTTTTAAAGAAGGCTCTTATATTCAACGTATGAAACCTTGGTTTGAAGTTGGAGATGAAAATTCAGGCTGGTCTGCACAGAAAGTGACCAATCTACATCTAATGCTACAGGTATACTATCCTTAGACATAAATGTGGTAAGAATTTTGACAGTGATCTTTTCAAAGAGAAGAAAATTGCTTGTATTTGATAAATCCAGAATATTTGATGGGTTTCAGGTTGGCTTAAAAAAACTGTAATATGGAAATTTGCAGTTATCCTCTAGCTAGAGATCCTGCCTACCCATTACTTAGCTTTGACAGTTATTAACATCTGACAATTTTGTTTCATCGTTTATTCCTCTCTTTGCTGTATGATTTTAAAGCAAATTCAGATATACACTTTCCTGATGGGTTTTACATTAAGGAATAATAGGTTAGATTGTTGATTTGAATTTTTAAAAACTTGCTTTCTTCACTTAGGGCTCTCATAGGATAAATTTTAATATTCAAACTATTAAGTTCAAATAAATTCATTCGGCAAGCATTTACTGAGAGCCAGGCACTGGATGCTAGGAAAATAAATGATCATGTCCTGCCCCCAAAGATGGTTAGTCTGAGTTTTATGGTTAGTCTGTCATGTTAAATTGACAGACCACCTGTGATTTATTGATGCTTTATGGTGAAAGCTTAGTGGTAATAATAAAAGTGAGGACAGTAGGATCCCAAATTATTTCCTCATCAGAGAAAATTTTGAAGTTCTTTGAAGTGGTTTACTTACTTACTCCTTTATTGAATCCTCCTTCTCCAAACTCTTAAGTTTATACTAGTCTCCTCACTTATGAACTCATAATTCTTGTGGGCCTTTGAATATCTGTGAATTATACCTGTGTCTCTCGGAAGTTGTGGACCTAACTAGGTGGTTAGCTCCGCTAGTAATTAGAGGTTGAATGTTGTCCCATGCCGTGGGAGTTGCCTGCATAGGATTGATAATTAGGGTAATCTGTGTCCCAGTTTGCCAGTACAGTATTCATTTTGTAATTACTAATAGCATCCTCTTTCACTTCAAAAGTGTCCTGGTTTGGATTATAAATTATGCAGTTACCCTAGTTAGAATATGCCTAAAAACTGTTACAAAAGTATTTTCCAGGAGAACTTAGTCACAGAGTCTATTTGTACTCCCAAGTCATCATTTCTGTTTTCAAATGTTGGTATTATACATTTAAGAAGTTAATAGTTTTTTAATGTTTTAGAAACAGTGTCACCAAGTGGTAACCTTGATACCTTTGTTCAACACTGCTTTATTTTGTTTTGTTTTGTTTAAGAGACAGGTTCTTACTTAGTTGCCTAGGCTGAGTGCAGTGGTGTCTTCACAGCTCATTGCAGCCTTAACCTCCCTGGCTCAAGAAATTCCCCCACCTCAGCATCCTGAGTAGCTGGGACTACAGGCGCAAGCCACCATACCTGACTGGATTTTTTATTTTTAGTAGACATAAGGTCTTACTATATTGCCAGGCTGGTCAGGAATTCCTGAGCTCAAGCAATTCTCCTGCCTCAGCGTCCCAAAGTGCTGCTGTTATAGGTGTGAGCCACATGCCCGGCCTACACTGCTTTCTTAAATAAGGAAATTCCTCTAGAAAAGTAATTTCCAAAATGTGATTAGAGAGAGGGTGAGAGAATCTGATGATATACAAAAGCATGTATTTCGTATCAAACAGTGAAAATTTAAATTGTTTGAGGAAGCTACACATGTTTTATGGTTTAGGGTACTATGTAAAGAATTATTCTGAAGGAAGTGTCACTGTTTAAAAACTAAAGTAGGTCAGGTGTGGTGACTCACACCTGTGATCCCAGCACTTGGGGAGCCCGAGGCAGATGGGGATCACTTGAGCTTAGGAGTTTGAGACCAACCTGGGCAATATGGTCTTTATCAGCCCGGTGTGGTGGTGTCCACCTATTGTCCCAACTACTCAGGTGGCTGAGGGGGAGGATCACTTAAGCCCAGGAGGTTGAGACTGCATTGAACCATAATCACGCCACGCACTCCAGCCTGGGCGACAGAGTGAGACTCTATCTCAGGAAAAAAAAAAAATTACCGAAAAATTATTAGACTACAGCATGTAAACAGAAAAATACAGTATTCTCGTTATATAGCAAGTTGATTCTTTAAGAATTCTTTACTTTTAAAAAGTGAATAAACTGGCTTTCTGTAGCTTAGTAAAGCTTTTTTCTCTTACACTTGTCGTGAAGACCATAAACTCCAAAGCAGAGGGACTGAGTTTAATTCATTTTAATATATTCTCCACCTGCAATACTGAATAGTAGATTCACTCATGACTTTACAGGCCAGGAGTTATCTTCTGCTATTCTGTTAGAACCTGTTGGAATACTTTATGTATAACTTTATTTAGAGTTACTTGTATTTTAAGTTCTCTATTATACACTAAATAAAAATGCATCATTGTTTTCCTGTTTGTACATACACATTCTGTATTGGAACTATTCATCATCACAGTTATCATGATTGCATTCTGAGCCACTAAAAACAGAAATTGATCTGCTTGCAGAGTTTTAATTCAAATTTTGCAGACTAAATTTAGGGAAAACATCTTTTGAAAAGTTTTTTAGTTATTAAATATTTTATTTTTTTATAAAATTATAGTTTTATGACTAGTCTACTTTTTATCCCTGCAGGAGTCTCTTCTATGGCATTTTATTGGGAAGATACTGCCAATGGCTCCCAGAAAGTTCATAACCTTATGAGATAATCATTTTCATTCTAGGGTAGTTTTAATTATTAGAAACTTTATATATTAAGTCATAAACTGTCTTGATATGACTTCTATAAATTGCTTTCTGGAACAACACACATTCATTCCTTGTGAATATTTCATATATTTACATGTTGCTATTAGATCTCTTTTTATCCTCATAAATATTCCCTTTTTCTTTATTTACATCATCAGTAAAGACACTCAACTGCTATTAGATGATAGTAGAAAATTACTGTTGATTTTGTCCGATGTAATAATGGTATGATTATATTTCAAAAAATATCAAGTGGAGATGCATACAGAATTATTTGTGGTAGAATTGACATATTGCCTAGTATTTGTTTTAAATACTCAAAAAAAGAAGGAAAAGAAGTAGTAAGGATAGGAGGGAAGTAAATTAAGGGAGGAAAAAACACCAGAAATCTCACTAGAAAAGTCCAAGGACAGGAACCAATGTAATCCTGACCTTCTCTTTAGTGACATCAGTTTATTAATGAACCCTCTTTGAGATGTCTGTTAAGTCAGACATGGAAACATCTAAATCTATTTTGTCATTACTCACTGAGTTAAATACTGGTTGAAGTTTTTCTCTAATTCTAGTGATTTCTGGTTACCTTTTTATTCACCAAC
This sequence comes from Pongo pygmaeus, assembly GCF_028885625.2. Classification (NCBI taxonomy): domain Eukaryota; kingdom Metazoa; phylum Chordata; class Mammalia; order Primates; family Hominidae; genus Pongo; species Pongo pygmaeus. The sequence goes on from NC_072376.2 coordinate 88,018,330, forward strand.
AATAAAAAATACCACTTTTCAAACTTTTTTGTTTTAGTATTTAACTCCTCCCTCACAAAAAATCCCCTTTCTTAGTGGAGTCAATCCATAGATCACAATATGTGTCAGCTGTAGTAATACAAGTGTTTTAGTTTACTCTCTTAAATCATTGATTACTTCCGTGTATCTCCTATAAAATAATGGTTAATGTTTATATAGCACTTTGTTGTTAACAAGGTATTATCATAAATACCCCCATTTGATTTTGATTTACAAGATTTTGCACATAACTCTAGTTTTAAAATGTGACACACATGTAAAACGAATTTGGAGACATAACTGTTTTAAATAGTTATTTGAGATGACTTTTTTCATGTTTCTGAAATTTTATGTTTACAGTCCAATTAATCATAGAATCATAGGGATTTAATTGGCATTAGCAGTCAGTGCAGTCCAACCCATGCCTAATACATGAATCTTTTACCACCTCTCCAGTTTTGGTTTTAGCCTCTCTTTAAATATTTCCAGTTTAGGGGAAATTTATCACATGTCAGGTCATTCTGTTTTCAGACCTGCTTTCTTACTAGGTAGTTCATTATTAACTTTGAAAAGAAATCTGCCACTCTGTAACTTATTCATTCATTTACTTATTAAATATGTACTGTTACAAGTACTGTGCTTCTTTGGGAAACAAAAATGACCAAGGCAGTTTCTCTCTGGGAGTTCACAGTCACCTGAAGAAGACAACCTTAAGTTTAAGAGGCATAATGTAATATTACAATCACAGAACTATTGCCATGGGAGCACGAAAGAAAGAGCACCTAAATGTAGCTAAACAGCTAAGGGAGTACTTCATGCAGACTTTCTTGTTCACATAGATCAGATTTGCCTCAAGCCTTTTCAAATCTTTAAAAGACAAATTTTGTTTTCTCTTACTTTCACAGCTTGTTCGTGTATTGGTATCTCCCACCAACCCTCCTGGTGCTACCAGTAGCTGCCAGAAGGCTATGTTCCAGTGTGGGTTATTGCAGCAGCTTTGTACTATCCTAATGGCTACTGGGGTTCCTGCTGATATCCTGACTGAGGTAAAGCAAATGAAGTCAAAGCCAACTCTGTGGAAGTTGAAATCCTGAATCCTAGGAAGAATTAGATATTTGTTAAGGAAAAACTACAATAGTTAACCATTTTTTAGGTTAAAATTTTTAATGATCTTACTAAAATATAATTCACATAATGATAAAAGTATTGTTTCCAAAAGATATACTCATCCCTCAAGTTTTATAGTACATAAATAATAATGTTAAAGCTTTGCAGATCCATCTACAAAGATTTCTCATTAATTTTATTATATTCAACAGGAGTGCACAGTATGATTTCATTTTTATTTTGAGAACAAAGTGACTTAGTCTTACTCAACTGGTAGATTCGTTGAATAGTAAATTCTTTTCCCCTAATGTGTGGCATTCTCTGTTGCTTACCTATAAGAAAAAGAAGTTAGTTTGAAGAAAGAAAGTTTGTTTATATTTTTAAAATTTTTCTCAAATTAACACGTGCAATATCAAAAGTACAAATAATAATAAAAATTTTATAACAGAAATAACTGCCTTCAGCCTCAATTGTCCTTACTGTAAGTCCCACTTTACTTCCTCATGTCGCCTCATAATTATTTTGTGGAATTTATATTTACATCAGTAGTTGGGGTTTATATTTTTACAGCTGTATTGATACAATTCCTGCTAAGCCAAATAGAGCCCTATATCCTTTTTTAAATATATATTTTTCTCATCCATGAGTCGTAATTGTGTTCTTCATTTTACTGTTACTCTATATATGCGTAGGTATATATGCTTAATAATCATATACTTAACACTTTGTTTCCCACCACAGGCCACCCGCAGACCCTCCATTCTCCTACTCCAATCTGTGCTCTAATTCTTCCCCATGTCTCTTGTCCTGGGACTTTTTTTGCCATCTTCCTAGGATTTCCTTTACTTGTCTCCTGACTTGGCTTCCTTGATTATCTGGATCCTCTGTCTTTTTTTTAATTTAATTTTATTTATTTATTTATTTATTTATTTTGTACAGAGTCTCAGTCTGTTGCCCAGGCTGTAGTACAGTGGCATGATCTCAGCTCACTGCAACCCCCGCCTTCCGGGTTCGAGCAATTCTCCTACCTCAGCCTCCTGAGTAGCTGGGATTACAGGCACCCGCCATCATGCCCGGCTAATTTTTGTAATTTTAGTAGAGATGGGGCCTCACCATGTTGGCCAAGCTGGTCTCGAACTCCTGACCTCAAATGATCCACCCATCTTGGCCTCCCAAAATGTTGGGATTACAGACATGAGCCAATGCTCCTGGCCTGGATCACATATCTTTTTCCTCTATCCCTTGGTTCATTAACTTTATTTTTCTTAATTTTCTTTTCTTTTCTTTTCTTTTTTTGAGATGGAGTTTCCCTCTTGTTGCCCAGGCTGGAGTGCAATGGCATGATCTCGGCTCACTGCAACCTCCGCCTCCTGGGTTTGAGCAATTCTTCTGCCTCAGCCTCCAGAGTAGCTGGGATTACAGGCGACTGCCACCATGCTCAGCTAATTTTTTGTATTTTTAGTAGAGACGGGGTTCCACCACGTTGGCCAGGCTCTTGAGCTCAAGTGATCCACCCTCCTCAGCCTCCCAAAGTGCTGGGATTACAGGCGTGAGCCACTGCACCCTGGCCATTATTTGTCTTAATTTTCTAAAAAAAAGAATAACGAGAGATTTTTTTTTATTTTTTGCTCTTTCATGTCTGAAAATGTCATTCCTCTACTTTCAGAATTAATTTAATGTTTGGCTAGATATGGAATTCAGGGTTGGAAATCACTAATACTCAACTTTCCGAACATCATTGCAGTGTTGCTGTTAGGAAGTTTGAAGTTTGAAGCCATTATAATCCTACTTTTTTTTTTTATTGTAATCTTTTTCTCTCTAGAAACTTTTGAGATCTGTTATTTTTGATTTTCTGAAATTTACTGATGATGTGCTGTCCTGTGGACCTTTTCCCCACTCCCTTGCTCCCCAGTGATTTTTATCATTCACTGAGCACTTTCAGCTGTAAATATACATCCTTCAGTTCTGAGGATGTTTTTGGCATTGCCTGATAATTTTCTCTTTTCTGTTTTGTGTTGCTGTTGTTGTTGTTTTGAGGCAGAGTCTTGCTCTATTTCCCAGGCTGGAGTGCAGTGGCACTATTTCAGCTTACTTCAACCTCCACCTCCTGGGTTCAAGCAATTCTCCTGCCGTAGCCTCCCAAGTAATGGGGATTACAGGCACACACCACCTCGCCCAGCTAATTTTGTATTTATAGTAGAGACAGGGTTTCACCATGTTGGTCAGGCTGGTCTCAAACTCCTGACCCCAAGTGATCCACCCACCTGGGCCTCCCAAAGTGCTGGGATTACAAGCGTGAGCCACTGCGCCTGGCCTCTTTTCTGTTCTCTTTCTGCAACTCTGTTAATAGACTTTCTGGGTAATTTGTCTTTTTAAAAATTAATTTTTAATTAACAAATAAAAATGGTATATATTTATCTTGTATAACATGTTTTGAAATAGTCTTTTTATTTTTTAACTTTATCCTTAAATTTAATTTTTTAACCTTTTAAATTTGTTCTTTGATTATTATTTTAAAACCTTTTTCTGTTTTTATAAAATATTTTATCTCATAGAGAATAGTATTATAGTTTTTGAGATTTAAAATGCCCGTCAAGTGTTATTTTATTGGAGACCCATGCTTAATGCTTTAAAATTTTCCCTTGAGGAAGTGTTACAAGATTATAATGTTATCATTGATGTTTTTGTGCCTGAATTTTGGTACTTAAAAAGTGGAATATAAGATTTTTTTTCTATTGAAAACATATTTTCCTTCTTGACTTAATTTCTCTAAATGTTCTTTTTCTTTCTTCCCCTTAACAGACCATAAATACTGTATCAGAAGTTATTCGAGGCTGCCAAGTAAACCAAGACTACTTTGCATCTGTAAATGCACCTTCAAACCCACCAAGGTAGAAAAAGTGAAATACTGAGATTACTCTGAGGAAGTAAAAACTTTGGGTTGTTAATGTGTCTCGCATACACATCTTGCTCTTTTTAAAGAAGTTTAGTTGTATGTTTTGAAACTAGAAATTATCTGACAAGATACATGATATTGGTATTTTAAAAGAGTTGGTAGTCTTTGGAATTTAGATAGTTAGATTCAGATATCATGTCTGCATCCTAGCTGTATGCCTTAAGCAAGCAGTCACTTCACTTCTGTCAGCTACAGTTTTCTGTGAAATAGAGATAGAAATACTTAACTTGCTGGTGTTCTGGTTATGATTCTTCAATCAACAAAAATGACTAGTTATTGACTTGTATACTTGGGTTGCAATGTTTCATTTTGTTCTTTTCTTTTTAAATGCAACAGACCAGCAATTGTAGTACTTCTCATGTCCATGGTTAATGAAAGGCAGCCATTTGTTTTGCGCTGTGCTGTTCTCTATTGTTTCCAGTGTTTCTTGTATAAAAACCAAAAAGGACAAGGAGAAATCGTGTCAACACTTTTACCTTCTACCATTGATGGTAAATAATTTAGTTCTAATTTTTATTTGAAAAAGTAAATCATTATCTTTCAAGCTTTTAATGGATTCTTTCTATGCTTTAGCCAAAAATACTTTGCATGCTTAGGAGAGAAAAAAAAACCAAAAACACCTGAATTCTAAGGCCTGCAGGTAAATTTAGACAACAGGCTTTGGAGTCAGACCAGAGTTTGCATTGTAGAATTTTCACTTTTGCTGTTTGCGGTATAACTTTTTAACTTGAGCCTTACTGAGTTATGGGGGATAATAATACTCATCTCATTGTGAGGATTAATACAGTTACATGCATTACATTACATAAAGTACTCACGCCAAAACTTAGCATGTATAGATGCCAGTAAACAGAATCTACTGTTAATTATAATTGTCATTCTAAAGATGAATTTTGCCAGGTGTGGTGGCTCATGCCTGTAATCCCAACACTTTGGGAGGCCAAGGCAGGCAGATCACCTAAGACCAGGAGTTCGAGACCAGCCTAGCCAACATGGTGAAACCCCATCTCTACTAAAAATACAAAAATTAGCTGGGCGTGGTGGCAGGTGCCTTTAATCCCAGCTACTCAGGAGGCTGAGGCAGGAGAATCGCTCAAATCCTGGAGGCAGAGGTTGCAGTGAGCTGAGATTGTGCCACTGCACTCCATCCTGGGCAACAGAGAGAGACTCTACCTCGAAAATAAAAATTAAGAAAAAGAAGATGAATTTTACCATTAAATCACATTTAACTTTCAGTCTGTTGTTCTAGTATAGGTTAGAGTCATTACCCTTTTTATGGGTTCTTTAAATATTTCATCTTACCTAAGATAAATTTTTTAAATATTTACCTCTGTTAACTTTAAACTTTAAGAGCAGTTTCATAAAGGTAATTGGAAACATCAATAAAACTCATTTTAATTACATACATTGAGGTTTTTTGTTAGAATTTAAGTCTGTTTAATTATATTTACCAAAAAAAATTTGGTAAAAAATTACCATAAAAAAATTATTGATCATTAATGAAAATAAGACCCTGATGTAGTAGAATGATCAAAATGTGGCATTTCCTTAAGTTTTAGAAATGTTGTTTTTAATTAAGGTAATTTTTTGGAATGTTACCATCATCAGTTTGTTGCCGAAAATATTACAATACAAGTTGAGCATCCCAAATCTGAAATCTGAAATGCTTCTTTTTTTTTTTTTTTTTGAACATTCCTTCAAACATTTAGCCTTTGTGTTTCAAATAATCTAATTGCACTCATTAAGTAATTTTGAAATGTATACTTAAGCCAGGTGTGGTGGCTTACACCTGCAATTCCAGCATTTTGGGAGGCCAAGGCAGGCATATTGCTTGAGTATAGGAGTTCAAGACCAGCCTGGGCAACATAGTGAAACCCCATCTCTACTAAAAATACAAAAATTTAGGCTGGGCTTGGTGGCTCACTCCTGTAATCCCAGCACTTTGGGAGGCCAAGGCGGATGGATCACCTGCAGTCAGGAGTTCAAGACTAGCCTGGGGAACATGGTGAAAACCTGTCTCTATTAAAAATACAAAAATTAGCCGGGCATGGTGGCGCATGCCTGTAATCCCAGCTACTGGGGAGACTGAGGCAGGAGAATCACTTGAACTTGGGAGGCGGAGGTTGCAGTGAACTGAGATCACGCCATTGCACTCCAACCTGGGCAACAAGAGTGAGACTCCATCTCAAAAAAAAAAATTAGCCAGGCATGGTGGCACACACTGGTAGTCCTAGCTACATGGGAGGCTGAGGTGGGAGCATCACCTGAGCCTGGGAGGTCGAGGCTGCAGTGAACTGAAATTGCACCACCGCACTCCAGTCTGGGCAAACAGAGTGACACCCTGTCTCCAAAAAAAACAAAAAATAAAATATACACTTATTTGTTATTATGGTCACCCTGTTGTGCAATCAAATGGTATATCTTATTCATTCTTTCTAACAATATTTTTGTACTCATTATCCCCATCTTCCCTCTAACTTCCCACTACCCTGCCCTGCCTCTGATAACCACCTTTCTAATCTCTGTTTCCATGAATTCCCACAAATTTTTAGATCCCACAAATAAAGGCAAATAAATTTTACCTTCTACCATTGATGGTAAATAATTTAGTTCTGATTTTTATTTGTTCTCACAAGTAAGTAAGAACAAATGTTTGTCGTTACATACCTGGCTTATTTCACTTAACATAACGATCTCCAGGTTCATCTATGTTGTTGTAAATGACTAGATCTCATTGTTTTGTATGGCTGAATAGTACTCCATTGTGTGTATATACCACATTTTCTTTCTGAAATACTTCTGGTCGCAAGCATTTTGGATAAGGGATACTCAACCTATGCTCAACCTATGTTTCTTTTCTTTCTCTCCTTTTTTTTTTTTTTTTTTTGAAGATAAGGTATCACTCTTTTCCAGGTTGGAGTGCAGTGGCGCAGTCCATAGCTCACTGCAGCCTCAAACTCCTGGGCTCAAGTGATCCTCAGGCCTTAGCCTCCTGAGTAGCTGGGACTACAGGCATGTACCTCCTGGCCTCAAGGGATCCTCCCACCTCAGCCTCCCAAAGTGCTAGAATTACAGGCATGAGCCACCATGCCCAGCCTCCACCTGTATTTCTTTGTTCTGTTACTTTTCTTCCAAGATAACTGTCTATCATTGTTCATTTTGCTTTGAAAAGCAGACTTTTATCATTTTGAAAGTATATTTAATACTACTAATTAATACATGTTTAATGATTAATGGTATTTCACACTATTTTATGTGTACAGAAAACAATTTATTTAAAATTTGGTTTACATCAAAATCTGATATATTTTTATTGTCTGCCTGCCATCTTTGTAGCAACAGGTAATTCAGTTTCAGCTGGCCAGTTACTGTGTGGAGGTTTGTTTTCTACTGATTCACTTTCAAACTGGTGTGCTGCTGTGGCCCTTGCCCATGCGTTGCAAGAAAATGCCACCCAGAAAGAACAGTTGCTCAGGGTTCAACTTGCTACAAGTATTGGCAACCCTCCAGTTTCTTTACTTCAACAGTGCACCAATATTCTTTCACAGGTAAAGTTTTGCATAAGGGAAAAAGTTCTATATGTTTTGATGTCAATGATACAGGATTTAAGGATGTCTTTAGAAGATGCAGATGAAAAAACAGAGAAGACCTATTCTGCTTATTAGTTCATCATAATCAGAAACAGTTTTGTGGAGAAAAAGCAATAAATACTCTTAGAGTAATAGTTTTGCTAAATAGTTATAAGCTCTGCATCATGATGAAAATACATGTTCTGGGCAGAAAGGTATTTTGAGGGTTTTGTCTTGTTTTTAAATTATCCACGGTGTTCTTGCATGTCATTTTTCTCTTTCTTCTCAGTAACTGAATTCAGGTTAGTTTATGGGAGGGAGTAAAGTAGTTCATAGCTGTGTATTTCCCTCTTTCTCTTCCCAAAGCAATTGATCATCTAGAAACAATGGAACAGTGGTCCTTTGTATATATAGTTATACAATATATCCCCTTGAGGTTCGTGAGTTCTTAAATCCTTAAGTCCCCAGTGCATATAATTTACCTAGTAAGATGTAGGGAAACATAACAAAAAATTTTTGCATGTCTTAGACTCTTAATGAGAACAACAAAGCCTTATTGAAGTGTAGGTGCTAGGCATTTAGGAATGTCACTTTCTGTTACGTGATTTCCCCACATGTACCAGCCTTGCTATTGAACAGTTCAAGTTCATGCTTTAGCAAAACTCTAAAGTCATTGACATTTAGAGTCACTCAGGGAAAGTAAAAATGTGACTAAATCTAAAATTGTTCTGTACACTGCTCTAGCAGTAGTTATCCTACCCACTCCCCATAATAATGTGGTTGTGTCCTTCTTTAGTTTTTAATCCTGCCACACTCGTTGAATTTTTCCTTATTTTGAGCTTTTAAAGAAACATTAGCTCCATCCATAGAAATTATAAATGAAAGCTTAAAAACTAACTATAGTGAAAAGGAGGTTGAAGTTTAAAATTGGTTTACTTTAATTGAAAGCTTATTTTGTCTTTACCACTTATCTTTTAGAGATTAAAAAAACTACCTCAAATTTTTATGTCTTTACTTATTACTTGGCATTTTCATGTTGCTATCTGTTAACAACAGTTTTATTTTAAAGCCAAACAGTAATTATCTCTCTCATCACCATCACCACAGACTTCACTTTAACATTGAAATTACAATGAATGCATAATGAGAAGTGCTAAAGATGGTGGTGTCTTCCCCACTCTTAAGTAATCACAGTTCTATAAAATTATCCTTTATCTTCTAAAATATATATCCTCTAAATGTATCCTCTAACTTTTTATTGTATAAAAGAAGTATCATTAGAACCATCCTGTCCCAAATTATTGGCTTGAGTTTGTAGAGAGACTATGAAAAAGTATTTGAGGGATTTTTCCAGATTTAGACTTTTCTGAAATAGTAATATGTATGAATAATTTGTAATGTATAATTTGCAGGGTGATAAGATCGACAGACGGGTATGTATCACTTGATTAAGCTTAGGCATTTTCCTCTTACAGCAAAGCTTTTTCTCTGTCTTGGGTTTTGCTGACTGGTTTTTTTTAACTGCTTGTTTGAAGTTACATTCTACTCACACTTTTGCGTGTCAGCCAATTTATTTCTATCGTAAATGGCTCTCCAGTTTTTCTCCATGGGATATTGTATTGGTGTTACTAAACACTGTGGGAATGAGAATCTGAATCTATACTTGTGCTTCTTCTGGGGATGCTTGCACTTTCTGGATTTCCTTGGTTTCGGTTTTTTGTGTTTTTTCTCCAAGCTTGCCTATTTATTTTCTCTGAAGCCATTTCAAAGGAAGTAGAATTCAGGATTAAGAATTTTGTCTTTAATTAATCAGCATATGAAAGAATGTGATGATGATTTTTATACTAGATTATTTAAAATGTGCAATAGTAAGTATAATTTTATAATTTGAAATATTTTAAATGAAATATTATGGATTATTCTGAATATAATCCATATGCTACAGCTACCACTGAGGATTCCTTTTTTCTGTGTGTGGGGAAAGTGCTATTTTTGTTTTGTTTTGTTTGTTTTGTTTTGTGTGAGTATTTGGCAGAAAAGGAGTGTACCTTAATATCTATGTTTGGGCATGGGTTTCAGTTGAATAATGTGGGTAGTGATAAATGAGGTCCTGTTATGAATTGTATCTTTGTGTATGAGCATGATTTAACATGTGTCGTTAACTTACACACACACATACATATTTTGCAGCTTTAGCCTGCAGAATTTTATATTAGGGAAAGTATTTTATAAGTATACATGTCAGTCATTTGAAAGGGAATTTTTTTGAGGTATTAATTTATATACAATAAAATGCACAGACCTTCTGTGTTTCATGTGATGATTTTTGGTGTTTGAGTGTATCTCTGTAACCACCACCCAAAACAAGATGTAGAACATTTTCATAATCCCAGAAAGTTCCATCATGCCCCCTTTTTTTTTTTTGAGACGGAGTCTCACTCTGTTGCCCAGACTGGAGTGCAATGGCACGATCTTGGCTCACCACAACCTCTGCCTTCCGGGTTCAAGCGATTCTCCTGCCTCAGCCTCCTGAGTAGCTGGGATTACAGGTGCGCACCACCAGGCCCAGCTAATTTTTGTATTTTTAGTAGAGACGGGGTTTCACCATGTTGGCCAGGCTGGTCTCAAACTCCTGATCTCAGGTGATCCACCCACCTGGCCTCCCAAAGTGCTGGGATTACAGGTGTGAGACACTGCGCCCAGCCCTCAGCTTCAAATATTTTGTTTGTAGTTCTCTTTTATCATGTAAAATCTGTGGTTTATAGTTACCCCTAAGAATGCTCTCAAATTACAGTTTTAGCCTCCATTTGTTTTCTCAAATCTCCTCAATGGTTCACACTCTAGGGGCTCTGAAAAGAGGTGTGTACTTTTCCTTTTATTTATATCCTCTGCCCGTTTTATATTAACGTATTTAACCCTTGTTTTTAATATGAGTTATGGGTGTTTTTTTTTTCTGGTATGTCATTTGTCTTTTGACCTTGGTGTTTTGTTTTGGATTTTTTTTTTTTCTCAGACTTATCTTTTATAGCTTCTGCATTTTAAGTCATACTTAGAAAAGGCCTTTCCATGTTCAGATTTTAAGGAATTTACTAGGCCAGGCGTGGTAGCTCACACCTGTATATTAGCACTTTGGAAGCTGAGGTGGGGGCATTGCTTAGGCTCTGGAGTTCAAGGCTACAGTGAGCTATGATTGCTGCACTCCAGCCTGATAGACAGAGCGAGACCCAGTCTCCACTCCCCGCAAAAAGATTTAAGGAATTATACTTCTATTTTTATCTTATACTTTCTGGTTTCTTTTTTTGCATTTAATTCTTTGTTCTGTTTTTCTCAGAGAACTGTGTGAGATACAGATCCACTGATCTTTTTCTAGATAGCTGTCTAGTTGTCCCAAAATCTTTTAAGTCTGTTTGTAACTCACTGATGGTTATATGCTACCTTTTTCATATACTAAATTTTCATTCGTATATGGGCCCATTTTTCTGGATTTTTGTATTCTGTCTCTTGATTCCTGCTTGTTCATGATCCATTATTCTCTTTCTTTTTTTTTACAGTGTCCCTAGTTAATCTCACTTTTTTCATATGATCTTCAGAATCATGTTGTTTTGTTCCAGAAGCAAAAAAAGAAAAAAGCCTTTTAGTAATTTTTATTTGAATCACATTAATTTTATTCATTTATTTATTTTTAATTTAATTTATAATTTTTTTTTTTTAAATGGAGTCTCACTCTGTCGTCCAGACTGCAGTGCAGTGTTGTGATCTCGGCTCACTGCAACCTCCACCTCCCAAGTTCAAGTGATTCTCCTGCCTCAGCCTTCCGAGTAGCTGGGACTACAGGCGCGTGCCACCTCGCCTGGCTAATTTTTGTATTTTTAGTAGAGACAGGGTTTCACCATGTTAGTCAGGCTGGTCTTGAACTCCGGACCTCAGGTGATCCAACCCGCCTCGGCCTCCCAAAGTGCTGGGATTACAGGCACATTAATTTTATAAATTAACTTAGAATTACTATCTTTGTGATGTTGAGTCTCCTAGCTAAGAACATGGTGGCTTTCTATTGGTTTATGTCCACTTTTGTGCTCTTTAGGAGTGTTTTAAAATTTTCCTTGTTTAGATTTTATACCATTTTGATTAGGTTCACTCCTGAGTACTTTATCTTTTTTTGTCTGTAATAAATGGAGTGTTTCATTCTGTCTTTTAACTGGTTATATTTGACTTTGCTCTTCTTATCCTTCAATTAGACCCCAAAAGCCATGCTTTTAGAAGATTCTGATTTAAATCTTATTCTGTTTTTTTTTTTACTCACACATCAGCCAGTGATTTCATAGGATGTTCTTATATATACAATGTGGGTATATTTGGTACCTGCAAATGGTTATTCTAAGTAATAATGAACTTACATATAACCAGGTAGATGAACAAAACATTTGAATTTATAACTCTAGTTGTTGTAAGTTTTCTGTGGCACCTAGTCAGTTGAGAGTGACTGGTTTTTAACTTTCCAATTTACATGGATGACTTGAAGATATATTGTGGGCATGGTAATGACGTAGAGGCAAGGAAACAGTAAAAATAATGCACCATGTAAAAACTAAATTTGTATCAGTGTTTACCTGGCAAATCATTTGAAGAGGTCCTGTTTGAACTTAATTCAATATTAAATATACCTAAAAATAGATTATAGAAGATTCAAGATATTGGCATCAAGGTTTATGAAATTAGAATAGTCTGGGTGGCAGAAATTTTTCAGAACACAGTGATGGTTACTTTAAATTCATTCCTTGTCTAGATCTTTGAATTATATTTTGGACATTTTATGAGACTTTCCCCAAAGTGATGCATTACTATTCTGATTTTCATTATTTTATTTCAAACAAGTTTTGTTTTGTTTTTTTTTAAAAAAAGATACAGTTTATAGGAATATAAATATGGGCACTGTCAATATTGTGAACTAAGAGAATATTCTACCTAGGAGATGTAAATGTTGTATTAAAATTTTGAAAACTAATTTTGCTGGATATGCTAATTTTCATTATTAACTATACTTGGCAGCTGTTAATGGTTTGGGGCACTTGGCTAATTTAAATCTTCCTCTTGATTATGTTTGTGATTTCTCATCTGGTGTGTGATGACTGAATTTGTAGTATGGTTTATTTATTGTTAGAGAATATATTCTCTCATGGAATTTGACTAAATGATTCAGGGGATTAGTTTTTGTATTTTTCTTGATTTTTTTTTTTTTTTTTTTTGAAGGAAGTAGAATTTTCCTTTTATCAGGAACTTGTTTTTAAACTTCTGACTGAAATATCATAAATTTGCTTGGCAAATTTATTGTAAAGGGTCTTGGGATTAATAGATTATTTTAAAGCCTCCACACTATAATTTTTTTCCTTAGCAGACAAGGTTTTTAAACTAATCATATTTTAAATAACCCAGTATATGCCTCTGAACATGAATCAGTTCTAATTTCTGCACTCTGTTCATTTTAGGAAGTGCAGCCTGTGGTGCATACAAGAATTTATTCTCTTGTTTAGTTTTTTAAAACTGGATTTCTGGCTCATCTCTTGTAAGATGTTAAAGTTCTTTTCATGCAAATGGAAGGGATCTTAGGGCAACTTTAAGTTTGAAAAATATAAAATGAATGGAAAGATTTCTACCAATTTATCTGTTGCAGGGAAGCAAAATACAAACAAGAGTTGGATTGTTAATGTTGCTTTGTACCTGGCTAAGCAATTGTCCCATTGCAGTAACGCATTTTCTTCACAATTCAGCCAATGTTCCATTCGTATCCTTTATGTTTTAGTAACGTACATGTAAGTATTTATATCTTTTTTAGTTTTTCTTCTCAATTAGAAGTAGCTCTATGCCCAAAATATTTGAATTCTCCACTATCTTATCTGTGTTGCAACTTTTTAAACTGCTAAGGTTGTAATGGTGCTTGTTTAAGTTGTGTGTGTGTGCTTTGTTTTATGCTGGGTTGGAATATATATATGAAATTTCTTTCTTTTTTTTGAGATGAAGTCTCGCTCTGTCGCCCAGGCTGGAGGGTAGTGGCACGATCTCGGCTCACTGCAACTTCCGCCTCCCAGGTTCAAGCAATTCTCCTGCCTCACTCAGCCTCCTGAGTAGCTGGGATTACAGGTGTGCGCAACCATACCCGGCTAATTTTTGTATTTTTAGTAGAGACATGTTGGCCAGGCTGGTCTCAAACTCCTGACCTCAGGTGATCCACCCACCTTGGCCTCCCAAAGTGCTGGGATTACAGGCATAAGCCACCACACCTAGCCTATATATGGAATTTCTTATGGGAACTCTTATGTGAAGTGTTAATGTATGTCAAATTCAAATTGCAAAATATACTAGATATTTTCAATCCTTAGCCTCCTTAACAAAGATTTCAGCTTACAGGACAAATTGCAGAAAATCTTGGAGAAGAAGAGCAGTTGGTCCAAGGCTTATGTGCCCTTTTGTTGGGCATTTCGATTTATTTCAATGATAACTCACTTGAAAGCTACATGAAGTAAGTAAGGGGAAGGTGATTTTCTAATGGCATCAAGAGATAATGATACTTTTTTTTTTTTTTTTTTTTTTTGCCAAAGCATTATGTAGACCAAGCTTTTATGTTTTGTTTTGATTTTATTTTTTTAAAGCATCTCAATATGCTTATCTCCATAGAGAGAAACTAAAACAACTAATTGAGAAGAGGATTGGCAAAGAGAATTTCATAGAGAAACTAGGATTTATTAGCAAACATGAGTTGTATTCCAGAGCATCTCAGAAACCCCAGCCAAACTTTCCCAGTCCAGAATACATGATATTTGATCATGAGTTTACGAAGCTGGTAAAAGAACTTGAAGGTAAGACTGAAGACTTATATTGATATTTGATGGGAACTAATTATGTTTATATTGTACATGTATATTCTGGATACATACAGGTTATATGATAACTCTAAAGGTATATTTTTTTCCTAGCTCTTGATCTGTAGCCCATTGAAGGACATCTGGCTTTCAGTAAGATTGAAAAGATTATTTCTTACCTATCATGGAATTAGGTTATATGTTTTTACTAAGTCTTAATAGTAAAATAGTATTTAAAAGGTTTAAAACAAATTTTAAATAAGCTTTCTTTTATAGGTGTTATAACTAAGGCTATTTATAAGTCCAGTGAAGAAGATAAAAAAGAAGAAGAGGTGAAAAAAACATTAGAACAGCATGACAATATTGTGACTCACTACAAAAATATGATTCGAGAGCAAGTAAGTACTAATGAAATGTATATACCCTCTGATTACCAATAGGCACTTTCTGCTTTAAGGAAGAATTTTTTTCTGACATTTCAAATGAAAGAGGATATAGAAAGCAAAACTCATTATTTTTCAAAGCATCTGAGTATTCAGCAAACAGAGTGCTTAATATGTGCTAAGCACCATGCAGCTGATTTATTAGATAATGATGAGTGGATAAAGATGAAACTACATTTGCGGAATCATCAGTTGACATTTTCTTTCCAGGATACCAGTGAACTTTCATTACTTGCATTGTGTTGAGTACCCTAAACCTTCATTATATTCCTTCAAAATGTTTTCTTGACTTTTACTCTCATTTAATTTCTTATGATATTTACCTTGATTGGAATTCTAGAAAGTGCTGAAAAATGAGGTTATTAATGTTGTTAAAATTCCAGTGTCATAAAAAAATACAATAGTGGCAGACCCTGTGGGACAGTTTCATCCCCTTCCCTCTACTGCTGTCCACACCTGTCTACTAATTGTGCACAGTTTATGGCAGGTGTGGCAAGTAAAAGCATAGATAGAACCCTTTAAATTGACCAATGTTTATATCTTATTTTCTTCCTCACAATCTACATTACTGAGATTAGTTTTTGTTTAGACAGAGTCTTGCTCTTGTTGCCCAGGCTGGAGCGCAGTGGCACAATCTCGGCTCACTGCAACCTCCGCCCCCCAGGTTCAAGCAATTCTCTTGTCTCAATGTCTCAAGAAGCTGGGATTATAGGCGTGTGCCACCACGCTGCCTAATTTTTATATTTTTAGTAGAGATGAGGTTTCACCGTGTTGGCTGGTGTTGATCTCCTGACCTCGGGTGATCCACCTGCCTCAGCCTTCCGAAGTGCTGGGATTATAGGCATGAGCCACCGCGCCTAGCCTACTGAGGTTAAAATTTTAAGAAAGAATGAAAATATTGTGGTATATTTAGCATTCATTCTAAGCTTTTCAGTTTAAAAGTAAATCAATCAATAAATTATAATCTTAGAATGGTAAAATTTGAATCATCAAACTACCTATGGTTATTAGGATTTTTCATCTATATCTGGGTACAAAGATGGAGTCATTTCCAGTTGCTAAAATGTAATAATATCTTTGGAACAGTGAAAAAACAAATAGTTGGAATGTGATATAGAGTCTATACTTGGGGCTGCAAATACAGTTGATTTGGCAAAAGAAAAGAGTGATTGACACAATTACTCCAATGACTCTTTAGAAATGTTCATTTTAAATATTCTTACCATTTAAAATGCTATTTGGCATTAGGCCACAAGCATCTAGAACTATAAAATGTTTATCCTTTGAATGACATTTGATAATTCATCCTAAGGAAATTCTCCAAGATTCAGGAAAACAATTATATGGACTAAAATATATATTGTAATGAAATTTGTCACTTTGAAAAATGGAAAGCAATGTTAAGTAGATGCAATACAATTTATATTCAGTGTTTTTGATACTGAGTTTGCTTTCCATTTTTCTTTTTTTTTTTTTGAGACAGTTTCACTCTTGTTGCCCAGGCTGGAGTGCAATGGCTGAGCACGGTGCCTCATGCCTGTAATCCCAGCACTTTGGGAGGCCGAGGTGGGCGGATTACCTGAGCTCGGGAGTTTGAGACCAATCTGACCAACATGAGAAACCCCGTCTCTACTAAAAATACAAAAAATTAGTTGGCCATGGTGGCCCATGCCTGTAATCCCAGCTACTCAGGAGGCTGAGGTAGGAGAATCGCTTGAACCTGGGAGGCAGAGGTTACAGTGAGCTGAGATCGCACCATTGCTCCAGCCTAGGCAACAAGAGCAAAACTCTGTCTCCAAAAAAAAAAAAAAACAAGAAAGAAAGAAAAGAAAAATGGAAAGCAACTTTAGCACCAAAAACATTGAATATAAATTGTATTGCATCTACTTAATTAGATAGTGAGGATTAAAAATTATGGTTTGAAAACTATGTAGCAATATGGGGAAATTATGATAGAATGTTAACTAAATTAAAGGCTACATAATTATATATATACCGATTATGACAAATTTTAAACCACAGATTGGGAAAAAAATTAGAAGAAAATAAAGAAATACATCAAATTCCGGCCGGGCATGGTGGCTCACACCTGTAATCCCAGCACTTTGGGAGGCTGAGACCGGTGGATCACCTGAGGTCAGGAATTTGAGACCAGCCTGGTCAACATGGTGAAACCCCGTCTCTACTAAAAATACAAAAACATTAGCTGGGCATGGCAGCGGGTGCCTGTAATCCCAGATACTCAGGAGGCTGAGGCAGGAGAATTGCTTGAACCTGGGAGGCGGAGGTTGCAGTGAGCTGGATTGCGCCACTGCACTCCAGCCTGGGTAGTAAGAGTGAAACTCTGTCTCAAAAAAAATAAAAAATAAAAAATAAATACATCAAATTCCAACTATAGTTTTATTATGATGGTAAAAGTTGGAAGCTCTTTTTTCAATTTGCTATATTTATTTTCTCATTGTCTTTCAATATTAAAAATAATATAGAAGCATATGTATACATACATATACTAAATTTCTTAAATAGTTTGATGTAAATTTTTAAATGGTTTTATGACCATAAAATGGAATTTTTTCATTTTATTTCCCGCTATAATTGCAGGCTATGCCATGGTGTTTATTAACGGAGCCTTTGAAATCTTGTAGTTCTGCTGCATATTAATTGGCCTTGATGGATATATTAACACAGCAAGTTGCTTAATTATTGAATGATTTTGGAAGTGTTGAGCACTTTAGCATACTGTCCCAAAATGACCTCTAATTTTTGAAATATGTTCACCTTCTTAATGCTAACTAGTATGACTTTAAAACACATGAATTATGTCTTGTTTCACAGGATCTCCAACTTGAGGAATTAAGGCAGCAGGTTTCTACATTAAAATGTCAAAATGAACAGCTCCAGACGGCAGTCACACAGCAAGTATCTCAGATCCAGCAGCACAAAGACCAGTATAATCTTCTTAAAATACAGCTAGGTAAGCGTAGCTGAGCCATCACTATGATAGCACTCAGGCCATTCTTTCCTCAAGAGCTAGACAAAGTAAAAGATTCTTTCTGTGGACTAGTATTTTTCTAACCTTAATCATGGTGACAAAAATGTAAATCGGAGTTTAAAACAAAATAGCATGATAGTTAAGAGTAGTTAAGAGTGGACCTTTAGAGATTGAAGTCCAAGCTTCTTGCTACCTGTTTATCTGACCCATTGATTCTCAACCCTGGCTGTATATTAGAATCTCCTGAGATGCTTTTTTTTAAAAAAAAATACCAATGCTGATACCACAATAGTGTTTCTGATTTAATAAATCTGGGATTAGGTCCAGGGATCAGTAACTAGTACAAGCCCACCAGGTGATTCTAATGTATAGCTGATTAAGAATGACCGATGTAATCTTTCAGTTTCCTCTTCTGCAAAATGAAAATAATAATAACATTTGAGAACTAAATGAAATAATAAATGAAAAATTTAAGTTGTGCCTGGAAAATGGCAAGAGCTGCACTGCTTTTAAATAGTATTATCCTACGGTGCTTGTGAAGATTTTTTAAAGGGATTTTATTTTTTCATATTCAGTTGACAGAATTGGAGTTAAAATTACTGTAATTCTTAATCATAGATCACCAGACCATGCGGTTTAGTCAAGGCTGTGCTGTTTTTTTCTCCCAGAAATCTGGAAAATACTATCAGTTCACTATTTTTATCAATATACCATTCTGCAAAGATGAAATGTGATTGCAAAAGTGCTGCCAAAGTAATGGAATTAAGAAAATTATATATTTGAATCTTCTAGTTCAAAAATGAAAAACTGAAGTTTCCCGTTGGCTTTTAAAATGTTATGTCTGTCTAACAGGAAAAGACAATCAGCATCAAGGTTCTTACAGTGAGGGGGCTCAGATGAATGGCATTCAGCCAGAAGAAATTGGTAGATTGCGAGAAGAGATAGAAGAATTAAAACGTACTCAGGAACTTTTACAAAGCCAGCTGACTGAAAAGGACTCTATGATTGAAAATTTGGTAAGTAAATGTTTAAAAAGTTAAAATAAGGGTTCAAGAGTGGTTCTCATTATCCTGCCTTTTTTTTTTTTTTTTCCTTGGATCTCTTAAGCCAGAATATCATATGTTAAGATTTTACAGGATGGGCCAGGCACAGTGGCTCACGCCTGTAATCCTAGCACTTTGGGAGGCTGAGGTGGGCAGATCACCTGAGGTCAGGAGTTCAAGACTAGCCTGGCCAACATGGCGAAACCCTGTCTCTACTAAAAATACAAAAATTAGCCGGGCATGGTGGCAGGTACCTGTAGTCCCAGCTACTCAGGAGGCTGAAGCAGGAGAATCTCTTAAACCCAGGAGGTAGAGGTTGCAGTGAGCCGAGATTGCCCCACTTCACCTCATTGCCTGTGCGACAGAAGGAGACTTTCTATCTAAAAAAAAAAAAAGATTTTACAGGATGAGCTTTAGAGTCAAACTGTTTAAGCTTCAATGCTTCCTGGCTCATTGAATTTAAGCAATTTAGTTAACCTCTTTAAACTTGTTTCCTGATCTATAAAATGGTAGTGGTAATGTCTAGTTCATTGTTGTGAGATTTAAGTGAAATACTCTTCTAATACATGGAAATTATTTAATAAATGTCTGCTTTTATGCTCTTTCTCCGTATGAACGCAGGTAAATGCTTAGATTTAATAAATTGCTCAGTAAAATACAAAATTTTTTTTTTTCTTTAGAGACAGAGTCTCTCTCTGTTAGCCCAGGCTGGAGCGCAGTGGCGCAATCTCGGCTCACTGCAACCTCCGCCTCCCAGGTTCTAGCAGTTCTCCTGCCTCAGCGTCCCGAGTAGCTGGGATTATAGGTGCACGCTGCCATGCCGGGCTAATTTTTTGTATTTTAGTAGACACAGGGTTTCACCGTGTTGCCCAGGCTGGTCTCGCATTCCTGAGCTCAAGCAATCCACTGGCCTTGACCTCCCAAAGTGCTGGGATTACAGGTGTGAGCTACCACACCAGCCTACAAATGGATTTTTAGCTATGAAAAAGTTGTAGACAATATGTGCTGTGTTGAAATTTTATCTTGGGCATAAAAATTAAAAGGTTGATGTGAATTTTTTGGTAAGCACATATGATATAGTTTATATGTGTACAGTTCTGTTTTTTTTTTCTCATCTCTTTAGACTGAATATATTATATAGTTTATTTTTGTGCTATTTGTAGAAATCTTCCCAAACATCTGGCACAAATGAACAGTCTTCAGCAATAGTTTCAGCTAGAGATTCTGAACAAGTGGCAGAATTAAAACAGGTAATTTTCTACTTTGATCCAATTCTACTTTGTCATGTTTTAATTATAATAGAATAACAGCCCTATAGTTTCACAAATCTATAACTATATTAGCAGATGTAAGTAAAATTTAAGACAACTGTTTGAAAATCCAGAAGCTGTTTCTATTTATATGGTAATAGTACTTTGCTTTTTATTGTGTTTTTATTTTTCAGAGGTATTCTTTTTAAAAAATCTCAGCATCTCATCCATGTTATTTATAGATTATCAGTGAACTAACAAGGAAAAATTTAAATTTGTAATTTGCAAATATGAAAATGTAAAATCTTATGCCTAATTTTCATATCCTATGATAATTGCTTGACTAAATGTATGGGGTTTTTAAACTGTTTTGTCTAGAAAATGTAGAATTTTAGAATTGGAAAAGAGAAAAACAAAAGGTAAACTTACCTATATCTCAATTAAATGACTCCAGCTAAAAAGCAAAATAAACTTTTTCTGTGGTAATTTATAACATCTAGAAAAGCAAGCTAAACTTTTTTCTACTTGCTTATAGTATTTATAAATTCCTATTAAACTAGATCATACAGATTTACCTTTATCCAATGAAAAAATTTAAATGTATTGTTCAAGAAAAGAATTAAAAAAGAGAAATGAACTATGTATACTTACAATTAAATAATGTAGCAATTGGAAGAAAACTCTAGAGTATATTATCCCCAGACAGGTTTTGGGGTTTTTTTTCTTTCCTCCTCTCTTTTCTTCTCTCTCTTTTCTTCTTTCCCTCCTTTCTTTCTTATTATAAAAGAAATGCATACTTCTTTTTTTTTTTTTAATCCGAGCAGTACTAAAAAAGTGACCATCCTTACTAACCTAGGACTAACTGACTTCCTTCTCTCTCCACTAAGCAACTGGCCCTAGTCCACTGACATGGCTGCTTTGAAAGAGAAATGACTGAACATAGAGAAATTTTGTCTTATTTTGATAATGTCCATGTACCTCAGAGTAGATTCTTAATATCTGACCTTTTTTTAAAAAAAGAATCACTTATCATTTGAGGATTTTCAGGTCTCCAATATTTGTTCACAATGTTTTATTTGTGTGGGAAGATTAATATGCTCTTTTGGTTTTATTAAGTGTACCTATACTAGAACTGTATTAAAATTAGCGGGAATTAAGTTACTAATATATAGCCTTAGTTTGTAAATTCTAAGTAAAAATAAGCCATTTAATTATGTTTCCCAGTGAAACTTTCATTAGATATTTTTATAAAAAGAGAATTGCCTTTTAGTTTTTTTACTTTCTCCAGTTTATTTACTTTTATAAACTTTAGATTGTTAAAATATATATATTTTTAAGTGACAAGTTTTGTTTTTTATAATATATAGTAAAATACTATATATAGAAAACTATAACTCATTTTAATAACTAAACAAAATGAATTAGAAAAGCCACAAATGTACATGATAGAAATTTTAAAGAGAACCAAAAGAAAAGAGCCTTTTACTTGCCATTGTCCCGCCACTTACTCAGCGTCTCCAGACATTACCAAATGTCCTTGGGGATGGGGGGATATGGGGAGAAATCACTCCTGCTGAGAGCCATTGTTATAATTGCCTTTCTTTTCCTGTACTTTTTTTGGGGGAGAAGAGGGTGAGAAATTCAACATTAATAAAAGCTTTCAATTAATACCCTGGTTTTCATTATAGTACTACTGCTTTCATCTGTGTTTGGTGGTCCCTAGTCTAAAGATGTCCTGTTTTGCCCAGCCACATAATAAACCTCAAGTCTTCATCCAGGAAAGGAGGAACGGTTGCCTGATGCCTAAGATTGAGACAGGGATCTGATGATCTATTTCTTAAGTAGTCTTTTAACCAGCCCTGCAGTTTTTAACCTCATTTTTATCTGTACTTCCAGAGGTATCTAATGATACCATTTCCCAACCTTTCTGGTAGTTAATGCATTCACTGTAAGTCAGGTACTATCTTAACTTTCTCAGTGGTCATCCTAGCTTTCAGCTTTCTCAGGTGTGCTGAGTTAGTTGCTTTCTCAAAATTCCCCAATTATATTGCTCTCTTCTCTGACTGTTCTTGTTTTTGTAGGTTTCTTCCTCTCTCCCTCCCATCCTTCCTTTCTTTCTTCCTTCTCCCCTCCCTTCCTTTTCTTTATGATTTTTTTTTTTTTTTTTTTTTTTGCATGGGATTTCAGGAGGGAGCAGAGGTAAATGAATGTGTTGAATTTTCCATCTTGAACCCAAAGTTCTAGAATAGTTCTTTAGAGTTAGATTTTAAAACTAGGAAGTTGTAAATCATTTTTTTAAATGTCTCCCTGTAAATATTTCCTTGATGAAATTAATACCATTTAATGTTATGACTCAACTATTATTGTCTCTTAGGAACTGGCAACTTTAAAGTCTCAGTTAAACTCACAATCTGTGGAGATCACCAAACTACAGACAGAAAAGCAGGAACTGTTACAGAAAACAGAAGTGTTTGTAAGTATTTTCTTTTTCCTCTGGAAGGTAATAAAGACAAGGTTGATGTATTATTTCTTAGCCACAATTAAAAAGAAACAAATTCATCAGATAGCACCTTCTCTTTAGATTACTTACTAGCTGGTATTCTAGTAACATAGGCTTCTTGTTCATGGTGGCAGTCGTTTTATAGTCAGTCTCACCAGATTCGTTTATTCAGTTACTTAATAGTTTATTTTGCTGGTATTACATTCTATTTCTGTCCCTTTAGTCCAAGCTGGCAGTTTTTCTGCTGTCATAAAATATTCAGAAACCCTTGTTGTTTTCTCCAGAACATGCTTTCTCATACTTTTGCAATATAGGTAGACTGAGAATTTTCCAAATCTTCTAATTCTGATTCTTTTTTGCTTAGCAATTCCTTCTTCAATTTATCTCTCTTCTCTCACATTTAACTTTAAGCAACAAGGAGAAACCAGGCTGCACTCCAACACTTTACTTAGAAACCTCAGCAAAATATCCAAATTCATCATTTACAAGTTCTGCTTTCCACAAAACACTGCAACGCTATTTGGCCAAGTTATTTGCCACTTTATAACAAGGATTGCCTTTCCTCCAATTCCCAGTAACATGTTCCTAGTTTTCATCTGAGACCTCACCAAAAGCACCTTTAACATTCATATTTCTGCCAGCATTCTTCTTCTCACCATGACCATGAAGCTTCTCTCCAACTCTGCTCTTTTCTTTGTGAGCTCTCACCAGAATCACTTAACGTCCATATCTCTAGCAGCAGTCTCATCAAGGTAATGCAGGCTTTGTCTACCATGCTCCTCTCTTACAGCCTCTACTCATTACACAGTTCCAAAGCTACTTCCACATTTTTAGATATTTGTTGTGTCAACACCCCACTTCCTAGTATTTTAGAAAAAAGACAAGGAAAGACTGAAAAACTTATTCAGGAGTGTCTTCTCTAGCACTTGAGAAAAGATTTGCATTTCACTAATAATGATATTTGGCTCAATTTATCTACCTATCTAGGATGATAGTATGGACTTATAGGAAATTTACAAAGGAAAGGCTTTGAAAAATATTCTGTGTTTATTAAATGCTGAGTTACAGTTACATTAGAGCTGCCTTGCTGATTAATTTTCTGGGCTTACTTACCTTGAGGCACCTTAGCCCAGCCTTCCTCATACTCTTATGAGATTTGATGCTATTCTGTGTGGGAACAGCTCATCTGACAGTGGAGAGCTCTTTGTTGCACATAAATACATAAGGAATTATATTTTCTGTTATTAAAAGTAAAATATCAAAATGGCAAAAAAAACTAAATAACCACTTTGGGAGTTCATATGGATTGTAATGTTTAAGAGACATCTTTTTTCCAATTTTTAATTTCAGGCAAAATCAGTTGAGGTACAAGGAGAGACCGAGACTATAATAGCCACCAAAACTACTGATGTAGAAGGAAGACTGTCAGCATTATTACAAGAGACCAAAGAGTTAAAGGTTTGTTTTTGGTGCAACTTTTATTTACTGCGTATAATATGAAATGAACTCTAGGAAATTTTATATATCTTTCAAATTCTTAGATTTATGAAGAAAGCTAATGATGTGTAATTTTATCTCACAACATTTTCACTCCTGTATTGATGATTTAAGATGGCACAAATGAAGATTTTTTTTGTTTGGGGTTTTTTAATTAATTTATTTATTTTTTGAGATGGAGTTTCACTCTGTCACCAGACTGGAGTGCAGTGGTGCGTTCTCGGCTCACCACAACCTCTGCCTCTGCCTCACAGGTTCAAGCAATTCTCCCGCCTGAACCTACTGAGTAGCTGGGACTACAGGCGTGTGCCACCACACCCAGCTAATTTTTGTATTTTTAGTAGAGACAGGGTTTCACCATGTTGGCCAGGATGGTCTCCATCTCTTGACCTCGTGATCCGCCTGCCTTGAGCTAGAATTACAGGCGTGAGCCACCGCGCCCAGCCACAAATGAAGCTTTTAAAATACTATTTCAAATAATGATAATATGTAAGATAAGCATATATATGCATGTACTATAAAAGTAAAATTTATTGAAAATATTTTTGTTTTCTGTCTTTTTCTTTTTTTGAGATGGAGTCTCAATTTTGTGTTCCAGGCTGGATGGAGTGCCATGGCATGATCTCAGCTCACTGTAGCCTCCACCTCCCGGGTTCAAGCGATTCTCCTGCCTCAGCCTCCTGAGTAGCTAGGATTTCAGGCACCTGCCAACACGCCCAGCTAATTTTTGTACTTTTAGTAGAGACGAGGATTCACCATGTTGGCCAGGCTGGTCTCAAACTCCTGACCTCAGGTGATCTGCCCGCGTTGGCCTCCCAAAGTGCTGGAATTACAGGTGTGAGCCACCGCGCCCGGCCTGTGTTTTCTTTTTAAGATCAACATCTAATCACAATAACAAAACAAGGAGTACAGATTTAGCTAATACACAAACCACATGTAGGCTTTCCATAAGCCGTGGAACACAGGCACGTTATATCCTGTCAGCATATTATTGTGTGACAGAGACATCAGAATAAATAGCATGAAGAAAGGAATGAGGTCACGTTAATGAAAATAAGGAAAATAATGTATAATTGTGCTTTTTGGATTGTGGCCAAATTATTTTATTTTTAAACCATAGATTTTTATTTGAAGCTATTTTCTTTTCATTTAATTGTATGCTTGAAATTGGGATAAAAAATTTTTTTTTAACTTGAGCTTTGAATTCTAAAATTCTGGTACTAATCAGACTTGTGCTGTAAAATGCTTTGTGTTTCTGTTTACTCCTTTGATTATCTGAAATGGTACTGTTTTTTTTAAGCGTCTTAAAGGTTTTTTGAGGAATAGCTAACTAAAACTATTTTTTGGATGTTAAACTATTTTTTGGCAATAACCATTTTTGATGAACAGTCTAACAAATTCACGTTAGTGTGTGTGTTAAACCTCCTGTACCCTTAACCTCCACCCCTAAATTCCTTAGGTTGAACAAGTACAGTGATTTGTCATAGA
Organism: Pongo pygmaeus; assembly: GCF_028885625.2. NCBI lineage: Eukaryota > Metazoa > Chordata > Mammalia > Primates > Hominidae > Pongo > Pongo pygmaeus. The sequence goes on from NC_072376.2 coordinate 88,044,047, forward strand.
AAGAAACTATTTGTTAAAAACTCTAGGAAAGTGAGTGCTAATTTTAGATTCCTGCCTTTCACCTTTCTTTTCCTAGAATGAAATTAAGGCTCTGTCTGAGGAAAGAACTGCCATTAAAGAGCAGCTGGATTCATCTAATAGTACCATTGCCATTTTACAAACTGAGAAAGACAAACTAGAGTTGGAAATTACAGATTCTAAAAAAGAACAAGATGATCTCTTGGTGCTCTTGGCCGATCAAGATCAGAAAATACTGTCATTGAAGAATAAACTCAAGGATCTTGGTCATCCAGTAAGATTAAAATGTCTCCAAAAATGATTTGTATTATGTTTTAGTGTAATGCATTTAAAAGATTTTTAATGTAGCATGGAAAAGTTGTGCCTACATTATAGGAATGGATATGTGGGTTCATGAATATGGTACCATCTATACTGTTTTCACTATTTTCATTGAATTTACTTAATACACAGATTAGGTTCAGTTTTCAGTACTTATAGACTATTTTCTTTTGGATTTTAAGCCTAGAAAGTGAATTGATTTGATTGGTAACAAGATTGTTGTCACCCAAGCGTGTCATTATCTTTTGCCATGTTTGGTTCAGATTTGTGTGTAAAGAGGTGTAGCCATTAATCAGCAAAGTTAACTGATATATCTCATTCATATTAGAAATGACAGAGCCTTGGGCATCAAATCAAAGAAATCAGATGGCTTATATTCTACTGTAGTTACTAGAATACAAAATTTGTCTGGGCACAGTGCTCACACCTGTAATCCTAGCACTTTGGGAGGCTGAGGCGGGTAGATACCTGAGGTCAGGGGTTCGAGACCAGCCTGGCCAACATGGTGAAACCCCGTCTCTACTAAAAATAAAAAAATTAGCAGGGCGCTTGGTGGCAGGCACCTGTAATCCCAGCTACTCGGGAGGCTGAGACAGGAGAATCGCTTGAACCTGGCAGGCAGAGGTTGCAGTGAGCCGAGATCGCACCATTGCACTCCAGCCTGGGTGACAAGAGCAAAACTCCATCTCAGAAAAAAAAAAAAATTATCAGTAATGTATATTGTTAAATGTCGAATGTGACATGAACAGATTTTCACAATATTAAATACGTCTTTTTCCTCTAGGTTGAAGAAGAGGATGAACTTGAATCTGGAGACCAAGAGGATGAGGATGATGAAAGTGAAGATCCTGGCAAGGACCTAGATCATATCTAGCTTTCAAATCTCTAGGAAAAATAGAGATTATATCATAACTCTGAAGATGGAATCTAAATTTTGGTTTACCTCCACGGAAAATAAAGATTTAGAAACCAGGTGGAAAACATTCACTATTAAGACTATTGATATATTTTTGTAATGTTGCCACCCATGTTGAAAACCTTAAAACTGAATTTATGTAGAACACACATCTTTTATTTAAATCCATCTGACTGTCCCAAAAGATAATTTGCAAAGAGCTTCAAACACCAAAAATATACCATTTTAAGGCATGTGGTGGCAGTGCTATTTGCCTTAGTTCATTGGTTGTTTACTTTGCAAAATTTGTGACTTTTAAGTACTAACACATTTGATTGAATGTGTATTGAATTGGAATTATTATTTCTAAATTCAGCATTTGAGTCCTTAGTTGATGATTTTCTTTTAAAGAAATTAATTTATTTAAAAGCAAGATAGCCTGGGCTGAGAGTTAGTGCATATCATCAGCCCTCCATCTAATGTGATTGCTAAGATGTGCAGGATAGGACAGCTTAGAATGAGTGCCTTGACACCTACATATGGCTGCATTCCATACCTCAGTGAAGAAGCCGAAGGATGCTGACACACAGTGATGTGGAGGGCATTCCGGAGAAACTTTTGCAACAAGTGTATTAATGTGATTGGTTTTCTTTTTGTTTTAAGCTAAACATCTAAAACAAATCTCAAGTTAACAGTTCATACAACTCAAGATTTAGTATTATTGTTTATCATAAAACATATTATGTTCCTAGTTTTAAAAAGACCCCAACTATGATTAATATAATTTATTGGCATTTTTGCTGAATAGGTTTAAGTCAGATAATAGATTTTAAAAAAGCAAATGAGGCAGTGTGTCAAAATTTAATGTTTCATAATAAAAATAGATACGTTCACTTAATCCTTGGTCATGGTTCCCTTTTTTTACATCTTAAAAGTATTTTATTCTTAATGGAAGATGAGGCAAGTGAAAATGATGAGGCGACTTTTCTTATTAGGGGTACAAAATTATAACTGAATGTTAAAAAACAATCTTCTTTAAAACCAATTATTGTGATTCCCTAAGATTGGAGGAGGTTAGAAGTACAGAAGTAGAAGAGGTTGGAAAAGGGTTTGGACGTTTTTAAATTCAGCACTGGAGTTCTTGGCAATAATTTCCTGTTAAAGAAGTGGGTTTACTTAAAGACAAGATAGCCTGGACTAGAAAATAACATATTTATCTGCCTTCTGGGGTCAGGAATAGGGCACAACTTTTGAAAGAGAAGGAAGGTCACTGTCTTGATGAAGGAGACAGCTATGTGTTACAGAGCACTCGTGAATGCTGCACTGTGCCCATGTTCCACCACTACTGCCATCCTAAGGTGGCACTTGGCATCAGAGAAAGAACTATATTACTATCACCAGACCAGCTCAGATGGGTGAGTTCTTCCTAAAGTTGACACCACATAATGAACCATGAGTTAATGACCACCTTTCAGGCTAATGTACGGTTAAAGAAAAATGGATCAGGAGTGAGAATTTGTAAATACAGAATACCAAAGATCTTCATTAAGAAACATCAGAATCAGTGCTGCTGTGCTGAACTGAGTCTCTCAGGATGGCTTGTAGTTGGGAAGACAGGAGGCCTCCTAGCTGCACAGTTCAGCCCAGAGCCAAAGGGACATCTTCCCAACCCCAGCTGTAATTTTTTGCTGGTGAGCATCCTAAACTGGTCTCTCTGTCTCCAGTCCGGTTGTTACCTCTCCTACCCGACGCTCCCACCATTCTCCATCTTCACCACAGTGAGCTATGGCAGGTGCCAACGGTTTGGAGTCCTTGGTACAGTAGATAAGATTCTTACCCCTAAGGTGTTGGTATTGGGAAATGGAGCCCTTGGAAGATGATACGGTCTTGGGGACAGAGGTCTCAATAATGGGATTAGTGCCCTTATGAAAGAGGCCCTGAAGAGACATCTTGCCCTTCCACCAAGTGCGAGTAGAGTGAGAAGATGCTCTCTATGAGGAGGTAGGCCTTGACCAGACAGCATATCTGCCAATGCCTTGATCTTGGACTTCCGAACCTCCAGAATTGGGATAAGTAAATTTCTGTTGTTTATAAACCACCTGATCTATGGTATTTTGTTACAGCATTCCAAACAGACATGACAGATGACATAAATTCTGCTTTCTCCTTTCTCACTTTGCTTTTGCACATGCTCTTTCCTCTGGGTCAGCCCAGGGCTACAGTAGTGGAGCAGTAATCATAAAGCATGAAACCATATTTGTCCTTATGATTTGAAACTTATCAAGTGTAGTTTATACCTCTAGCACCTCCAAAAGAAAAGAGTACCCAAAGTTACTAAAAGAGGTAAAGTGACAGCTCACATTTTAATGGGTTGAGTTGTGTCTGAAATTATGCTGATAGAAAAATCAAACCCTTATGTTTCGTAGTTTTGTTACAACCAGCTAAGGGTCTCATGATGCTCATCAGAACTAGTAATCTTCACTGGTATAGCAAAACGTATTAAATCATTCAACTATAGGCATTGGGAATATAACGGTGAAAAAGACAAAAGTCCCTTTCCTCATATAACTTACATTCTAGAGTGTAAACAAACAAGCAAGAATAAATCTAATAAAAATTCTACACTTTGTTTCCCCCCACCTTTTTTTTGTTTTGTTTTTTTGAGACAGTCTTGCTCTGTTCACCCAGGCTGGAGTGCAGTGGGGCATTCTCTCAGCTCACTGCAACCTCCGCTTCCTGGGTTCAAGCAATTCTCCTGCTTCAGCCTCCCCGAGTAGCTGGGACTACGGGTGCCTGCCACCCCGTCCGGCTAAGTTTTGTATTTTTAGTTAAGACAGGGTCTCTCCACGTTGGCCAGTCTGGTCTCAAACTCCTGACCTCAGGTGATCCGTCTGCCTCGGCCTCCCAGTGCTGGGATTATAGGCGTGAGCCACCACACCCAGCCCTCCCCCCACTTTTTAACTTATTGTTTATATCTTACTGTACTGTCTATGTCTTGGAAAGTTGTAGTTACTATTTTTGATAGGTTCATCATTTAGTCTTCCTACTTAGAATAAGAGTGGTTTATACACCACAATTACAGTGTTATAGTATTCTGTTTTTCTGTGTACTAACCTTCAGGTGGTTACTTACTGCTCATCAACATCCTTTTCTTTCTGACTGAAGTACTCCCTTTAGCATTTCTTGTAGGACAGATCTGGTGTTGATGAAATCCCTCAGCTTTTGTTTGTCTTGGAAATTATTTTCCTTTCATGTCTGAGGGATATTTTCACTGGATTTACTATTCTAGAGCAAAAGGCTTTTTCCCTTCAGTAGTTCAGAAGGTGGTATGTCATGTCACTCTTGGTCACAGGCCACAATCAAGGTATCAGCCAGGTTGTGTACTCATCTGCAGATCCAACTGGGAGAGAATCTGCTCCACAAACTCACTGAGGTTGTTAGCAAAATTCATTTTCTCATAGCTGTAAAACTGAGGGCTTCAGTTTTTTTGCTGGCTGTTGACTGAAGTGTGCCTTCAGTTACTAATGGCCCTAGAACCCCTAGTTCTTTGCCTAATGGGCTTCTTCAACATGCTCACTTGCTTCGTGAAGGTAGCAAGACTGAGTCTCATATAATGTAACATGATCACAGGGGTGACATCCATCACCTTGTCATATGATGTAACACAATCATGGGAGAGATTGCCCATCACTTTTGCCATATTTTATTGGTTAGAAGCCAGTCAGGTCCTACCCACAGTCAGGATAGGGCATCACACAAAGGCATGACTACCAGAATATAGAGATCATTAAGTTGCCACATACTTTTATTTTATTGAACCTAATTGTTAGTCTCAAGATGTTTTCAAAATAACATAGGGATAGGGGGAACTGGGGAGGTACAGTTGGAAGGATAATATGTTTAACAGCAAAGGTTTGTGTGAAACCCCACCCACCTTATTTAGTTTCAGACTGAGATCCTTGCAAATGGACAACTAAATAGGTCAAAGTACCTATCACATTAGTCAATAAGAAATGTAACAATGGCCAGGCGTGGTTGCTCAGACCAGTAATCCCAGCACTTCAGGAGGCCAAGGTGGGCGGATCACTTGAGGTCAGAAGTTTGAGACCAGCCTGGCCAACATAGTGAAACCCCATCTCTACTAAAAATACAAAAATCAGCCAGGTATAGTGGCGTGCGCCTGTAGTCCCAGCCACTGGGGAGGCTGAGACACAAGAATTGCTTGAACCCGGGAGATGGAGGTTGCAGTGAGCCAAGATCACGCCACTGCATCCAGCCTGAGCAACAGAGCAAGACTCTGTCTTTAAAAACAAAAAAAAAGAGAAATGTAACAGTATAAAGAGAGAGATGTAATAGTGTAAAGCTGTCAACCACAATCTAGATATTAGTCGCTTACGAATTTGTATGTTCAGGTCAGTTCTCTGACCTTCATTTCCACTTGTTGTCTCTAGTATCTCAGACATCTCACACGTATGTTAAAAATCAAATTCATGTTCCTCTCCTCCCCATATCTGGTCCTCTCTTATGCATATCTCAGTAATTTGGCACCATCTTTTATCCAATTGCACAAACAGGACAGCTCAGACTCATCTTTAATAACTACCTCAGTTTTGGTCTGAATGCCTAAAAGGTTCTCATATTTGTCCATCTTCCGTCTGCCCGGTATTCTCTCCTGGCTCTTAAGCACTTGCTCTAACTGAAAGGGCCACTTGGCAAGAAACTGGGGCAGCCTCCCACCAACAGTCGGCAAGAAACTGGGGCAGCCTCCCACCAACAGTCAGCAAGGAACTGAGGCCCTCAGTCCAGCCGCTCAGAAAGAACTTCAACCTGCCCAACAACCACTAACTGAGCTTGGAAGTGGTTCCTGCTCCAGCTGAACATGAGCTGACTGTAGCCCTCGCTGACACCTTGATTGTAGTTTTATGAGAGACCCTGAAGCAGAGGGCCTAGCAAAGCCATGCCAGATTTCTGACCCACAGACATTGGGAGATGGTAAGTGTGTGTTGTTTTAAGCCACTTAGTTTGGGGATAATTTATTCTGCAGCAATGAATAACAAATATATAGGAGGTGGTAGTACATAGTACCTAGTTATCTTCTTTTTTTAATTGTTTTTATTTATTTATTTTTTTTAGAGACAGGGGTCTCATATGTTGCCCAGGCTGGTCTCAAACTCCTGGGCTCAAGCAATCCACCTGCCTCAGCCTCCCAAAGTGTTGGAAGGCAGTGAGCCACTGCACCCTGCCCCCTTTCTTTTTAATGTCTCTTTCACAATTTTGGTAATTTTTACCACTACGAATTTCTACCTTATGTGTTGAGATGAAATCTGCTTTCCTGTGGCTCTATTTGTTGATTGTAGTTTGCTTCGTTATGATCCTGTGGTCTTAAGCAGCAAGCAAGTACCCCCTGTGCCTGCTCTCTAGGCAATCTTTCCTGCTTTTTCAAGTGTTCCTTGGTGGTTCCTTGAATAAACTGTGTACGTTGTACCCAGATTGAGCAGAAAAGACAATCACCTCCATGTTCTGAATACTTTCCTTGTCTGAAAGCCACTTACTCCATGTGAAGCAAGGCTGGTAAGGTGCTCAGTAAATGTTGGCTGTTAAAATCATGTTTTCAGGCCGGGTGCATTGGCTCATGCATGTAATCCCAGCATTTTGGGAGGCCGAGGCGAGTGGATCACCTGAGGTCAGGAGTTTGAGACCAGCCTGGCCAACATGGAAACCCCGTCTCTACTAAAAATTTAAAAATTAGCTGGGTGTGGTGGCGTGCACCTGTAATCCCAGCTACTCAGGAGGCTGAGGCAGGAGAATCGCTTGAACTCAGGAAGTGGAGGTTGCAGTGAGCCACGATGGCGCCATTGCACTCCAGCCTGGGCAACAAGAGCAAAACTCCATCTCAAAAAAAAAAAAAAAAAAAAATTCAGTTTTCAATGTAGTCCAACATTTTAGTAGCTTTTTAGGAGACACTGTAGCATTGCAGACTTGTTGCCTGCTTATTTTCCACAAGTGCTGTTGTTAAGCAGTTTTGTATTTGAGCAGCTGTTCTTTTCGACTCCCAAGGACGCCCCGCTTTAAATTTCAACTTGTAAAGTTCCCTACATTGCTGCAGCCTTTCAGGCTCTTTTTTATATTCTGATTTTTATCATAAACACTTCATATTCTCCATCTCTAAAGAAAAAAACTGGTGGAGGAATTGTTTTATCCTGTGGACCTCACCATGTTATTGCCACAGTTCAATATGCTCATGCAGTGGAAAACTCATAAAATTTCAGGTTTCTTTTTAATTTAAGATCAGTTATAACACATTATATAATTGAGATTGCTTATGGATTAGAAGTGCTATTAGATATCTAATAAAGACAGAATAAACATATAATAAAGATAATAGGATTCTGAACCTCATTTAATATATCTAAATAACTTTAAAATTTTCTAATCTTATATAGTTGGTATTTTTCTGTTAATAAATACAAAGCATCTAGTGTTGAAAAAGTACCCAAAGTACTTTTGCAAAGTACGTTGCAAAAGTAAGACATTAATTTGTCTTAAATCATAATCTCTCAAAACTTTCATACTAAGACAAGTAAATGAATACATTATGACAAAAATTATGTAGATATTAAATTCAAAGCAGTATCTTCCTTGTTCAAGTTTCGATATGAGCATATCCTTATTCTGTTTGGTCATTTTTGAAGGGTGTTAACAATATGCTGCCATTTCAGTGACAAATTTCTCATATCAAAGCACTCTTTCTCCCAATTTAATAATCTTGAGTCATAGTAACAATCACTATTCAAAGGAAAAAAGTTTTGAGTTAAAAGATTTTAATATTTAAGGTAACTTGGGTTATAAGTAACAGAAAACCTAATTCAGAATAAGTGAGACTACAATATTTGGAAATGAGCATAGAAAACTCCCGCGAGATATCTTGCTGTCATAGAGAGTTGAGAAATGAGCCAATAATTGGAGTAGGATGTGGGGTCAAGAGGGAGACATATTTTAAAATAGGAAATACTAAAGGAAATACACTGATGGAAATGGTTGGCTAGAAAAGAGGAGGTGTTTACAGTGCTAGAGTCATCCTTGGGGATAAGGTCTAAAGCACAGTGGCAAGGGAAACCTTGGATTGGTTTATAAACAATATATCCGTAGTAACAGGAGAGAAGGTGGAGAATATGGATTAAAAAGGAAATTGATGGGTCTGTGGTGGTGGGAATGTGTCAAAATTTTATCTCATTGCCTCCATTTTCTAATTTAAACAGGAAGCAAGATACCCATTGAAAGTAATAACTGGGGAAGAAATTTGATGAAAGTGGAGAAATTATAAAGATAGATGTCTTAGAGTGGAGTGTGGGAAACTGAATGGGCCAGGAAAATGTAGTTCCAAGCATCAACTTCAGACACAAAAATGTCCAGAGGAGTGAGACTTTATCGTCTGTGTCTCTTTTTGAGGGCCTGGAAATCTTTTCTTGAAGCTTCCAGCCGACTGCCTATCAGTAAGGTTTAACATCTCTGAACACGTTTAGGTCTACCTGGGAAGGTGACCTTGGGTCTGCCTTCTCACAGTTCCCTTGGCAACTACCAAGTTAAGCTAGTTGAGGAATGCTTTGTGCTGGGAACTGACTACCTGCCTTGTTTGCTGTGAAATCCCCTATCTGTGGATCTGCACATTAACTGGGAGAGCTATGAGTTGGCACCCAGACAGACAACTGATGAGAGACCTACCAAGTGAAGCCAGGCACTTCAGTCTTCCTCAGGAGCTATACACACCCCAGAAAGGTGATGCAGGCCAAGAAAATGTATACATAGTAGCCTCTGAGCCTCCAGATGACATGAAGATACTATGCACTCTGTATTCCTGTATTGTATCACTCTATAAAGTTAAAAAATGAAGTATTAGAATGAAGTCTGTTATATGAGTTTTACCGGCAACCAAAACCTGTGACTGGTGCTGATAGGGACAGAATTGTATTTGAAGCAGGATTGGCATTCAAATCCTCAATTTGTATCTTCCTGTTTTATGGTCATAATTGGCTCACAGACCCATTTACTGGCAAACCTATTACTGTCAGAGGAAATGAACCCACCATGATTGCCTTGACTAATTGAAGTTAGTCGCTCACGCTCCTGGCGTGTAGTAGGTGAGTGGGCAGCACCTCTTAAAGCACACTTACTTCTTGGGGTGGGTGACAGGTACATAAACAAAACAAGGGTTATGTTAGGAAGAAGGAAACCCAAACCCTTGCTCCTACACTTTTAAATTTCTGAGCGAATTACAAAAACTCTAAGAATCTTAGTTTCTCCCCGGAGCTATTTATACCTACCTAATAGGGTTATTGTGAAGATTAAAATTACTAAATTTCTTTTTTTTTTTTTTTGAGACAGAAGCTCTGTCACCCAGGCTGGAGTGCAGTGGCGCCATCTTGGCTCACTGCAAGCTCCGCCTCCCAGGTTTGCGCCATTCTCCTGACTCAGCCTCCCAAGTAGTTGGGACTACAGGCGTCGGCCACCACGCCCGGCTAATTTTTTGTATTTTTAGTAGAGATAGGGTTTCACCATGTTAACCAGGATGGTCTCGATCTCCTGACCTCGTGATCTGCCTGCCTTGGCCTCCCAAAGTGCTGGGATTACAGGCGTGAGCCACCACGTGTGGCCTGAGAGTGGGTTTCACCATGTTGGCCAGGTTGGTCCCGAACTCCTGACCTCAAGTGATCCACCTGCCTCGGCCTCCCCAAGGGCTGGGATTACAGGCATGAGCCACCACGCCCGGCCTTAAACTTTTAATACACACACAAAAGTCTGCTTAGGTTGAGTTATGCTGTAGAAACAAACAAGTCTCAAATTTCAGTGGCTTACCCAAAGGTACTTCTTGTACACATTCATATCTTTGGCATGCCAGCTGTGGCTCTGCTCCAAATCTTCATTTCAAGACCAACACTGAAGAAGCAGCTTCTGCCCGGGTATAGTGCCTCATGCCTGTAATCCCAGCACTTTGGGAAGGTGAGGCAGGTGGATCGCTTGAGCCCAGGAATTGGAGACCAGCCTGGCCAGGAGTGGTGGCACATGCCGATAGTCCCAGCTACTCAGGAGGCTAAGGTGGGAGGATCGCTTGGGACCAGGAGGCAGAGATTGCAGTGAGCAGAGATCGTGCCGTTACATTCCAGCCTGGGCAACAAAGTGAAACCCTGTCTCAAAAAAAAAGCAGGAACTTCTTTCTGGGAAAGGCAGGTCTTGTGACAGAGGCAAACGAGAGATGGCAGAATCTCACAGTGGCATTTATAACTTCTGCTTTGAAGTGGCAACATTTCCATTCACATGTCATTGGCCAAAGCAAGTCATGTCCAAACTAATATCAATGCAAAGCATAATCCCATAAGGACACATCTGATACGGAGGGGCAGTGAAAATGTCAACAATAATATAATCTATGAGAGGATACAGAAGCATAACCAGTAAATGTTAGTGTCCTTCCCTTTCCTCTTTTCCCTTACTGGGTCCTCCTGAGAAACACAAGTGTACAGCATGGAGAGACTGTGTGATGTCATAATTAAGAGTGTAGATTCTGAGAACAGACTGCCTGAGTTCAAATCCTAACTCTGCCATTTTCCAGCTGTGTGGCTTTGGGCAAGTTATTTAACCTCTCTATGCCTCAACTTCTTCATGTAAAATGGCAGTAATAATAATACGAATGCCACAGAGCTGTGGATGAAATAAGCCCATGTAAGTAAAGTGCATAGTACATGGTAAGCCCTATATGAAAGTGTTAACTTTGTTATTGCTCTTGTCATTATTGAAGGAAACCTGGTGGGAAGTCAAAAGACCTAATATAAAATCTCGCATTATAATTCTTTTTTTTTTTTTTTTTTAAGATGGAGTCTTGCTCTGTCGCTCAGGCTGAAGTGCAATGGCGTGATCTTGGCTCACTGCAACCTCCTGCTGGGTTCAAGCAACTCTCCTGCCTCAGCCTTCAGAGTAGCTGGAATTACAGGTGCGTGCCACCATGCCCAGCTAATTTTTTTTGTATTTTTAGTAGAGATGGGATTTCACCATGTTGGTCAGGCTGGTCTCAAACTCCTGACCTTGTGATCCGCCCACCTTGGCCTCCCAAAGTGCTGGGATTACAGGCGTGAGCCAGTGTGCCTGGCTGCATTATAATTCTAATAGTGTCTTTGAGCAAGTTACATAATTTCTGCAAACCGCTTATTCCTTCATCTGTAAAATTGGAATAACACTCATTTCTGGAGAGGCCACTTAGGACAATGGTTAAAAGTGTGGACTGTGGAGCTGGATTACCTTGGATCAAATTCCAACTCCACCACTTTCAAACTGTGTGACTTTGGGCAAATTACTTCAACTTTATTATCCATAACACAGGGACAATCATCATACCTTACCTTCATAGGAATAGTATGAGAATTAAGTGGATTAACAGTTGACATATAACATTGTTAGAATAGTGCCTGGTGCTTAACAAAGGTTCATTAACCGTTTGGCACATAGAGGAAGCGCTTCATAAGTGTTAACTATTCTCACAGGCTATGAGGGGATTGTCTGTATGAACAGGCATGAAAATGCTTTATGAAAAGCAGTGGTCAAACATGGAGACTCAGGAATCTGCAGTATAGAAGTCTATGGCTATGTCGTTAGGCTTAACCAGACTTAGCATGTCCAGCCAGTGGCAAGCACTTTCTTCTGGAAGCCTGTCCGGTGCAGAGGGACCTCCTTAACTCCTTCCTTTAGTGGAGATGGGCCCTGGCTGCTGTGCTTGTAGCTTATAACTTGTAGAAGCAAAAGCTGATACTTCACCCTGTTTCCAACATGATTGAGCACTTTACAAATCAAATTCAGGACAAAGCTTTGCACCCTGAGATAAACCAAAACCACCCTGACTAATTTCGATCTCCAAAATAAGAAAACCTTGACTTATTTCTTGTAAACCTAAACTCCCTAACCAAAATAATTTACCCCTGATTTTTGCTAAGGAATGTCTGAAGACACATCATAACCTTTGTGAAAATGCTAATCATGTGGGAATGGTGCTGTTTCCCCACCACAAGCTGGCCAATGTAACTATTATAATCTTGGTAACTTTGAGGGTTTTTTTTCCTTTAAATGTTTGTTTGGGGCCAGTCATGGTGACTCATGCCTGTAATCCCAGCACTTTGGGAGGCCAAGGCAGGCTGATCACTTGAGGTCAGGAGTTCAAGACAAGCCTGGCCAACATGGCAAAACCCTGTCTCTACTAACAGTACAAAAATTAGCCGGGTGTGGTGGGGCATGCCTGTAGTCTCAGCTACTTAGGAGGCTGAGGCAAGAGGATTGCTTGAGCCCAGGATTTTGAGGTTACAGTGAGCCATGGTCACGTCACTGCACTCCAGCCTGGAAAACAGTGTGAGACCTTGTCTAAAAATATATATATATAACATATATATAAAACATATATATAACATATATATAACATATAACATATATATAACATATATAACTATATATAACATATATATACACACACACATATATAATATATACATATATAAGATATGTTTTTGTTTTCTAATTTGAAAAGTCTGTTTTTCCAAAGTCTATCTCCCTCTTTCTTTGTAAGTAAACTGTATCTTTCGTTTTCTAAAATGTTCCTATCTTGGCTATAGTTGACTAGACTAGGGGAATTCATATCTGTATTCTTTTTCAATCCGGTCTGGCTTCTTTAACCAGGAAGATGTGAGCTGAGAGCTGTGGAGTAGATGTCTTCACCAGATGAGTACACAGAGAGGTAGAGAACGTGTATCTGCAGAGTAGGATGAAGCAGAGACAAGGTGGGATGGGAGAGAGACAGGGGCTGCAGGACAACCCTACCATCAATACCCCCAACAGTCACCATCCTATCCCACTTATTTATTCACTTGGTAACACTAATTAATCTCTAAAAATACTTGACTATTTATTTATTTGTGTCTCTACACCCACAGGAATGAATGTAAGTGCTATGAGGGCAGGAAGATTGTCTTTCTTACCACTGAATTCCCAGGACCTCAATCAATGCTTGGTATATTGTGGGCACTCCATAAACATTGGCTGAATAAATGAATTCTATTTACTTGTTCACAATTGTAGGGGAGGAAAAAATTATGTTCCTTCTATCCATCTTAAATTCATTGGCTGAGGCCCCAGTAAATCAGACTGAATAAAGATAGACTAATAAGAGAAAAGTATGCAAATTGATTTAATACAAAATTTACATGTTGTAGGAGCCTTCATAAGGAAATGGAGACCCAAAGAAATGGTGAAATTCGAGCTCAAAGAAGAGTGGAAAATCGTGGGAAAATGTGATAGGACAAAAAGGGGTATGAGCTAAGAGTGATAAACTGGGGCAAGGCACATTTATTCGGGTTCCTCTCAGCAGTCTTCCATCTTTAGAGATAAGGATGCTCCTTTTCTGCAGATATAGGGAGGACACCTCTCACATGAGGGTCTTGTAAGCTGTTTCAAAGGAAGCTCAGAGAGTCCTTACAGCACCTGCCATTTCTCAAATCCCTCAGCTTAAAATATTCAGTATGCCAACGTGCCATATTTTGGCGTAGTATATTCTGAACCCTCCATAATCAAATTAAAATTTTGAGAGCTTCTGTCCTATTGTTTCAAAGATCTTGTTACCTGCTTTGAGTTATTGCGAATTTAACAGAATTAGGGATATGAAGTCTGAGACTTTAAAAATGATGAGACTTTACTACATGGAATGAGTTTTAGTGGAGCATCCCTTCAAGACAGCTAATAATGTGTGAAACCTCACCAACCATCATGCAGAATGATCTAGGATGATTTCTCCCAACCACTCCCATGGATTATAATGAGCCCTCAAAAAAAGGAGAGGGGGCTGTCATGGTTTGTTCCTGTCTTTGTTATGAAATCCAAAGGCACATGATTGCTTGGTTTTATGTGTGACTTTTGTGGAACATTATTTATCCAGAAGAAGTTTCCTTCAAATTGCCATTACCTTCCAAAATAGTCAAAGGAATGCCCTTTATAAGCAGGCAATTAACATGGGCATTTTGTGCAATTTATAGTAATAGACTAAAATGTTTCTTATATTATCCACCAAGTTCCTGTTCTTGATAAATCTGTTTTGATCACAATAAATATTTTTTCTTTTCTTTTTTTTTTTTTTTTGTTGTTGTTTTTGAAATGGAGTTTCACTCTTGTTGCCCAGGTTGGAGTGCAATGGCGTGATCTCAGTTCACCGCAACCTCCACCTCCCAGGTTCAAATGATTCTCCTGCCTCAGCCTCCCAAGTAGCTAGGATTACAGGCATGCACCACCACGCCCAGTTAATTTTGTAGAGACGGGGTTTATCCATGTTGGCCAGGCTGGTCTTGAACTCCTGACCTCAGGTGATCCACCCACCTCGGCCTCCCAGAGTGCTGGGATTATAGGTCTGAGCCACCACGCCCAGCCAAATACATTTTTCTAGTTAGGTATTTAATCTTTGTTAATATGGAGATAAGCAATTTCCCATCTTAATTAAGGAGTAATGTGGATCTGTATGGCTCATTTTTGTTTGCTCTCCTCTAAATGGGAAATTTTTCTATGGGCTAAAATACCATTTAGTGAATTTAAGCACTCATCAAAATTTTAAAATAAATGTAATTTATTGTGCCCATTTGTTTCCAGAGTTTCCTTGTTTTTGAGTTCTTTTTTCCCCAGTGTGTGTGCATGTGTGTTAAAGATACAAATAAACCATTTGTGAAGATACCATTGTTTTTAAAGAACTCATTTTCAAATGATGCAGCAGTATCTTCAACAATGTTTTATAAGCCCTTCTGATCTATATTTAGCTTTGTAGAAAATGTGTTCATAATGAGGAAGGCTCAAGGTGCAGAATATGGGGGGGCAGTGGTAGCTGGGTCCTGTCTTCACTACAAAACCAAGGATCCTTGGTTTAAGTGTTCCACTGTGTTTATATTTATTTGGGCAGAGAAATATTTGCCATGGCCAGGCATGGTGGCTCACGCCTGTAATCCAAGCATTCCAGGAGGCCGAAGTGGGAGGATCACTTGAGCCTAGGAGTTTGAGTCCAGCCTGGGTAACATAGTAAGATCCTGTCTCTTACAAAAAAAAAAAAAAAAAATTAGCTAGCTAGGTGTGGTGACTCACCTGTAGTCCTAGCTACTTGGGAGGCTGAGGTAGGAGGATCACTTGAGCTCAAGAGTTTGAGGCTGAAGTGAGCTATGATTGAGCCACTGTGCTCCAGCCTGGACAACACAGACCCAGGCCCTATGTCTTAAAATATAAATATATATATATATATATATATATATATATATATCTTTTTATTTTAAAAATAGAAACATTTTCCTTAGTTCCTCTTTTATGTAAATTACTTTGAGTTGCGCTCTCCATGCTTTTTCTTTATTCTGTTGGGACTCAGAAAACACTACTCCAAAATGAAGGCCTCAGAAGTAGCTTCAGAAGCAAAAATTTTTATCTGACCTTCTGCCCTCCTGTCTCTCGGTCCCATTATCCCCCAAAGCTAGTGCTAGAAACTAGAATCCCTCTTTCCCAAGGCAAGTCATAGAAACCAGAACACCTTTTCACTCTTAACTTTCCCTTTGCCTGTCTTTGTAAAACCTAGCCGTAAAGAAATTATCTGGCCAGGTGCGGTGGCTAGCGCCTATAATCCCAGCACCTTGGGAGGCTGAGGTGGGCGGATCACCTGAGGTCAGGAGTTCGAGACCAGCCTGGCCAATATGGCAAAACCCCGTCTCTACTAAAAATACAAAACATTAGCCAGGCATGGTGGTGGGTGCCTGTAATCCCAGCTACTCGGGAGGCTGAGGCAAGAGAATCGCTTGAACCGGGGAGGCGGAGGTTGCAGTGAGCCAAGATCGTACCATTGCACTCCAGCCTGGGCAACAAGAATGAAACTCCACCTCAAAAAAAAAAAAAAGGAAATTATCTGACCTACTTCGTTTGACTGTAGGTCACAAGACCCCCATTCCAGAGAGGGTTCTGCCCCATACCCAGAAGGAAGGAATGTAGGAATGCTGCTCAGAGAAGCCAAGAAGAATCTAGACAGACAGCCCTTGCTGAGTTTCCACTCAGTCTAGTAGCATGCTCTTTTGTCCAATCATATTTCTACACGTTGTTCCATACTTTGTTGAATGTAAGCATTAAAATGGACACTGTCCCCTGTATCTTTGGGTCTTTGTTCTGAAGGCTCCTGTGCACATGTTAATTATAAATTTATATGCCTTTTCTCCTATTAATCTGGCTCTTGTCCATGATTTTTTCAGAGAACCTCCAGAGGGTAAAGGGGAAATTTTCCCTCGGCCCTGACAATTCTTCTAACTTTCAGTAGTTTTGTATAATGCCTACACTTCTGTGATAGTTTGGTATTTTTTTTCTTGTTTTGGTTAAGAAAGGCAGTTACTTTTATTCAAATTGATTTGAAAGCATTCTAAGGAGTGATTTGTGGAACCTTGGATGAAAATGGACCCATTGTCAGTGACTGTTTTTGAATGTTTTAGTACAGCCTGTTACATAATAATTGAGTCATCATTCCACCAATCTGATTCTTTATCATTCTTTGTGTTTTAAAAACGGGGCTTTGGTCTTCATTTTCTATCTTTCCTACTTTATATAATTGAAATTGCTCAGACTGATTAATATTATCAAGTGAGAGAATTTTATGTCTACATGAGTAAAAAGTCTTAGTCGTTGTCAAAAGAATGTTAGAATAGACAATGACCTTGGAAAATTGTTGTATTATAGATATCTGCACATTGAACTCTATTCCTCTTATTAAGGAAGTACAGATGGAGAAGTTTATCTATTCGGTGTTTATTACTGCATTAAAGTCTCACCAAGTACCTATTGACTATGTCTAAATTACAGTAATTTTTTTAAAAGGCATGAAATATAAATGTCTCCACTTGGGCACAAGCACACCCAATTGCCTTTAATGGAGATAAAATAACCATTAGGATCTTTTCCAAGCCCTTGAGTATTAGATGAAAATTTTTATAATTAGAGTGTGCAGCAATGGCTTTTAGTTTTGAAGTCTTTGCAGCCATATATTTGACTTTATTTATTTATTGGTTGTGAGACAAGGTCTCACTCTGATAAGAACAGACACTACACTTGATCTTAGCCAAAAGGCCAAGAAGCGATAGGGTCTCACTCTGTCACTGGGAGTGCAGTGGCACAATCACAGCTCACTGCAGCCTCAACCTCTGGGCTCAGGTGATCCTCCCACCTCAGCCTCCCAAGTAGCTGGGACTACATGCACACCACACCAAGCGCAGTCAATTTTTCTATTTTTTGTAGAAATGGGTTTTTTTCATGTTGCTCAGTCTGGTCTCGAACCCATGAGCTCAAGCAATTCTTCTGCCTTGGCCTCCCAAAGTGCTGGGATTACAAGCATGAGCCACTGCACCAGACATATTTATATTTGTTATATATTAAAAAACTTTTTTTTGTAGAGATGGGAGTCTCACTCACTATGTTGCCCAGGCTGGTCCTGAACTCCTGGGCTCAACAACCCTCCTGCTTCAGCCTCCCAAAGTCATTTGACTTTAAACAGCGAATTACTTTCTTCAGTGGTGGATTAGATCATTTCAGTGTGTTTCTGGTAACACTGTGAAGTTTTTGCTTGGTTTTTAGCAGAATTCATTTATTCTCAGTCTTTTTGATGACTTGCCTTGGCCAGGATTGGCTAGCAGATTTTACCTGTATGACAACTTGGTGTACTGGTGCAATTTGGTTGAGATTATGAGACCACATTTTGCTCAGTGGGGCAAGATGTCCTGCTCCCTTAGCGATGTCCTGCTCCCTTAGCAATGGGAAAGAGAATGGATATTGGTGATGAGTTGTACATCTGCCATCAAGTAAGCACAGTGAAGCCTTTAGGTAACCTTTGAAAACCATTGAGTTACCTTTAATGCTCTGTCATTTCTCAGATGAATTTAAGTGAATAATGATGCCAAAGCATCTCATGGAAAAAAAAAACATGAATAAAAAGCATTGCTCTAAATGTAACATTACCAAAATCAGTGGTTAAAGCAACATATAGCACTCTTGTTTTTGATACCAGTCTTGTGAATAAGGTATTCAGGAAGCACAGCTGTCTTTTGTTCCTGAAGCCATATCAGGATTCAGCAGGAAAGAGCACCAAGATCAATTGGCAATGTTTATCCTGATCAAGCACAGGCACTGATGGCAGGTATGCCACCTATTTTGACATAAATTCTAGATATATGGTAGACCTGTACTATGTTATATCTGTGTCTATGTTTATATCTATATCTATACAATGTCTATAACTATCTATCTGTTTGGAAAGAGCAAGAATTCGTTCTTTTCGGGGTTCTCTCCTATATCCCCATAGAATCAAACAATAAATATGTGTTGAATAAATCACTCGTGCAAATTCTAAAATTCACATATGACCCTGTATTTTATCATGTCTCCCATAGAATAGGTGAGAACCAGAGAAAAATATTGTTGAGCCCAGGAGCCCAAGCTATATGATCAACTGGAAAGACTCAGTAGGTAATTTGTTCCTAGAAAGCAGCCTATGGCAACACATGATTGAAATTTCCACCTTGATAAAATGACAAATTACTACATGTCAGAGACTTCTAGTTTGCTTGTAAATAATGAGAGCTGTGATGATAAATCCCAGATTTTCACCCTGAGGTACCCTATCAGCAAAAGAGTAAATGCCATTCATTCTTCTGGAGGCCTTGCCAAAAAAAGTCATTGCCTAACTAAAAAATATGCTGGAGTCTCACATTTCATCTTAAAATTTCATGTGAATTTTGGATTTTATGCCACAATACATATTTATTATAATATTAACATTAAATTACCAGTTAAATTTCTTAAATTTTTCTAAAATATTTTGAAAAAGCTGATAGTCTCAGATGTATCGTGTTTAGCTTGTGGCTTGGCATATCATCAAGTCCAAGGAGCTCGTGACAGATGAGAAAGGTGAGTGTAATCCATGGAACGCGGTCAATGCAGTAGGTTGAATTGTGTTCCCCCAAAAGATATGCACAAGCTCGGCTGGGCGTGGTGGCTCACACCTGTAATCCCAGCACTGTGGGAGGCCAAGGCAGGCGGATCACCTGAGGTCAGGAGTTTGAGACTAGGCTGGCCAACATGGTGAAATCCCATCTCTACTAAAAGTACAAAAATTAGCCAGGCGTGATGGCAGGTGCCCGTAATCCCAGCTACTCGGGAGGCTGAGGCAGGAGAATCGCTTGAACCTGGGAGGCAGAGGTTGCAGTGAGACGAGATTGCACCACTGCACTACAGCCTGGGTGACAGAGCAAGACTCTGTCTCAAAAAAAAAAAAAAAAAAAAAAAAAAAAGATATGCATAAGCTCTAGCTACCCCACTCCCCTTTCTGTGAATGTGACCTTATTTGGATATAGGGGTCTTTGCAGATATAATTAAGTTGAGGATCTCAAAATGAGATAATGCTGGATTTAATCCAATGAGAGAGATATGAGACCCAAAGAAACAGGGGAGACAGTCATATGAAGAAGGAGGCTGCTATGGTTTGGATGCGGTTTGTCCCCGCTAAAACTCCTGTTGCAATTTGATCCCCAGTGTGGCAGTATTGGGAGACAGGAAGTGTTTGGGTCATGAGAGCAGATCTCTCATGAATAGGTTAATGCCCTCCCAGTGGAGAGAGTTCTCATTCTTGGGGGACTGGATTAATTACTGAAGAGCAGGTTGTTATAGAAGTGAGTTCAGCCTCCTAGACTCTCTCTTGCTTCCTCTCTCACCATGTGATCTTTTGGCACACACCCGCTTCCCCTTCCTCTTTCTTCCACAAGTTGAAGTGGTGTGGGACCCTGACCAGTTGCAGCTACCCAATCTTGAACTTCCCAGCCTACGGAACTGTGAGCTAAATAAGCCTCTTTTCTTTATAAATTACCCAGTCTAAAGTGTTCTGTTATAGCAACAAAAATAACGGACTAAGAAAATGGTAGGGGACACCCTGGCTTGGTAGCTCACGCCTGTAATCCCAGCACTTTTGGAGGCCAAGGCAGGCGGATCACCTGAGGTCAGGAGTTCGAGACCAGCCTGACCAGCATGGTGAAGCCCCATCTCTACTAAAAATACAAAAATTAGCCTGGCTTGGTGGCGCGCACCTATAATCCCAGCTCCTTGGGAGGCTGAGGCAGGAAAATTTCTTGAACCCAGGAGGCAGAGGTTGCAATGAGCTGAGATCGTGCCACTGCACTCCAGCCTGGGTGACAGAGCAAGACTCTGTCTGGAAAAAAAAAAAAAGTGAAAATGGCAGGGGTTGAAGTTATGATCCCACAAGCCAAGGAGCTTCAAGAGCCACCAGAAGCAGAAAGGATTCTCCTTGTAGCTTCTGGTGGCTGGAAGGATCCCCCCCTAGAGCCTTCGGAGGGAGCATGGCCCTGCTGACACCTTGATTTCTGAATTGTGGCCTCTGAAGGTACAAAACAATCATCTTTTGTTTTAAGCCACCAAGTTTGCGGTTACTTCAGCCCTGGAAAATCAACATACTTAGGAATTACAAAAACTACAATTCCAAAGGTAATACTTCCAATACTTGAATCCTGCTCTGGCCATATAGTTCAAAGTCATTTTTAACCATTGCTCTCAGACAAAGTGGCAAAGCTACAACTAATCTTAAATCCAATGTCTGATCAGCTTTGCTAACTACCCTCACAGTAGCTTGGCAAAGTAAACCTTTATTTTGAGACCATTAGCATTTTTACCAGATTCAAGTGACATAAAAACGTACAAATTTGGATAAATACCAAGGAAAATATCTTTGTCTATAAAAATTCAATTATTTGTGCCTCAAAGTATTAATACTTTGGTCTGAACTTCAGTTCTCTAACTGGCCTCACTGAACATTGGTCTGTAATGTTCACCTCTTGTCTATTGCCATTTTGTAAAAATATCTAGAGGGTTTTTTAAAAAAAATAGTTGTGAAGAAAGATTGCCAGAAGATATATTTTAATATTTTGTAAAGTATTTTTAAATAACTTAAAGGCACAAACTCATCTGGTATTGGCAACTGTGACTTGGAAAATAAATTCAGCATATTTTTAGACCATACTACCAGACAATTTAGTCACATCCATCTATATAATTAGAAGAGCAGGAAAATGGGGCACTCTCAGAGTATATACTAAAAATTGTGAAAAATGTTTCACAAAATGCTAGGAAATTAAAAGTCATTTTATACATGACTGACAAGAGAAAATTGATTAGAAAACAAAACCAAAATAAACAATGTTTCTTTTTTTTCTTTTATTTTGAGAGGATCTCACTATGTTGCACAGACTGGAGTACGGTGGCATGATCTTGGCTCACTGCAACCTCCACCTCCCAGGCTCAAGCCATCATCCTCCCACCTCACCCTCTCAAGTAGCTGGAACTAGAGGCACCTGCCACACGCCCAGCTAATTTTTGTATTTTTTGTAGAGACAAGATTTTGCTATATTGCCTAGGCTATTCTTGAACTCCAAGCTCAAGCGATCCGCCCTCCTTGGCTTCCCAAAGTGCTGGGATTACAGGCATGAGCCACCACACCCAGCCACCAGCAGTGTTTACGATGCCAAAAGTGACATTAATTTCTGGCCGTATAAATATTAAAAACATTATTATGTCATTTAGTAGATTCAGAGCTTGGTTTCCCATGACTTTCAGTTAGGTAATCTTTTAAATTTGGTCCATCATTGTTTGAGAGAATAGATCAAGCTTTCTCTGAATGTGAGAATATCTTTGCCTAAAACTACTCCCACTTCTGAATCTCACAATACATTAAAAAACAAAATATCAGTGAATTTAATTTAAGGAGCTAACTGACATGTATTAGCAATTCATGAATCAGGCAGCATCCTGTTTATAAACTAGAGGGAGCTCCCTTGGGCATGGCAGAACAGTTGGTTTTTATAAGATAGCTTGAGCAAGAACAAGGAAACAGCATAGGGCAAAAAGTGACATTAGGTTCTTACTTCAGGTTACTTTCCTTGATGGGTTAAAGTAGAGGGGGCTTCCTTATCATGTCTGCTCACGTTAACTGGGTCCTTTACAAGTGGTTGCTGTGAATCTCTTTGGTTTTGGGGAAAACTACCTATTTGGAAATTGTTCTGTTTTTTAAAGTTTCAATTTGATTGTGTGGTGCTTGACGTGAGTGACTCCATTTTGGTTTGGTCTGTTGGGGCCAAGTGCAGGAGCTCAGTCAAAAACAGGGGTGACAACATTTTGGTTTGGTTGTTGGGGCTGAGTGCAGGAGCTCAGTCAAAAACAGTGGGCTCCCTTAAATTTTATTTACCACTGAATTCAATCCTTTCTATTTTACTCTCTTTCAAGTATCTTCTTCTAAATTTCCTAAAAGGGTGGAGGAGTTTATAAAGTTGCTATCCCCTAAGTACAGAGAAGGAAACTGTATTAAAAATGGCTCCAACAATGGGGCACTTCTCAAATCACAAGGCATCTCCTACTTCAGAATTTTTGTTTCACAACTAAAAGGAATTGTTTTACCCTGGTTACTCATGTACTCTTGCTACCTTGTTCTTCAAGCAAAAGCTCTGAATTAGAGGTTGCTGCCCTTGAGTGGCTTCTTTAGCCCAATGACATAAATCTACTGGGTAAATAAAATAGAGTTTTAGGAATCTGTTCTTATGATATACCAAACAAATTCTAAAGTGCTACTTTTCCTAATAGCAAACAGCAGCTACAGTTTCAGGTTAAAACTGCATTGTTTAAGCCAAGCACCATTACAAGGTTTGTGGAGCAAGGAACAGATTCAATTTATTATTTAAATTATAAAGATAGAAGCAAATAGAAGTGTGTTTCTGATTGTAGGAAAAGACATTCTATTAGAATTTCATAAAGGAAGTTGACACCATTAACCCATTTGTTTTTACCAGGATGTCAATGTTGAAAAGCAGGTTATTTAATTCTGCTATTTAAAAGTGGCTACAGACCAGGCGCGGTGGCTCACGCCTGTAATCCCAGCACTTTGGGAGGCTGAGGCAGGCGGATCACCTGAGGTCGGGAGTTCAAGACCAGCCTGACCAACATGGAGAAACCCCGTCTCTCTACTAAAAATACAGAATTAGCTGGGCATGGTGGCGCATGCCTGTAATCCCAGCTACTTGGGAAGCTGAGGCAGGAGAATCGCTTGAGCCCGGGAGGCGGAGGTTGCCGTGTGCCGAGATCGCGCCACTGCACTCCAGCCTGGGCAACAAGAGCAAAACTCCATCTCGAAAAAGAATTAATTAAAATAATGATAGGCTGTGGAAAAGGAAGGATTTACAAGAACTGTAAGTCTCTTTTCACCTCTATTCCCTAGGACTCTAGTTTTCCTGTGAATTCATTTTTGTTTCTCCTTTACAAAACTATAGATATGCAGAGGCCAAGGGAAAACTTCCCCTTTACCCTCTGAAGGTTCACTGAAAATCACTGATGAGAGGCAGATTAATAGGAGAAAAGGCATACAAATTTACACAGAAGCCTTCAGAGTGAAGACCCAAAGATAAAGAGGACATCGTCCATTTTTATGCTTAGGTCCAACAAAGTATGGACAGCTGTGTAGAAATCTGATTGAACAAAAAGTGTAGATCCAATGCCAATAGACTGAGTGGGGAAATGTAGTAAGGCCTGTCTGTTCAGATTCTTCTTGGCCTCTGTGTGCATACATTCCTTCCTGCTGGGGATGGGGCAGAACCCTCTCTGGAATGGGGGTCTTATGACCTACAGTCAAACAAGGTAGGTCAGATCATTTCTTTATGGTCAGGTTTCACACAGAAAGATGGAGGCGCCAGGCTGCGGTGGCCCACGCCTGTAATCGCAGCACTTTGGGAGGCTGAGGTGGGTGGATCACAAGGTCAGGACTTTGAGACCAGCCTGGCCAATATGGTGAAACCTCGTTTCTACTAAAAATACAAAAATTAGCTGGGCGTGGTGGCACACGCCTATAGTCCCAGCTACTCGGGAGGCTGAGGCAGGAGAATCACTTGAACCCACGAGGTGGAGGTTGCACTGCACTGAGCTGAGATCACACCACTGCACTCCAGCGTGGTGACAGGGCAAGACTCCTTCTCAAAAAAAAAAAAAAAAAAAGATGGAGGGAAAGTTGTTATATTTTAAGTTTTATGAATGGCTTTCGGGAAACAGGGTTCTGGTTTCTATGACCTGCCTTGGGAACAATGGGACTGAGAGACAAGAGGACAGGAGAAGGTCAGAGGAAAACTTGCTTCTGAGGCCTTCGTTTGGGGATATTGTCTTCTGAGTCCCAACAGATAGTTATACAAATTTCAGACTACTCAGAGCATCTCATCCTTATGTGAAAGAAAAATAATTTTTTTTTTTTTTTTTTTTTTTTTGAGATGGAGACTTACTCTGTTGCCCAGGCTGGAGTGCAGTGGCGCGATCTCGGCTCACTGCAAGCTCCGCCTCCTGGGTTCACGCCATTCTCCTGCCTCAGCCTCACGAGTAGCTGGGACTACAGGCACCCGCCACCACGCCCGGCTAATTTTCTGTACTTTTAGTAGAGACGGGGTTTCACTGTGTTAGCCAGGATGGTCTCGATTCCTGACTTCGTGATCCGCCCGCCTCAGCCTCCCGAAGTGCTGGGATTACAGGCGTGAGCCACCTCGACCGGCCCTGAAAAATAAATCGTAAGACCACAAAATCACTAAGCCAAAGGGAAGAGTCAAGCTGGGAACTGCGTCAGGCAAACCTGCCTTTTATTTTATTCCTAAATAAGATAGCTACAAAGAATTTAAAAAGCTACATACCTTCTTCACAATTTGCCCGTTAGGAAATTTCTTGTGGGCCCCAAGATCTTTACCCTAAAATTGTTCTGTTGAATTTTACCCTGGCAAGGTAAATTGACAGCCTGTCTTCACAGATGCAGGACAAAGGACAGAACTCTAAGTCATCCCTGTGCTCACCATGTCTGATTGCTTCCACTGATGTAAAAATGCAGATTTGCTGAGTTAGATGAAGATGTAAGTAACTTTCCTCTATGGCCCTCTCACGTGTAAATTATGTATTCGGTGATGGCCAAAGGCTCAAAAGAATGCAAATGTTTGTCTCTTATCTACCCACACCTTTTAAAATTTCTTTCTCTTTCCCCAATATCTGTCCTTTCCCCTTTAAATATTGAAGTCCTTAAAATCATCTTCGGAGAAGGCACAGACCTGGCCCCTGGGCATGCATTCTTAATCTTGGCAAAATAAATTTTCTAAAATTCCTTTTTTTTTTTTTTTTCCCGAGGTGGGGTCTTACTGTGTCACCCAGGCTGGAGTGCAGTGGTGCAATCTCAGCTTACTACACCCTCCACCTCCTGGGTTCAAGTGATTCTCCTGCCTCAGCCTCCTGAGTAGCTGGGATTGCAGGCACCCGCCACTACACCTGGATAATTTTTGTATTTTTAGTAGAGACGGGGTTTCACCATGTTGGCTGGGCTGGTCTTGAACTCCTGACCTCAAATGATCTGCCTGCCTTGGCCTTCCAAAGTGCTGAGATTACAGGCATGGGCCACAGTGTCCAGCCAAATTTTCTAAGTTGATTGAGGCCTGTCTCAGATACTTTTTGGTTCACAGATTGGCAACCATGAAGGAAGTCAGGTGGAGATGCCCTTGACCTTTGGCAAATCTCCTATCTGGCCAGAGCTATCTTTATTGCTCAAACTAATAGGTCAATTGGCTAAGGCCTGAGAGCTGCCCCGTCCAGAGAATCCCTGATCTCCCAAAATTTGGTTGAAATCTAAGGTTTATTTTGCTGTACAACTCCTTTTCTGGAGTTTCACTCACTTTCAGCAAGGAAAGTGAGCTTTTCCTGCTTCCATAATGATGGAGAGCAGGCAACTCCTTTCTGGAGTTTCAACTTGCTTTGAACAGGTAAGGCAAGTTTGAGTTTTTTTTCTGCTTCTAGGATAGCAGAGAGCAGTCTTCAGCCTGAGCCCCATTCCTAGGTAAGTAGCTGAATTGGGGTTTTGTTTTGGAAATTCTCCTTAATGGCTAAAGTTAAGATTAACAACCAGCTGGTCTTAATTTCTTCTTACCATTAGAGCACTCAGTAATCTAATCTAATATAAATTATAAATCTAATATATTAGATTTATTTTGGGTTTGACCAACTGTATCTGACTTGATCAAATCCAGAGGAAAGTTCCAAATTATGGGGAATAAGGCCTCTGAATTGGCTACATTCCTGCAGCTGAAAATAAAGAAAGAAAAAAGGGAAAAAGTAAAAGCAGCCAGGCCGGGCATGGTGGCTCAAACCTGTAATCCCAGCACTTTGGGAGGCCAAGGCAGGCAGTCTAAGAGTTTGAGACCAGCCTGGGCAACATAGTGAGACCCCATCTCTATAAAAAATACAAAAATTAGTTGGGCATGGTGGCATGCGCCTATAATCCCAGCTACTCAGGAGGCTGAGGTGCGAGGATTGCTTGAGCAGGAGGAAGGGGTGGGGGATGGTGGGGAGGCGAAGGCTGCAGTGAGCCAAGATGGAACCACTGCATTCCTGCCTGTCAACAAAACAGTAACAACAATAACAACAAGAAAATAACAAGAAAAATAAATAAAGCATGTCAAACAAATATGTCCCTTATTGGGGCGGGGGGAAGGAGAAGTATAAATGTGACAAAGTGGCCAGGAATTCCCAAAGTCAAGTGTTAATCCATAATCATTTTAAGCGATTTTGATAAAAGCATTAACATTTTGCCAAGTTCTGTTTTCTCTCTACTTCATGGAAGAGCTAATTCTAAATTTATCTCCCAGGTAAAGATTAGTTTAGGAAATTTCCTTGTATAGTTGAAATTGTTTTTATTTCAAAATTCAAAGCACCCAGCTGGTATTTGGTGAGCATTTCCTGCGTGAGGCACACCAAACCCCTTTGCCCTCCAGGTCCTTCCCAGGACAAGTCAGCAGTGCACAGGTTCCTAAGGTGGCCCTTGGCCCCGAAACCAAGGGGTAAATTTGATCGGGTCTGCCTGCCTTTCTTGCTTTTGGTCACTTGCTTTTTGTTATCTGTATTCCTTTTTCCATGAAGCCGAAGGCCAAGGTAGCTGAAGGCCTTGCCACTGAACGCTGAAACTGAACCTTCACTACTTTGTAGACAGTGTTCATAGGTCACCATGGTAATGGGAGCAAAAAGATGGTTGTTTCTCAGGAATTTGGGCCAGCTCCTGTCCAGTTCAAACTGGTGGAAACCACCAATGCTTCAACTGGGCCTGCACTAGTGCTCAAGAGGTGGCCTTTTCATGTGAGAGGGCCAAAAACTCCACCCTCAGATCATGCTAACACCACCATTTTCTGTACATATGTCCTATGGAATGCCATGAGCCCTGACTATACCTGTGCAGAACAAACCTGTTAACGTCTTTTTTTCCCCCAGTGCCAATCACCTTTCCCCATGCCTTAGACCATCCCACTTCCCTGACGCATAAATATCCCTAAGCTTTATCTTCAGTCAGGTGGATTTGAGAGCTGTTCTCCTGTCTTAGTGCTCGGGCTTTGTGAATAAATCTTCCCTCTTTTGCAAAACCCGTGTTACAGTGATTCATTTACTGCACGTGGGCAGAATGGACCTGGACCTGGCCAATACTAGCCCTTGGTTCTGTGCTCTTACATAAGGGCAAATTCTCATTCTCAGGGTGACCCTAATTCCAGTAGTTAAAACTGCTGCTTAGCTTTGACACAAGAGTTTTCATTTTGCTGGGCCGGGAGCGGTGGCTCATACCTGTAATCCCAGCACTTTGGGAGGCCGAGGCGGGCAGATCACCTGAGGTCAGGAGTCTGAGATCAGTCTGGCCAACGTGGTGAAACCCCGTCCCTACTAAAAATACAAAAATTAGCTGGGCGTGGTGGTAGGCACCTGTAATCCCAGCTACTCGGGAGGCTGATACAGGAGAATTGCTTGAATCCAGGAGGCAGAGGTTGCAAGTGAGCTGAGATTGCGTCACCGCACTCCAGCCTGGAGGACAAGAGCGAGACGTCGTCTCAAAAAAAAAAGAGTTTTCATTTTGTAATAAAAACCATGGCGTCTGGTGGCTGGGCGCGGTGGTTCATGCCTGTAATCCCAGCACTTTGAGAGGCCAAGGCGGGTGGATCACCTGAAGTCAGGACTTCAAGACAAGCCTGGCCAAGATGGTGAAACCCCATCTCTACTAAAAACACAAAACTTAGCCAGGCGTGCTGGCGTGCACCTGCAGTCCCAGCTACTCAGGAGGCTGAGGCAGAGAATTGCTTGAACCCAGGAGGTGGAGGTTGCTGTGAGCCAAGATCACGCCACTGCGCTCCAGCCTAGGCAACAGAGTGAGACTCCGTCTCAAAACAAACAAAAAAAACCATGGCATCTTATGACGTTTTGTGATGATTATAGCTGTGGCCTCTTTGTCTCCAACTATAATTTTTGCCCTAATTAAGTGGGGGGAAAATTTTCTAAGTCAGAGATTTACAATGTGACTGTATATTAGATTTACTTTTTTTTTTTTTTTGGTTATTTTGTTTGTTTGTTTGTTTGTTTTTGAGATAGAGTCTTGCTCTGTTGCCCAGGCTAGAAAATGGTGTGACCTCAGCTCACTGCAACCTCTGCCTCCCGGTTTCAAGCAATTCTGCTGCCTCAGCCTCTCAAGTGGCTGGGATTACAGGCACCCGCCACTATGCCTGGCTAATTTTTGTATTTTTAGTAGAGATGGGGTTTCACCATATTTGCCAGGCTGGTCTCAAACTCTTGACCTCAAGTGATCTGCCCATCTCGGCCTCCCAAAGTGCTAGGATAATAGGCTTGAGCCACCATGCCTGGCCTTGTTAGACTTACTTTTAAAAATAATTGTTGATGCCTGGGTGCCACCCTCGGACATTTTGATTCACTTGATCTGGGATGGGACCAAGGCATCAATATTTTTTTTAAAAAACACTCACCTCCCTAGACCATTCTAGTGTGGAGAAATACTGTTCTAAGGGACTTGAACCCTGGAGTCCATATCCTTTCATCTTTGAGTTTTGAGACCCCTGAGAGTTTCTGCTACTGGTTTCTAGGGTACCTTACTATTTGCAGGGCCAGCAGCAGGCACTTTGGTCTCTGCAATATGGTTCCTTGTAAGAATGGGAAAGTTGACAGGACATCTTGCTCTTTTGAGTGCAGTTAAGGATGGTCCAGTGATCTTATACTTACTCCTAAAAGCTCAGGAAACAAACACATTACTGCAGAGCTACTGCAGACTCCTCTGAGGAAAGATGAAGAATAATGACAGCCCAAAGTCTAAACTTGCATCAACATCCGGTACAGAAAACAGCTGTTAGCAAATAAACTCATTAGCGTCCTATTTGAGCTCTCTTGGGGGGAATAATCTCTCACTAGCCTGAGAAACACTTTGAGAACTGTTGTTTTACATGTGATGTTGGCTGTGCAGCTCACACAGCATGGTTGAGAGCTCTCAGCTCTATTTTCAGCGGCTGTTGGTAGTAGTGACAACTAAACAAAGAAGACTAGAATTTCAGCAATGCTGTCTGTCCCAACTCAACAGGCATGACAAAGCAGTTTTCGATATACTCTATCAGTAAAGATGGTAAATACACAGGGAAATGTTTGAAATAGGAATACCCTACCCACTCCCAGGGTGTAAGGAAGACAGGCATCCAGTGGGCAAAGCAAATGCTCCCTATTTAGGCTGGAGGGCCTGTCTTTAGCCAGAACACGAAACATAAATGGGGAAGGCAAGGACTACATTGATGTAGTAAGCATTCACTTGGGAGACATGGCCTGAAAAAAGGAGCAGCCGAAACAGGAAAAAGTCAAGGACCTCTCAAATAACATGCTATTTGCCTATAGAGAGAGACAGCCCTAATTTGATAGAAAGGACTGCTACCCAAGGTCAAGGTATTGTCTGCAGGTGACTAAGATTTGCATTTGGTCTGGACACAGTACCATGTACTGTTACCATGGGGATCGCAGAGACAAGGAATATAGAATGCCTATGTAAACTGTAAAGTGTAATACCAATTTGATGGTCGTGGTTCATTACCTACAGGACCTTGCTACTCAGTGTGGTCTTTAACCAGCATCATCAGCCTCACCTAGGAAGTTGCTAGAAATGCTATTGAATGTGCTTTTAATTTTTTTAATTGTAGGAAAATGTACATAATAAAATTTACTGTTTTAACCATTTTTAAGTACAGTTCTGTGACATTAGGTACATTCACATTATCGTACAACCTCATTACTCCATCTCCAGAACTTTTTTTATCATCTGAAACTGAAACTCTGAAACTCTGTACCTTGAATGTGTGGGGTTTTTTTTTCTTTTTTTTTTTTGAAATGGAGTCTCGCTCTGTCTCCCAGGCTGGAGTGCAGTGGTGTAATCTCTGCTCACTGCAACCTCCACCTCCCAGGTTCAAGTGATTCTCCTGCCTCAGCCTCCCAAGTAGCTGGGATTACAGGCATACGCCACAACACCCAGATAAATTTTGGATTTTCAGTAGAGACGGGGTTTTTCCATGTTGGCCAGGCTGGTCTCGAACTCTTGATCTCAAGTGATCCGCCTGCCTCAGCCTCCCAAAGTGTTGGGATTACAGGCATGAACCACCATGCCCGGCCCCACATGTACTTTTAAACAGGATCTCCAGGTGGTTCATATGCACAGTAAAGCTGGGAAGCACTGTTCTAGGAGACTTCTCACCATGGTAAACCTAATAGCATACTGTGTGGTAGACACTGTACTAAGTATTCTGCATGTCTTATCTCATCTAATCCTCCCAGCAACCTGATGAAGTAGATACTATCATGAACTCACTGTACAGATAGGGAAACATGCAAGCATTGTACTCGAAGTTGTACAGCTTGAAGGGATGGAGCTGGGTCTGTGATTCCAGAGTATGTGCTTTACTCCCTCTGAAATTTTTCTTTTTTCTTTTTTTTTTTTTTGAGACGGAGTCTTGCTCTATTGCCGAGGCTGAAGTGCAGTGGCGCGATCTTGGCTCACCACAACCTCCGTCTCCCGGATTCAAGCAATTCTCCTGCCTCAGCTTCCTAAGTAGCTGGGATTACAGGTGTGTGCCACCACACCTGGCTAATTTTTTTTTGTATTTTTAGTAGAGACGGGGTTTCACCATATTGGCCAGGCTGGTCTCAAACTCCTGACCTTGTGATCTGCCTGCCTTGGCCTCCCAAAGTGCTGGGCTTAGAGGCATAAACCACTGCACCCGGCCCTTTTTCTTCTTTTTGAGACAGGGTCTCACTCTGTCACCCAAGCCAGAGTGCAGTGATGCAAACCCGGCTCACTGAAGCCTGAGCTTCTTGGGCTCAAGTGATCTTCCTGCCTCAGACTCCCATGTAGCTGGGACCATAGGTGTGTGCCACCATGTCTGGCAAATTTTTGTATTTTTTGTAGAGCGGGAGTCTCACCATCTTGCCCAGGCTCCCTCCAGACCTTTTCTGTGCCCAGAAATATCCCAGCAGGTGTCTTGCATTTGGGAACGTGCATTGAGGAAGAAAGATGCCTGAATATGGAGAGAGAAGAAGTAAAATAAGATCCCCACTGCAAATAAATCTTTTTTCTGTAGTTTTATACAACTCTGGCATCCAGTAAAGAGATCTGGAGAATCTGGGACTGTGCTTTCACAGCATTATTTCATTTTGTTTCCCCAGAAACTTGAGTCTCCTAATCAAGATTTTCTTTCCTTTCTTAGGCATTTCAGCTTCTCCTATTTCTTTCTTTTTGGACTCTTTTGGAAAAACAGAGAAATCAAACAGGAAGCTGCTGCTGGGGACTTCTGTGTTGGATGGGATAGTGTGGCCAGGCTCACTGTTCTACTACCTCAAACCCCAAGGTTTCAGCATGACTCAGGGTGCAGACTCCAAAAGGTCTGACTTGGAATGTGACTTAGGAACTCTGGCCAGTCTCCCTTGCTCAGATCTGAAACTGGGAAGTTTACAAAACCCAAAACCTTGCATAATTAGAAAGAATAAATCCCTATAAGGAAGAGAAACACAATGGAAAATTCCACTGGAGATATCTGAAATTGCCTGACTCTTGTGTCAGCAACTGGGAGGTCGTATGGGGTCAGATGGCCACAAGGAGTACACAGCTGGACGAGATCTATCCTTCCAGGAAGTGAATTCCTGGAGGGTACTTCTGGTCATCAAAAGTTGCTTGAAAACTGTAGAAACTAAGACCCAGTGTTGTGTTTGTGTGTGTATGTGCAGTGGCGCAATCATAGCTCACTGTCACCTATTATTCCTGGGCTCAAGCTATCCTTTTGCCTCAGCCTCCAGAATAGTTAGGACTGTAGGTGCACTGCCACCACCACACTCCTCAGTTAATTTTTAAAATTTCCTTGTAGAAACAGAGTCTCTGTGTTGCCCAGATTGGTGTTGAACTCCTGGCCTCGGCCTCCTGAAGTGCTGGGATTACCAGCATGAGCCACTGTTCCCAGTCCTGGTCTTCTTAATGATTGTTTCAGAACTACTCATGATCAAAGATCAGTTAGACAAATGGTTCTCAATCCTGGCTAAGGCTAGAATCAATTGCCTGTAAAATTTATTTAAGAATCCGCATGCCCAGGACCCATTCCCAGAGATTTGGATTTAATTGGTCTGGAGTGACACCCAGGCCCAGGTATTTTCCAATGTGTGTCCAATGTTGAGAAACACTGAATTAGACAAAGTAGGGCAAAAGTGTCATTTATTTTTGTATTTGCTATGCCTAACACAGTATCTGTCCCTTAGTTAGGTATTCCATAAGAGTTCATGGAATATGTATGTGAATAAATGAACTAGTGTCATCACATAAACAACTATTAGCACTTAGGTTGCACTTTATGGGTTTCAAAATACTTTTGTATGTGCTGCTCTCATTTTAGTCTGTTAAAAAGGTAAACTGAGGCACAATAAAAAATTATTTTTAAAGTTTATTTGAGCAAACAATGAATCACGAATCACACAGCTCCCAACCAGAAGCAGTTTAGGGGCTCCATTAAGGAAGTATGAAAGAGGGACAGGCTCTTTTATTTTATTTATTTATTTATTTTTTTGAGATGGAGTTTCACTCTTTGCCCAGGCTGGAGTACAGTGGCACGATCTCAGTTCACTGCAACCTCTGCCTCCTGGGTTCAAGTGATTCTCCTGCCTCAGCCTCCTGAGTAGCTGGGATTACAGGCAACCACCACCATGCCTGGCCAATTTTTGTATTTTTAGTAGAGACGGAGTTTCACCATTTTGGCCAGGCTGGTCTCGAACTCCTGACCTCAGGTGATCCATCCACCTCCGCCTCCCAAAGTGCAGGGATTACAGGCGTGAGCCACGGTGCCCAGCCCTCGGAACAGGCTCTTATACCATGAATACCTAAGTAACACATAGAAAAGATTTGATTTTTTATGGCTATAAAGTTGCCTTATTTGGTCTATACTACTGGAAAGTCCCTACTTAGATAAATTTGTTGGCTACTTCTGACTGGTGGAGTTTAAGTTCTGTTTTTCTTTAACACAGACATTTACAAGAAATAAGTTTTTCTTATGTCTGCAAATCAAGCGAGGTTAAGATCACCTATGAGGCCTAGCTGGCTTTGTCTGCTCAGTGATTCTTCAGGCCTGGTCTCCGCTCAATGTTTCTTCAGGCCTGGTCTCCATTTTAATTTACTTTAATAGATCTCATGTTCTCTGAAAAATATCATTATTCCCCATCTTACAGATGGGGAAGCCGAGGCTTAAAGAGATTAGGTGATTTCCACCTCCACCCCAAATCCAACAAAACTAATAAATGGAACTCTTGTTTATTTAGCTCTTTTCCACTCATAAGGTTTAATGACTAGGATGGTTCTCATCTGGCTCCAGTCATGCCCTGAGAAAGTTTGTTTGCCTTGGCAAGTATGTCATTTATTCTTCCCACCTTGAGGTCTAAAAACTGCTTATTATAGAAAAATTCAAACAAAAAAGTTTAGAAAATAGTATAATTAACCTTCATGTAATCATCACCCAGCTTGAGTGACATGAATTTTTTGTAAACAGATTAGTTATTAGATTTCCAGCACTTTGGGAGCCGGAATTGGGTGGATCACTTGAGCCACTACTCCTGGCCAATTTTTTTTCCTCAAAACTTCCTAGGTGCTTGTAAGGTTTTACATAAAGGGACAAATTTTGGTAACAAAACCAATTGTGAAAGCTAGGCAGCTAATACACATAAAATCATGGCCCATAAAATTAAGGAGGGACCTGCGTAATTATGGCCATGAAGTGCCCAGTTTAGGCTGGGAGGACCCCTTTTCTAACTCTGGGTCCAAGTTTAGCCCTGCACACCCCCATCAGATGTCACGGCCCCTTCAGCTCTTTGTGTTTGCTCCTCTCCTTTCCTGATTTGTACCATTTGGTGCCAGCATGGGCAGACATTCTATGGGGACTCTTTCCTGGGAGTCATCATTTTCCTGTGACCTGGTAACATCGCTGTTTCTAGCTAGTTGGTGATAAGGGATCAGCATTTTCTAGCAGCTACTGTTGCCACACAGAGCATTTGCTCAGAGCGACATCTAGTGGCTCTTAAAAAATAATGTAGTGAGGTGTAGCGGCCCTTTTTTTTTTTCTTTTTTTTTGACGGAGTCTTGCTCTGTCTCCCAGGCTGGAGTGCAATGGCGCAATCTCGGCTCACTGCAACCTCCGCCTCCCCGGGGGGTTCAAGCGATTCTCCTGAGATTACAGGCGCCTGCCACCGCGCCCAGCTAACTTTCGTATTTTTTAGCAGGAATGGGGTTTTGCCATGTTGGCCAGGCTGATCTCGAACTCCTGACCTCAGGTGATTCACCCGCCTCGGCCTCTCAAAGTGCTGAGATTACAGGCATGAGCCACCATGCCTGGCCATGGCCCTTTTCTAAAGAGACATCAAACTAGTTTGATTTTAAAATATGTATTTTGTCATAATTTTTAATTACAAAAGTAACTCATCATCATCATAAGAAAAACCCCAAAAGATACTGAATAGTAATAGCCTTGGCAATCAGATTGGCTTCCAAAATTTCATTCGAGTCTCTCCTGGTGCACCATTGAATACAAAATGAAAATCCCACCAGATCTCAAGCCCCAAGAGTAACCACAGTGAATCATAGATCATGCTTCCTAGTGGCTGCACAGTATTTCCTGGAACATAGGGGTGGGGATAATTGCTCACCTCATCTCTTATTAGTGGACTTTATGGGTAGATTTCAGGGTTTTTGCTTTTACAAACAATGCTTCCAGGAAGTCTTTGTACATATGGCCTTTGCATTCTTGAGAGTGTTTCTGTCAACAGTCATATAGAATATGGAATTCTGAGTCAAAGAGAATGAGCATTTTTTGCTCTGATTTACACCTCTACCAATAATGTGCCTGTTTCTCCGTGTGTTCACAACCCCAGAATATTATCACTTAAATAAAAACATTTGTGCATGTTGGCTTTTAATCTTTCTGTTTAAAAGAAAAAATGATTTTTTGTTGTTGCGGTGACTAGGTTGCGTTCTGTGTGATGCAATTTTGTTCTGACCATTAATCTTCCTAGAGACATTTCATACTCAATTTGCAGCTGGTGGTGGATTCCAACATAGAAACAAGGATATTTGGACCCTTATTAAGATTTGTGAACTCAAATTATATTTATGGAGTGCCTACTGTGTGCCTGCACAGACACATGAGACCTGCCCTGTCTTCTGAGGGAACTCACAGAGCAGTGAAGGCTGCCAGCATGCACGCCAGTCACTGCAATGAGTGGGTGATTCAGGCTCTACCTTGAGGAACGTAAGGCAAGCTGGTGTCCTAATGGAGGCAGTGAGGAGGAGGCAGTCAAGGGAAGGCTGCACAGAGGGGAGGGCGTTGAAGCTGGGTCTTGAAGAATAAAGGCCAGGCCCACAGGAAGGAGGGCAAATCAGGGAGGGGAAACAGAATGTGAGAGGAGTGGTGTGTTTGCAGGCTGCAGGAAGATCCAAGTGTCTAGAAAGAGTTTTGAGACTGCACATATGGCACAGGCTGGGTCACAGAGTTTGTACTTTATCTGCAAGACAAATAGATTTTCAAACTCCAGATAATTTTATTTTAAAAGAAAATACGGCCGGGCTCAGTGGCTTACGCCTGTAATCCCAGCACTTTTGGAGGCTGAGGTGGACGGATCGCTTGAGGTCTGGAGTTCGAGACCAGCCTCAACATAGCAAAACCCTGTCTCTACTAAAAATACTAAAATTAGCCAGGTGTGATGGCACACGCCTGTGATCTCAGCTACTCAGGAGGCTGAGGCAGGAGAATCGCTTGAACCCGGGAGGCGGAGGTTGCAGTGAGCTGAGATCATACCACTGCACTCCAGACTGGGAAACAGATTGAGACTCCATCTCAAAAAAAAAAAAAAAAAAAAAAAAAGATAGAGAACATTACCTCAATACTGTAATAGAGAAATCAATATCATTTGCCATAAATATAACCATAAAAATTAATTTACAGAACGGAAAAAAAAAACCGAGTATGTTTAAAACAGTTTAAAAATTAAAATGAAATCTAGGCCGGGTGCAGTGGCTCACGCCTGTAATCCCTGCACTTTGGGAGGCCGAGGTGGGCGGATCACCTGAGGTCAGGAGTTCGAGACCAGTCTGGCCAACATGGTGAAACTCCATCTCTACTAAAAATACAAAAATTAGCCAGGCGTGGTGGCAGGCGCCTGTAATCCCAGCTACTCGGGAGCTCTGAAACTGGGAGGCAGAGGTTGCAGTAAGCCGAGATTGCACCATTGCACTCCAGCCTGGGGAACAAGAGCGAGACTTTGTCTTAAAAGTTAAAAAAATTAAAATGAAATCTAATAACTAATCTGTTTACAAAAAATTCATGTCTAAAATTATCTTCTTCTGTGAGAAAAATAAACCAGTTTATGATCAATCAATAGTAATAAAGAGATTCAGCTCTGTATCATTTAGTTTAAGACTAAGATGAGGGTTATGGCAATGACAATTCTGTGTCTTTTTGTATATGTTAATTAGCATCACCCCCACCCATCCCCCCACGCCCCCAGAAATCTCGACACACTGATGTAGGTAGGTAGAGCTTCTCCCTGCTCCTGAAAAGCAGAGTTGCGGAAGCTCAGGGTGGCCACTGTAGCTCAGATAACCTAGATCCTACAGCCAGGAACTGAAATCCAAATCTTCTGACTCCACATTCTTATACCAGGCCGATGCCTGGTATAAAAGTTAAAAGAAAAAAACCTTTCTAATTCATATATCTCCCCAAATACAGAACTAGGCTGCCTCTAGGAGCAGTGACCTCTACCTTGGATCATTTCCACAAAGCCTAGAGGACACCCGTATCTTTTGAGGTTTTTCTCCAGAGAAATGCTTTAGAGGTTGTACTTAATATCTGAAATTCCTTATAATTCTTAACAGTCTCTGAGTCTGTGAGAAATATTTCAAGACACTAACACAGGGATTAAAAAATTTATCCCTTTGTTTTAATAATTAAAATGCAGACTAAAGGAGGTTTTGAGTTCTATAGAAATAAACACTCAAATTTAAAATAATGGTCTTTATGGCTGAACACAGTAGCTCATGCCTGTAATCCCAGCACTTTGGGAGGCTGAGGGGGGTAGATCACCTGAGGTAGGGAATTCGAGACCGGCCTGGCCAACATGGTGAAACCCCATCCCTACTAAAAGTACAAATAAAGTAGCTGGGTGTGGTGGTGGGTGCCTGTAATCTCAGCTACTCAGGAAGCTGAGGCAGGAGAATTGCTTGAACCCAGGAGGCAGAGGTTGCAGTGAGCTGAGACTGTGCCATTGCACTCCAGCCTGGGCGACAGAGCAAAACTCTATCTGAAATAAATAAGTAAATAAAATAAAATAATGGTCTTTAGAGATTTATGAAACCCTAATTATGTCTGCATGTGAGTTCTATGTCCAGCATTAGTAATAATTGTTTTTTTAAAACAACAAAACAAGGCCAGGCACAGTGGCTCATGCCTGTAATCCCAGCACTTTGGGAGGTCAAGGCGGGAGGATCACCTGAGGTTGGGAGTTCGAGACCAGCCTGACCAACATGGAGAAACCCTGTCTCTATTAAAAATACAAAATTAGCTGGGCATGGTGACACATGCCTGTAATCCCAGCTACTCGGGAGGCTGAGGCAGGAGGGAGAATCGCTTGAACCCAGGAGGTGGAGGTTGCGGTAAGCCAAGATCAGGCCATTGCACTCCAGCCTGGGCAAAAAGAGCAAAAACTGTCTCAATAAATAAATAAATAAATAAATAACCAAAACCTAAAACACTTATTTACAACTTGAAGACAGGTCAAAAATGCTAAAACAGAGAAATTCTTTTATGACTATTGGCATTTTCTCAGAAAAGATCGTTTCTGGGAAGTATGAGCCCTTCCTGAAATTATCCTTCTATTTTGATTAATACAACTAAACTTTAATTCCTTGGATTGTCAGTGTTTTGAGTTATCTACTGCTACATAACAAATACCTCAAAAGTTAGTGGTTTAAAACAACAATAACCATCTTTGATATTTCACAATTCTGTGAGTTAACTGGGGTGATTCTTCTGCTCCATGTGTTATCAGCTGGCCTCCCAAAGTGCTGGGATTACAGACATGAGTCACTATGCCTTGCCATTCTCAGTTTTAATTTCTAATACAGTAAATATCAATAGATATAAGCCACATCAGCAAAAGTTCTTTGGGATCATCAGTACTTTTTGGGAGTATAAAAGGATCCTGAGATGAAAACATTTGAGAAGTACTTCAGTAGAGACAAAAGAAGAATTGGGGACACTGGTGAGAAATAGTACGGACTAATAAACAACTGGACTAATGATTTTAAGGTGGTAGCAATGGGGAGTAAAAACGGCTCAATTTTAGATGTATTTTGAAGGGAAAGTCAACAAGATCGATCAGATGTGGGAAATGAGGAGAGAAGTCAAGTATTATTCCAAGGGTTTTTTGTTTTAGTTTTTGCTTTGTCTTTCACCTGAGTGAACTGGTAGGATGGCATTGATATTTAATTAGAAAAGACCAGGGAGGAAGAGATGTAGGAGAAATATAGTGAACTTCTTTGGAGAATGTTAAGTTTGAGACATTCATTAAATATTTAAGTGTTAGGGGAGTGGTCTCAGGTGGAGATATAACCTTCAGAGACTTAACCATATGGATTGCATTTAAAACCATGAGACTGGATGAGATCAGCAAAGGAGTGAATGAAGATAGAAGAAAAAAGAGGTTGAAAGACTGAGCCTGGCAGGGCGTGGTGGCTCACGCCTGTAATTCTAGCACTTTGGGAGGCCAAGGTCGGTGGATCATCTGAGGTCAGGAGTTCAAGAACAGCCTGGTCAACATGGTGAAACCCTTGTCTCTACTAAAAATACAAAAATTGGCCGGGCCCAGTGGCGCGCGTCTGTAATCCCAGCTACTCAGGAGGCTGAGGCAGGAGAATCGCTTGAACTTGGGAGGCAGAGGTGGCAATGAGCTGAGACTGAGAAAGCAGTCAGATAGAAAAAAAAAAGAGGAGAGAATGGTAATTTGAACTGTCCAATGCTACTGAGAGGTCAAGTAAGATAAAGACAAATAGATCATTGGTGTCTGGGGGACTGTGTGCCAGAGAGGGGAGTAATGTGAGCAAAAGGCCCAAATCAGGAGCAGTGTGTTGTGCTAGAGCATAAGGGGCAGGGATGAGATGGGAGGGCAGGAAGGAGTCAGCTTGTGAAGGGCCTGGCATTCCATATTAAAGACAGACTTTATGCTGTGGGTTTGGGGAAGCCACTTAGAGGATTTAGGCTGAAAAGTGACACAGTCCAATTTGCATTTTAGATAGATCATTCTGGATTCTTGGAAAGGGTGGAGAGGATAGAGGATGGAACTGAGCCAAACCGAGCAAGGGGCTCAAGGAAGTGGAGGCTGTAACAGGAGAGGGCCAGAGACAGTGAAGGTGTGCATTTCAGCCATGGATGTGGGGATGGAGAAGAGAGAGTTGATTAGGAATATTTAGGAAGCAGAATTCTCAAAACTTGGAAAGCATTGCGACTGGGGGAGTGAGAGAGGTAGAGGAATTAAGCCTGGGTAACAGACTGCATAGAAAGTGGGGTACCAACCTGAAATACAGAAATTAGGAGCCAAAACAGTTTGGGGGTGAAGAGATTGTCACATTTGAACATGTTATATTTGAGATGTTCATGAGAGATGTAGGTGGAGATGTCTAGAAAGCAGTTGGATATTCAGGTGTAAAAACCAAGGGAGAAGATCTTTAAAGAGTGGTACTAATGTAAAGTCTCAACCAGTTTATATGTCCCAGCTTTCTAAAGAAAAACTAATTATAGTAAATTTCCAGTTTAAAAAATTAATAATTCTTGGAGAACTTTGTATGTTTTAATCTGTTTTCATCAAGAGTTCTTGGGTCTGTTAATATAATTTGAGGGTATTTAGCAGTTTAGTCATCTAAATCTGAAAACGTTTGGTTTCTGAATTGACTTCTCATATTGATGGTTAACCAGTGTAGATAGCAGTAGGATAGTCTTACCAAATAATCACCCTTTATTATTGCAGGGTAGACCAATTAGATTAACGGTGCTAAGCCTGGCTGCACATTAGCACCACCTGGGGAGTATTTCAAACATACCAATAAACGTCTCTAATAATCAGAAAAATGCAAAGTAAAACCACAAGGAGCTATCACCTCACTCATGTTACATTGGCTCTTATCAAAAAGATGAGTGACAACAAGTATTGGCTGGGATGTGTAGAAAATAGAACCTTTCCTGGGTGTGGTGGTTCATGCCTGTAATCCCAGCACTTTGTTAGGCCAAGGCAGGTGGATCTCTTGAGCTCAAGAGTTTGAGACCAGCCTAAAGTAGAAATTTTGTCATTTGTGACAATATGGATGAACCTAGAATACATTATGCTAAATGAAATAAACCAGGCACAGAAAGATAAATACCACATAATCTCACTTATATGTGAAACCTTAAAAAGTCTAACTCATAGAAATAGAGAGTAGAATGATGGTTACCACAGGCTAGAGACAGGGGGATAGATGGGAAAAGGGGAGACATTGGGTCAAAGGGTACAACGTTTCAGTTAGACAAGAGAAATAAGTTCTAGTGTTCCATGTACAACATGGTGACTATAACTGTTAATAGTGTTTTCTATATTTCAAAACAGCTAAAAGATATTGTTTTCAATGTTCTTACCAAAGGAAATTATAAACATTTGAAGTGATGGATATGTTAATTAGGGTTAATTAGGCTGATTCGATCATTCCATAATGTCTGCATGTAAGGAAACAATACATTGTACCCCATAAATGTATGTAATCATTATTTGTTGGTCTGGTGTGGTGGTTCACACCTTTAATCCCACACTTTGGGAGACAAAGGAGGGAGGATTGCTTGAGCCCAGGTGTTTGAGACCTGCCTGGCAACGTAGCGTGACCTTGTCTCTACAAATTTTTTTTAAAACTTAGCCAAGCATTGTGGTACACGCTTGTAGTCCTAGCTACTCAAGCGGCTGAGGCAGGATGATCACCTGAGCCCAGGAATTTGAGGCTGCAGTGAGTTGTGAGCTATGATCACACCACTGCACCCCATCCTGAGTGACAGAGTGAGATCTTGTCTCTAATAATAATAATAATAATAATAATAATAATAATAATAATAATAGTCAATTAAAAATAAAGCAAAACTCAAACGTACCAGATACCAGTATCATGACGTCTCACCAAGAGATTTTGGTTTGATTGGTCTGGAGGAGGCCACAGCCATTCTAGGTTTGAAAAGCTCTTCCTGATGATTTTAATTAGCAGTCAAGGGTAAATCACTGGATTAGAGGTATGATTTTGCTATGTTTTTCTAGCACAATTAAAAAATTCATTTTAGATTAAAACTCCCTTGAAGCAAACCCCTGTTAATTCACTGTGTTAACTGACTAAGGAAATTTTATCTGAGCCTTGCATATGTGCACAGGACTTGTGGGATACTGAGGCTGAAGAGTATAAGACAGCAAGTAGTGAGGGCCCCTGAAGAAGGAACCAGAACAACAGCTTCGCAGAAAACCCATCAGAATAAGCAGAACAGCCTGATGTGAATTGGTGACTATGCTCTCTAGACTCAAGAGAGGACCTCAGGGTTCAGCAAGCCCCCCATCAACCTCCACTATCAACAAATCCTGAATTGACAAACCAAAGACTCGTTTAGACTGACCAATCACTTTACCTTATGTAGCTTTGTGGCTGCTGTCTTGATAAGCCCCTTGCCCTTGGTGGAGAGAGATGGCCTTCCTGGGCTATTCTCCCTCTTGTATCTCTCTATATGAGTAAACCCCCAGGGCTTTACCCCATTGTCTCTGAATTATTCTTTTGATGTCTCTGAGCATTTGCTTACTTTTAATCACAATAAATCACAATCTCAAATAAAGAAGCACTTTGTTGAATTTGAGCTGTTTGCATGAGATAGGACAGACAGATGCAGACATGCGTTTGCAACCAATACTTTGCCTCTCAGTTACTAAGTCAGGCAAGATAAACCCATGGTAGTAAGTATTCACTCAAATGCCTTACCAAAAATGACCTTGACGCTTCTCTGGATTCTACCCATTGATGAAAATTCAGATTTTTCTTGAATAGTGGAATAAGAAAATGAGACGTTTTCTGGGAAGCAAGGTATATATATATATATATTTATTTATTTATTTATTTATTATTATTATTATTTTTTTTTTTTTTTCTGAGACAGGGTCTCACTGTGTTGCCCAGGATGGAGTGCAATGGCACCATCTTGATTCACTGCAAACTCTGCTTCCCAGGTTCAAGCGAGCCTCTCACCTCAGCCTCCTGAGTAGCTAGGACTACAGGCAAGTGCCACCATGCCCAGCTAATTTTTGTGTTTTTAGTAGAGATGAGGTTTCACCATGTTGGCCAGGCTGGTCTTGAACTCCTGACTTCAAGTGATCCATGTGCCTCAGCCTCCCAAAGTGCTGGGATTACAGGCGTGAGCCACTGCGCCTGGCAGCAAGGTATATTTTCTATGCTGGGGAACAAATTACAACAAACTTAGTGGATAAAGAAGCTGAGCATGGCTTTACTGGATCCTCTACTTAGGGTCTCACAAGCTTTATTCAAGGTGTTGGCCAGACTGCATTCTCATTTGGAGCCTCAACTAAGGAAGAGCCTGCTTCCAAACTAACACAACTTATTTGAGAATGTATTTCCTTGTGAATGTATTTTTGAAGACCCTGGCTTTTTGTAGCCATTTGTCGGAGGCTGTTGGCAGATCCTACAGGGCACCCATCATTCCTTATGTGAGTTTCCTTAACATAGCTCCTAGCTTGTCTAGCCAGCAAGGAAAATCTCTCTTTCTTCGGTCTACTAACATGGAATTTTATATAATGTAATATAATCACAAGAGTAACACCCCATCACCTGTGTCATAGTTTCTTGGTTAGAAGCAAGTCACAGGTCCCACCTACACTCATGGGGAGATCACACAAAGGCACAAACACCATGAAGTGGAAAATCACTGGGGTTGGGGGTCACTATAGGGCTAGGGTCTGCTTGTCACACAAGAAAAAGCCATAGATTGTGTATAGACAATCCAAACAGATAATACAGTCATGGGTATAACTGGAAATAATCCTAGGTGGAGGCAGAAATCATGGGCTCCAGTCCTGGCTGTGTTAGTAACTTAGATCACATATACCCAGCAAGTTCTCTAAACCTCAATTTCCTTAGTTTATAAATAAAATGAGGTTGTGGAGACAGCTTTGGATTACCGAGACCAGCTCGGCTGGGGAGACCCTAACCCAGCGGCGCTAGAGGAATTAAAGACACACACACAGAAATATAGAGGTGTGAAGTGGGAAATCAGGGGTCTCACAGCCTTCATAGCTGAGAGCCCCAAACAGAGATTTACCCACGTATTTATCAACAGCAAGCCAGTCATTAGCATTGTTTCTATAGATAT
The DNA here is from genome assembly GCF_028885625.2 of Pongo pygmaeus. Taxonomy (NCBI): domain Eukaryota; kingdom Metazoa; phylum Chordata; class Mammalia; order Primates; family Hominidae; genus Pongo; species Pongo pygmaeus. The sequence goes on from NC_072376.2 coordinate 88,088,222, forward strand.
TAAATTAACTAAAAGTATCTCTTATGGGAAATGAAGGGATGGGCCAAATTAAAGGAATAGTTTGGGCTAGTTAACTGCAGCAGGAGCGTGTCCTTAAGGCACAGATCGCTCATGCTATTGTTTGTGGCTTAAGAATGCCTTTAAGCGGTTTTCTGCCCTGGGTGGGCCAGATGTTCCTTGCCATCATTCTGATAAGCCCACCACCTTCCAGCGTGGGCGTTATGGCCATGATGAACATGTCACAGTGCTGCAGAGATTTTGTTTATGGCCAGTTTTGGGGCCAGTTTATGTCCAGATTTTGGGGGGCTTGTTCCCAACATTGGATGTTAATCACATAAATGCATAGTAAAATATCATGGAAGCACTATCATTCACCTTTTGCATGAGTTAGAAATGATCCCACTAAAAGCTTATGAGTTTATGGTAAAATTGGTATGCCCAGTTTTGAAGAGCAACCTGGCAATACGTATCATGCCATTAAAATGTTCATACCTGTGATGGTTAACTTTACCTGTCAACTTGATTGAGCCACAGGATATTTAGATATTTGGTTAAATATTATATGTGGGTGTGCCTGTAAAGATGTTTCTGGATGAGATATAACATTTGAATCTGTAAGCTGAGTAAAGGAGATTGTCCTTGCCAAGGTGAGTGGACCTCATCCAATCTGTTGAAAGCCTGAATATAATAAAAGGCTGAATAAGAAAGAATTATTTTTCTCTGTCTCACTGCCTTTGAGCAGGGACATTAGTTTTTTCCTGCCTACTCAAACATGAACTGGAACTGACTCCATTGGCTCTTCTGAGTCTGAGGCCTTTGGACTTAGACTGGAACTGACACCATTGGCTCTCCTGGTTCTCCAGCTTGCCAGCTGCAGATCTTAGGACTTTTTAGCCTCCATAATCATGTAAGCCAATTCTTAATAATAAATACTTATGTAAATTTCATATTGGTTCTGTTTCTCTGAAGCACCTAGACTAATACAACATCCTTTGTCAAAGTAATCCCATTCCTGGGATTTTATACCACTAAAATGTAAAATTCAAAAGATTTGTGTAAAATAAGCTATATGTACTATGTTATTAACTACAGTGTTATTTCTTTTTTTTTAAATTTTACTTTAAGTTCTTGGCTACATGTGCCGAACATGCAGGTTTGTTACACATATGTATACACCATGGTGGTTCGCTGCACCTATCAACCTGTCATCTAGGTTTTTTTTTTTTTTTTTTTTTAGATGGAATCTCGCTCTGTCACCCAGGCTGGAGTGCAGTGGTGCGATCTCAAGCTCTGCCTCCTGGGTTCACGCCATTCTCCTGCCTCAGCCTCCTGAGTAGCTGGGACTACAGGCACCCGCCCGGCTAATTTTTTGTATTTTTTTAGTAGAGACGGGGTTTCACCATGTTAGCCAGGATGGTCTCCATCTCCTGACCTCGTGTTCCGCCCGCCTCAGCCACCCAAAGTGCTGGGATTACAGGCGTGAGCCACCGCGCCCGGCTGTCATCTAGGTTTTAAGCCCCGCATGCATTAGGTATTTGTCCTAACACTCTCCCTAGTGTTATTCCTAATAAAGAAAAAGTGGAAATAATACACATGTTTAACAATTGGAGAATGGCTGCATAGATTATAGCACATCCACTTCAAAGAAAATTATGCAAGCATTAAACTAATTATCATGAAGAATACAGAATCACAAGGGAAGCACATGGGAAAGGGTTTACAATTAGATATGAATTTAGTTTTTTAAAAGCAGAACATAAAATTATATAAACACTACAGTAACAAGTAAGAAAAAGTAAATAATGAAGAAAATCCATATGCTTGGGTCATGGAATTACAATACAATTTTTTTAAATAACTTTCCTTTACCAATATGACATTGTTAAGACAATAAATAAAAAGTATAAAATAGGCTGGGTGCGGTGGCTCATGCCTGTAATCCCAGCAGTTTGGGAGGCTGAGGAGGGTGGATCACCTGAGGTCGGGAGTTCAAGACCAGCCTGACCAACATGGAGAAACCCTGTCTCTACTAAAAATACAAAATTAGCCTGGTGTGGTGGCGCATGCCTGTAACCCCAGCTTCTCAGGAGGCTGAGGCAGAAGAATCGCCCGGGAGGTGGAGTTTGCAGTGAGCCGAGATCGCGCCAATGCACTCCAGCCTGGGCAACAAGAGAGAAACTCCATCTCAAAAAAAAAAAAAAAAAAGTATAAAATAAAAACAATGAGAGAGTTAAATTGTCAGTGGTTCTTAATTGAAGTGGACTTTAGAATTTAAAAACACTATGCCTAAGTTCTACTTTGTGAAGATTGTGAGATGGGGTTGGGGCACTAATATACTTAAAACACATACATACACAACACCCCAACCCACCCCTCCACACTGAAATACACAGGTGATTCTGATGCATATAGATAGGTAAATTTTCAGCATAAAGTTTCACATGGAGAATAAGGAAGATGGTCTAGTGAGAAGCTGAGCATTGCCTATGAGGCACTTTGGGTGATGAAGACCAGGCTGTTCTTAGCGTGCACCTGGACTGCTGCAGCCACTGTCTTTAGCATTTGTAGCTTGTGGGCATTCTGAGGAATCGCCCTCTGGCCAGGATTTCTCCACAAGGCGGAAGGCCTCCAAGAACTCATTGATATCAATGTGGCCATCTTTGTTGAAATCAATGCTCCGAGCAAGGTCACAGATGCAGTCATCTGTAATGTCGATATTCATATGAGAGCTGAACAGCTTCCAGGTCTGCCTGAACTCATCCAGTGAGATGAACCCTTATCAGAGGGAGGAAATCACTTCAGTGTGTTAGTCTAGTTTTTAATGTTCATTTTCTCTGACATTCTTACGAGGACACCTGCTCCCTACTGCTAAACAGAGAGATACCCAAATCCTAGTATCTAATTTAAACTCCCAAGAGGATCACACAAACCCACTGGCTCACCAGTGATTTTCAGCTGGGAAGAATTTTGCTCCCCTCCCTCCAGGGGACATTTGGCAATGTCTGGAGACATTATTGTTTGTTATGACTAAGACGGAGGTGAGGTGCTACTGGCATCTAATAAATAAAGGCCAGACATGCTGCCAAACATCTTATAATGCACAAGATGGACCCCAAAACAAAGAATTATCTAGCCCAAAATGTCAAAAGTACCACTGTTGAGAAACCCTGCATTTAATCATCTCAAACATATACTAATTTATTCTGGCCATTAAAATCCTTTGGACCCCATACATCTACAGTCAATTGACTTTTTTACAAGGGTCCCAAGATCATTTAATGGGGAAAGAATAGTTTTTTTCAACAATGATGGGGGACAAGCAGATATTCACATGCAAAAAGAGTAAAGCTAGACACCTACCTAACACTATATAAAAAAAAACTAACTCGATATGGATCAAAGACCTAAATGTAAGAGCTAAAACTCTAAAACTCTTAGAAGCAAACATAAGTGTAAATCTTTGTGACCTTAGGTTATGCAACAGTTTTTTTTTTTTTTTTTTTTTTGAGACAGAGTCTCGCTCTGTCACCCAGGCTGGAGTGCAGTGGCACAATCTCGGCTCACTGCAAGCTCTGCCTCCCGGGTTCACGCCATTCTCCTGCCTCAGCCTCCCGAGTAGCTGGGACTACAGGCGCCCACCACCACACCTGGCTAATTTTTTATATTTTTAGTAGAGACGGGGTTTCACCGTATTAGCCAGGATGGTCTCGATCTCCTGACCTCATGATCCACCTACCTCGGCCTCCCAAAGTGCTGGGATTACAGGCGTGAGCCACCGTGACCGGCCTATGCAACAGTTGTATAGCTTAAAAAAGCTATAACACCAAAAGCATAAACAACAAAAGAAAAAATAAATTGGACTTTTTCAAAATTAAAAACTTTTGGGTATCAGGCTGGTCGCAGTGGCTCACGCCTGTAATCCCAGCACTTTGGGAGGCTGAGGTGGGCAGAGCACAAGGTCAGGAGTTCAAGACCAGTCTGGCCAATATGGTGAAACCCCGTCTCTACTAAAAATACAAAAATTAGCTGGTCACGGTGGCAGGTGCCTGTAGTCCCAGCTACTCAGCAGGCTGAGGCAGAAGAATTGCTTGAACCCAGGAGGCAGAGGTTGCAGTGAGCCAAGATCGTACCACTGCACTCCAGCCTAGGTGACAGAGCGAGACTCCGTCTCAAAAAAAAAAAAAAAAAAAAAACTTTCGGGCATCAAAGGACACTACCAAGAAAGTGAAAAGATAATCCACAAAATCAGAAAAAAAATTTGCAAGGCATATGTCTGATAATGTCCTAGTACCCAGAATATATGAATAACTCTTACAACTCAAATAAAAAGACAAATAGCCCAATTCAAAAATGGACAAAGGATTTGAATAGACATTTCTCCAAAAGAGATATACAAATGGCCAATAAGCACATGAAAATGTTCAACATCATTAGTTATTAAGGAAATGAAAGTCAAAACTGCAGTAGAACAGGTATAATAAAAACTAAAAAAAAACCCACAAAAAACAAAAGTGGAAAATAACAAGCGTTGGTTAGGATGTAGAGAAACTGGAACCCTCATACAATGTTGGTGGCGATATAAATATGTACAGCTACTGTGAGAAATGGTTTGGTAATTCCTCAAAAAGTTAAACATAGAATCACCAGATGACCAGGCAATTACACTCCTAGATATAAACCCAAGAAAACTGAAAACATATATTGACACAAAAAGTCACACGTGAATGTTCATAGCAGCATTGTTCATAATAGCCAAAAGTAGAAACAATCCAAAGTCAATCAACTAATGACTGGATAAATAAAAGTTCTGTCCACACAATGGAATATTATTCAGTCATAAAAAAGGAATGAAAAACTGATACTGCTGCAACATGGATGAATCTTGAACACAGGCTAGGTGACATAATCCAGACACCAAAGGTCATATTTTGCATGACTCCATTTATATCAAATGTCCAGAATAGGCAAATCCATAGAGACAGAAAGTAGATTAGTGGTTGCCAGGGACTCGTGGAGGAGGGATAGGGAATGAGGAGTACTTGCTAATAGGTATCAGATTTCTTTCTGGGGTGATTAAAATGTTCTAGGACAGGCGCAGTGGTTCACGCCTGTAATCCCAGCACTTTAGGAGATCTAGGTGGGTGAATCACAAGGTCAGGAGATCGAGACCATCCTGGCTAACATGGTGAAATCCTGTCTCTACTAAAAATACAAAAAAAAAATAGCTGGATGTGGTGGCACACGCTTGTAGTCCTAGCTACTCAGGAGGCTGAGGCAGGAGAATCACTTGAACCTGGGAGGTGGAGGTTGCAGTGATCCGAGATTGTGCCACTGCACTCCAGCCTGGGTGACGGAGACTCCGTCTCAAAAAAAAAAAAAAAAAAAAAAGTTCTAAAATTAGATAGTGGTGATGGTTATACAATCTTGTGACTATACCGAGAACCACTAAATTGCATACTTTATACAGGTGAATTATATGGTTTGTGAATTATGCCTCAAAAGAAACCAATAATAACATTGAAAAAAGCCTTTGGACCATTGGGGGAACAGGATGAGGATGTACAGGACCTCACCATACATTTTTTTATAACTTCCTGTGAATCTATAATTATTTCAAAATTTAAAGTTAAAAAAAAACATTTTGGGAGTGAGGTTGCAAACGCCTTTCTATTGTAAGCACTTTTCATTACTTTGTGGCTATCTTTGATGGTACTGTAAAGGATATCACATCTTTCTTTCTTTTTTTTTTCGCGACAGAGTCTCACTCTGTCACCGAGGCTGGAGTCCAGTGGCACGACCTCGGCTCACTGCAACCTCCGCCTCCCAGGTACAAGCGGTTCTCCTGCCTCAGCCTCCCAAGTACCTGGGATTACGGACATGTGCCACCACGCCCGCCTAATTTTTGTATTTTTAGTAAAGACTGGGTTTCTCCATGTTGGCCAGACTGGTCTCGAACTCCTGACTTCAGGTGATTCACCCGCCTCGGCCTCCCAAAGTGCTGGGATTAAGGCAGGAGCCACCGTGTCCAGAGGATATCACATCTTCTAATAATTATTCTTCCTATAAGAAGCTCTCATTCAGTTTGTCTTCATTCTTCTTTACCCCACTTCTTTCTCTATGGGCTGCTTATACTACTCAAGTACTTTCCTAGTTTCTGTCATTTATAAGCACTAATCTTCTTACCTTGCTCCAAATGCCTGAGTGGAGACGAATGAGGACGAATCAGGAAGGAGATTAAGGGTTTAAGGTAAAATACTTGCAGTGCGTCAAAAGTGACAGAATAATGAGTGCCTTTACCTGAATGATCACTGTCTATGATCCTAAAAATGGTCTCTAGGTTGGATCGGTTTCGATACAATGTTTCCAGCAAACTTGATTGTACGTTCTGCAAGAAAAAATTCATTTTCCTTCTTTGTCATATGTTTAGGCTTGTTCCAATATATAATTAACACACAATCAACCCTGACAATCACACATTCTTGAAAAAACCTGAAAATATTTTGCCATCCCTCCATTCCCTCTACCCAGTTCAGCCCACCAAATAATCTAGTGGTTTAAGAAGCACCTCACCCATGATGAAAATCTTCTAAAATTGACTGGTGATGGTTGCACATACAGGTTGTGTATGCCTTGTCTGAAATGCTTGGGACCAGAAATGTTTTGAATTTTGGATTTTTTCGGACATTGTAATATTTACCTGTACATAATGAGATATCTTGGGTATGGGACCCAAGTTTAAACACAAAATTAATTTTTGTTTCATATACCCCTTATACATCTAGCCTGAATGTAATTTCTGTTTGTTTGTTTTGAGATGGAGTTTCGCTCTTGTTGTCCAGGCTGGAGTGCAATGGCCCAATCTCAGCTGACTGCAACCTCCGCCTCCCGGGTTCAAGCGATTCTCCTGCCTTGGCCTCCTGAGTAGCTGGGGTTACAGACATGCACCACCACACCCGGCTAATTTTTGTATTTTTAGTAGAGACGAGGTTTCTCCATTTTGGTCAGGCTGGTCTCGAACTTCCGACCTCAGGTGATCTGCCCGCCTCGGTCTCCCAAAGTGCTGGGGTTGCAAGCATGAGCCACCGTGCCCGGCTGCCTGAAGGTAATTTTATAAAATGTTTTTAATAATTTTGTGCATGAAACAAACTTTGCATACATTGAACCATCAGAAAGCAAAGGTGTCAAATGTGGAATTTTTCACTTGTGGCATTGTGTTGGCACTCAAAAAGTTTTGGACTTTGGAGCCTTTCAGATTTGTTTTTTTAAACAGAGTCTCGCTGTGTTGCCCAGGCTGGAGTGCAGTGGCATGGTCTTGGCTCACTGCAACCTCTGCCTCCTGGGTTCAAGCGATTCTCCCACCTCGCCTCCCAATAGCTGGGTCTACAGGCATATGCCACCACACCCAGCTAATTTTTGTATTTTTAGAAGAGACGGGGTTTCATCGTGTTGGCCAGACTGGTCTCGAACTCCTGGCCTCAAGTAATCCACCCTCCTCAGCCTCCCAAAGTGCTAGGATTACAGGAGTGAGCCACCGCACCCAGCCGAATTATACACTTTAAATGGATGAATTGCATGGTATGTCAATTATATTGCAGTAACACTGTTAAAAGAAGTACCTAGCCTAAGGTTGCACATACATTACATATTTTATAAGTAGTATTGAATAAATACTTCTTTAAGTAGGGTAAGCACCATAGTGTTGAGGAAAGAAAATGGGCCTTGAGGTAAGACAGACCTTGGCTTGAGTCCCAACTTAGTCGTTCTATGACCTCAGGCAAATTGCTAACCTCTGTGGGCAGTGTCCTCGTAAGTGTAATGGTGCTGATAATATGTACTTCTTGGAGTGGTTTTGGTGCTGATAATATGTACTTCTTGGAGTGGTTTTGAGGATTAACTGAGGCAATGTATGAAAACCACTTAACACAAAAGCCTGACACATAGAAACTCAAGAAATAGTTATTCCCCTTTCTCACCCATCCAGCTTTTTGGGTTATTACTAGTTGGTTGTTTCTGACTCCTTCTCTCTAAGGACTATCATAGTCCACATGTGCTCTCATCCACCATTACCACACCATTACCTCGTGACTCAATTGTTCCTTGGCCAAGTTCTTCAGCCAAGACTTGTACTCCAGCATGTTGTCTGCTGAGCTGTTCACCAGCTGTGGCCTCAGCATCCGCCATGGCAGTCCTAGATGCAACACAGACTCCACCGCTGCTGCCCAGTCACTCAAGGTGATTAAACCTACAGGTGAGAGCTAACTTGTTGCCTTGTCACCTAGAAGTCTAGTTTCCTGCCCAATGGTGTGTATATTTTTATCCTGACATCCTTCTTACTATCTGCAGGTAATAGAAATAATGGGCACTGTCACTATTTTTGTTGATAGTAGCAGAGTTGGCTGGAAGCTAGACTTGCCAGACAAAATACAAGATGTCCAGTTAAATTTTAATTGAAGACAGACAGTAAAGTATATAAAAATGCCAAATATTGCATAAAAATTATTTGTTGTCTGTCTGTAATTCAAACTTAATTAGGCATTTTACATTTTTGTTTACTAAATCTGGCAATACTTCTGCAAGCCACATAAAAGTCTTGTAAATGATATCATAAAATATTATATATCTACAGCATTGGTTATTTAAAAAAATTAAACCACCTAAATTCCTTAGAAAATATCCACTGAAACTCTTGGAAGGCTACAGTATGTGTATATGAAAAGATATTACTATGAATTCATAAATGTTACTGCTGTTTTTAAATAGGGATATATTTAGTCAATGTCCATTAGAAATTCCATTAGTTGAGCAGACAACATTTTTAGCCTGGATAATAAATCATGAAATACCTAGATAAGCACACACTCAACTTCAACAAGTCAAGTCATTCGTCTTTTGCCAGTCTTATACTCTTATAACTTCTCCCACTTGTTCTTTGCTTGGTTCTCACCATGTTATCCTTCCCTGACTCTATTTCTTTTCACCCTTTCTATTTGGCCAAGTTCATATTTTGTTAAAAGCTTAGAATTTTAAAATTTAGTTAGAATAAATGAGACATTAAGTTGAATAAAATGGAGGATATAGCCAAAGGGAATTTGGGTCACTCATTAAAGCAACAAATATTTATTTGCTAACTAGTGTAAGACAGAGATTTTCCGGCTAGCTTCCTTCCTCTGTGAATCTTTAACTTGATCATTCTTACCGACTTTATCTGCATCATGCTTCTTAAATTCACTGAGAAGATCTGAAGAATGAGCAAATAGCTTCTCCCTCAGAGCTCTCAGAGCCGACTCCTCCACTCTGCTAATCCTGGGACAGGAGATGAAAAGCGACATTTTAATACACTGGTATAGAAGAAATACTTAGAGATTTTACTATATTTCTACTCTCTCTTTCTTAACACATCAGTCTCCCAAGAGCTCAGTTTTTGAGGGAGAGCTCCTTTACTCTTCTCTGTTGTACACAAACAGGATGAGTATGGGGAATGCCGCTGTCCTTCCTGGTATAGGACAGTGGTTAGAGAAGAAGTTCTGGAGAAGGATCACCTCTGTGGTAAAGTTATCTAATCATCCTGTGCTTCAGTTTTCCCACCTGTAAAACAGTGATTAAAATCATACCTGTCTCTACTTCACAGGATTATGTGAAGATTATAATGAGTAATTTCATGTACAGCACTTAGAAGAAAGCCTGGCACATAGAAAGCACTCACCAAACAGTACCTGTTATCACAATTATTGTGCATTTCTTGTAGTTTATTATCATGTGAAACAGAAGGCAAAATTTATGAATAACAAAATAACACTAGTTTAGTTTTTTCTTTCTTATTGGGTCAATAGAGTAATGCTGGGCTCAGTACTTGGCCCAAAGTAAGTGCTCAATAAATATCTGTAGTTGAATGAACAAGAATATAAAAAGAGGCTTGGCATGGTGGCTCATGCCTGTAATCCCAGCACTGTGGGAAGCCAAGGTGGATGGATTCCTTGAGCCCAGGAGTTCGAGACCAGCCTTGGCAACATGGCAAAACCCCCCTCTCTACTCAAAGCACAAAAAAAAAGAATTAGCCAGGCATGGTGGCTCATCCCTGTAGTCCCAGATACTTGTGGGGCTGAGGTGGGAGAATCACTTGAGCCCAGGAGGTAGAGGCTGCAGTGAGCCAAGATTGCACCACTGCACTCCAGCCTGGGTGACAAAGTAAGACCCTGTCTCAAAAAAAAAAAAAAAAAAAAAAAGAATATAAAACGAGATAAAAGGTAAGCATACGTTACTTGTAATGTCTTATTGAGGAACCAATCATTCTATAAATAATGATCAGATAACCTATCTTTTCTCGTGTTAAAAGTTAAAAAAAATTAAATCATATTTGATGAAAATCTTACTGCAATTGAAGGCATTTAACATGACAGTCTTTAAGTGGGCTACATAGATCCTTAAAAGAGTGTGAACCTAGCCTGGCATGGTGGCACGTGCCTATGGTCCCAGCTACTTGAGAGGCTAAGGTGGGAAAATCACCTGAGCCTGGGAGGTCGAGGCTGCAGCGAGCCAAGATCGCACCACTGCACTCCAGCCTGGACAACCAGAGTGAGACCCTGTCTAAAAAAAACAAAAAATTGTGAACCAGTTAGGCATGGTGGCTCATGCCTATAATACCAGCACTTTGGGAGGCTGAAGCAGGAGGATCACTTGAGGCCAGGATCTCAAGACCACCCTGGGCAACACAGCTAGGCTGGGTTTCTTTACCAAAAAAACTTTTAAAAATTAGCCAGGCATGGTGGTGCATGCTTGTAATCTCAGTTACTTGGGAGACTATGGCAGGAGGATTGCTTGAGCCCAGGAGTTTGAGGTTACAGTAAGCTATGATCATGCTACTATACCTTGGCCTTGGTGACAGAGCAAGGCCCTGTCTCTACAAAAGGAAAAGAAAGTGTGAACCACCTAAAACTCACCCCAAATTTCACAGGTATGTGAGCATATGTGAATTTTTTGTAGACAGTTTGTTGTTTTATCAGAGGCTAACAGAAGTATGAGACTCCTAAAAAGTTTAAGAACCACTAGTTAGACAAAGCATTTAAGCTGCTCCTGGTAATCTGTAGTCATGGAGAGTTATGCAGGGATGGAGTAGGGCAATGCCCTTGAAATCTATCTGGATGTACAAGGCTTTCCTGTCCCTACGTCAAGCAACACTTAGTAAGCACTTACTAAATGCAGAGCTCTACATGGATTATCTCATTAAATCCCTCAACACTCATTGAAGAAAGAACGATAACATTAAGTCCGTTATGCCCATTACAGACAGAGATAGTAATTAGGTCGAGGTCACATAGCTACCAAGGAGTGAGGCCAGATACCTATCTGGCTATGCTGGCTCCAAGCTGGCTCTCTATTATTGTGAGAAGTGGATTGAAACAAAAAGTAAATGGACTCTGACTGAGGATTCCTCTAAGAAGAGCATGTTATGAGGCCAGGCATGGTGGCTCACACCTGTAATCCTAGCACTTTGGGAGGCCAAGGCAGGAGGATCGCTTGATCTCAGGAGTTTGAGACCAGCCTGGGCAGAATAGTGAGACTTCGTCTCTACAAAAAATTTTAAAAATTAGCTGGGCATGGTGGCGCACGCCTGTAGTACCAGGTGTGAGGTAGCTAAGGTGGGAGGATCTCTTAAGACCAGCAGGTTGAGGCTGCAGTGACCTGTCATCATGCCACTGTACTACAGCCTGGGTGACACAGCGAGACCCTGTCTCACAAAAAAAAAAAAAAAGAAAGAAAGAAAGAAAAAGAAATTCACTTGGTGGGTTTATATTTTTACATAATTCTTTTTAAGTGAGGGTGGCCTATATTTAATAACTCGAGAATGATTTAAAATAATGCACTTTTATAGCACTCACACAAGGGTAAATGTTAAATACTAACATGTTCTCTATCCACCTGATTTATGCTAGCTTTGCTGATCTTAATTTCTAACTCTGTTAGGCTAAATACTTAAAGAAGCATGTTCAATAGCACTAAAACTGTATCTGTTAGCATCTTATATACTCTGAGGCCATCTTCGCTGTGGGAGGCAATATTGCATAGACATTAAAAGTGTGGGTTCTGAAATAGAATTGCCCCGGTCAAAGACTACCTTCACTCAAGGACTAGCTGTGTGACCACAGGTCAGATGATTTAACCTCAGTTCTTTAATAATCTCTTCTACAAAACTGAAATTAATAACAATATCTGTTGCATGAGACTACCCATATAAATTCTTTATAACATTTTGTGGGCCGGGTGCGGTGGCTCACGCCTGTAATCCCAGCACTTTGGGAGGCCAAGGTGGGCGGATCACGAGGTCAGGAGATCGAGACCATCCTGGCTAACACGGTGAAACCCTTTCTCTACTAAAAATACAAAAAAGTAGCCAGGCACGGTGGCGGGCGCCTGTAGTCCCAGCTACTCGGGAGACTGAGGCAGGAGAATGGCATGAACCTGGGAGGCGGAGTTTGCAGTGAGCCGAGATCACACCACTGTACTCCAGCCTGGGTGACAAAGCGAGACTCAGTCTCAAAAAAAACCAAAACAAAACAAAAACCATTTTGTGGTTGTAATCTCTCAACTAAGAACTCAGAATCATCTCAAAAGCTACCATTTATTTATTTATTTATTTATTTTTATTTTACTTTATTTTATTTTATTTTTGAGATGGAGTCTTGCTCTGTCGCCCAGGCTGGAGTGCAGTGGTGCGATCTCAGCTCACTGCAACCTCCGCCTCCTGGGTTCAAGCAATTCTCCTGCCTCAGCTTCCCGAGTAGCTGGGATTACAGGCGTGTACCACTACGCCCGGCTAATTTTTTTGTATTTTTAGTAGAGACAGGGTTTCACCATGTTGGCCAGGCCGGTCTCAAACTCCTGACCTCAAATGATCCACCCGCCTCGGCCTCCCAAAGTGCTGGAATTACAGGCGTGAGCCACCGCGCCCGGCCAAAATCTACCGTTCAAATAGTATTATATGCTTCCTTCCAGAAAGAAAGGGGCCTCATTAACAAATCTGTGCACTGAATTTCACCTGCCAAATCTCCAGACAGTGAAAGAACCTCTGGCTGTGGCTTGTAGGGGTAACACAAACCTGTTAATGATGAGAGAAAATAGAAGAGTAACTTCAGAAAGACTTAGTGGTTTAGTAAGCAGACTTTACCCAAGACGCAGCCATGGAGAATAATTTCTTCTTCTTTTTTTTTTTTTGTTTTTTTGAGACAGTTTTGCTCTGTCAACCAGGCTGGAGTGCAGTGGCACAATCTTGGCTCACTGCAAACTCCACCTCCCAAGCTCAAGCCATCCTCCCACCTCAGCCTCCCAAGTAGCTGGGACTACAAGAGTATGCCACCACATCAGGCTAATTTTTGAATTTTTTGTAGAGATGGGGTTTTGCCATGTTGCCCAGGCTGGTCTGGAATTCCTGGGCTCAAACTATCCTCCTGCCTTAGTCTCCCAGAGTGCTGGGATTACAGGCATGAACCACTGTGCCCCACTGAGAATAATTTCTGCAGAAAACAAATTTGTTGCTCCCATTAATGATGGGTAGATAGAGCTATTAGAAGTGTGTGGAGGAGAAGGAATAGACTCCTACTCTAATGTCTATTGTATTAATAGAACTTCATACTGACATAGCCAAATTCTGAATTCTCACATAGAATTTGAATAAATATAACGTTTGACACTTCATTCAAAGATTCTATGAACACTATAATTTTTTTTTTTCTGAAAATCACTCATTGAAAAGTCTTGCCTTTGCCTCATGGTGAGTGTGTGGGTCACCTTGTTAGCTTGATACTGCACGATATGTGGGGTCAGAGCTGGCCCCAGTTTGACATAGGCCCCTCTGTTGCTGCCAACTTCATAGTAGTTGGAGGCAGAAAAGATCGTTAATACCTACATCAAAACAGAAGAGAGACAGGCATTCACATTCACTGAAGAAACGTTCACCCTCAATCCTATGCGGCTCAACTCAACTGCAGAAGCTGCTGTTTCTCCTAGTGCTCATCTGGGAATCCTTTTCTTTCTTTCTTTTTTTTTTCTAAAGTCATCAATGCTAATAGGGCAAGAGTTGTGACTCAAGTCATAGAAATTTGAATTCCGACAGTTTCACAATGTATCTTCTTCACATTTTTATCCCAAGTGAAAATAGCAAGGGTCATAGAAAACACTATATTTGCTTCAACTTAGAGGCGAGCTGGGTCTGATAAACCAGGACGGCCATTACAATGAGCAAGAAGATGAGTTCTGAGAGCTGATGTGGTGCCTTAAGGCAGAGTTTCCTACGGACTGTTGTGGCTCCTCAGATGCTGTATGAAAAAAGTTTTCACAGTCAATACATTGGGAGATGCTAGATACTGTATCTCTTCCTGAAGATTTACAGTGGTAGGAAACTAAAGGTTCTCAGAAGTCCTGCAATAAAGAAACTTGTACAGTATAACCAGTGGTATTAGGTGAGACAAATATTGTAGGATTTGGAGATGTCTAAAGATTAGTCAGGATGTTAATTGTGCTCCTGAGAAGACAAATGATCCTGAATCCCTGCCTGGGGAGCGACCTGAAGAATAGAGGTGTGGCTGAGAAAACACTGGCTTTATATTTCCATTCATAAAATGGGACCATGTCAATCAGGGTATTGGTGGACAGTGGCCTTAATCAAACTTTGGGTTTTAAAGAGGATATAAGAGTCAAGGACAAATGACTGTAAAGGACCTAGTTGCTTTGAGCAAGTAGGTAACAAATACAAGGTCTGTAGGTTGTTAGAAACTGAGAGCCTTTGCTCATCCAGGCCTGAGCCCTTCGGACTACTTTGGTGACACACAAGCCTGTGCTGCTGCAGAGGGAGCACCCACCTTGCGGTTGTGACAGAATTCATAGCCTTCAGGTTTGCATTCATGTGAACGGATCAGGAATTGCAGGTTGTATTTTTGTAGCAACTGCTGTGTCACATCAGGCCCAAAAAAACAGCCTCCTCCTCGAATAGTGTTGGCCTTGCAGCCCTCTTGAGCCATGGGATCACTCCACAGGATATCTACAACCTGAGAAGACCAAGAGATGATTTCCTTCCCCAAAACTAGATACATATTCATCCACAGTCATTCAAATGAAAGGAAGAGGAGGAGGAAAATATTTGAATAAAAATAAGTGAATAAATGTCCATGCAAGCAATATTTGACATAGATTTATATTTTGGACCTCTAAGGTTCCAGAATTTCTTATTACTCACAAAATGAATGTGTGCATGCATACATATTTGTTGACAAGCATATACCCACTTTCTTGAAAATAAATCTGATATGAAAGCTCAATATGTAAAACAGATGAAGTTGCCCTGCTAGAAGCTTTGATCATGGCCGGTAGTCTTCAGTCAGTGCCAATGCTCCAGGCTACTGGATGTTTGCCGTAAAGAGAAGGCACAAGTCCTGGGACTGGCAAGAGAGTCTCTTGCATATTCACAAGACCCCAGACGTGGTCCTGGGAAAATGCAATCAACATTTTATTTCTTAAAGTAGTTTAAGAATTTTTGTTTTTTTTACAAATTGCAGAAGAGGCCAGGCATGGTGGTTCACACCTGTAATCCTAGTACTTTGGGAGGCTGAGGTAGGTGGATCATTTGAGGTCAGGAGTTCAAGACCAGCCTGGTCAACATGTGAAATCCCATCTTTACTAAAAATATAAAAAAATGAGCCAGGCATGGAGGCGCACACCTGTAATCCCAACTATTCAGGAGGCTGAAGCAGAAGAATCACTTTAACCCAGGAGAGGGAGGTTGCAGTGAGCCGAGATCGTGCCACTGCACTCCAGCCTGGGCTACAGAGCGAGACTCCACCTCAAACAAACAAACATAAATAAATAAATAATTGCAGAAGAGCTGAGCAATTTTTCTAGCACTTGAGATTCTACCCTATTATTAATACTCAGGAAAATAATAACTGCCAGTCATATAATACTCAGATGAAATAACTGAATAATTTTGGTTATTGACATTTAATACTTTCTTTTCTTTTCTTTTCTTTTTTTTGAGACAGAGTCTCACTCTGTTGCCCAGGCTGGAGTGCAGTGGTGCAATCTCGGCTCACCGCAACCTCCGCCTCCCAGGTTCAAGCGATTCTCCTGCCTCAGTCTCTCGAGTAGCTGAGATTACAGGCATGTGCCACCATGCCCGGCTAATTTTTGTATTTTTTAGTAGAGACAGGATTTCACCATGTTAACCAGAGGCTGGTCTCGAACTCCTAACCTCAGATGATCCTCCCACCTCAGCCTCCCAAAGTGCTGGGATTACAGGCGTGAGCCACCACACCCAGCCAACATTTAATGCTTTCTAAAAGTACTTTGTAAAAGAAAAACTTCACTTGATTTGTAAATATCAAGACATTAACACTGAGTCAGTTTGCAAAAGGAAAGACCTATACTTTATAATTTCAGTTCTAAATTGGTGTTGAAGCCCAGATCAATAACTCTGAGAGAACATAAACTAAACTCACCATCTCTTTCTCTGAGGCTTCTAGACTCAAAGTCAGCTGCAACTTCTCTTTCTCACTACCCTCCATCCAATCAATCAGCAAGTTCTGCTAATTTTAGCTCTTAAATAATTCTGAATTTCTTTCTTTCTTTTTTTTTTTTTTTTTTGAGGCGGAGTCTCGCTCTGTCACCCAGGCTGGAGTGCAGTGGCGCGATCTCGGCTCACTGCAAGCTCCGCCTCCCGGGTTCATGCCATTCTCCTGCCTCAGCCTCCCGAGCAGCTGGGACTACAGGCACCCACCACCACGCCCGGCTAATTTTTTTTGTATTTTTAGTAGAGGTGGGGTTTCACCGTGTTAGCCAGGATGGTCTCAATCTCCTGACCTCGTGATCCGCCTGTCTCAGCCTCCTGAAGTGCTAGGATTACAGGCGTGAGCCACTGCGCCCGGCTGAATTCATTTCTTTATTGGGTGAACTATATGAGATTGCCATTCTTATAGGTCAGAAATGGTTGAATACCAGCAAGTTCCTATAATTCTGTTAACACTACTACAGGCCAGGCACAGCAGCTCAGGCTGGGTGCAGTGGCTCATGTCTGTAATACCAGCACTTTGGGAGGCCAAGGTGGGTGATTGCTTGAGCCTCAGGAGTTTAAGACCAGCCTGGGCAACATGGTGAAATGCTCTCTTCAAAAAATACAAAAATTAGCCAGGCGTGGTGGTGCACACCTGTAGTCCCAGCTACTGGGGAGGCTGAGGTAGGAGGATCATCTGAGCCTGGGAAGTACAGGCTGCAGTGAGTCATGATCATGCCACTGTACTCCAGCCTGGGCAACTGGAGTGACTTTGTCTCAAAGAAAAAAAAAAAAAAAACAAGCTCACGATAATCATCTCCCACCTGGATGGCTATAACAGCCTTTTCAGGGGTCTCTCTGCCATAGTCATCATCAGTGAAGTCGGCTGCCTGAGCCATCTATTTTGGCAAGTAATGCTAGCACCTACTCAATGTCTATTCTCCTCTTCCTTCTTCCGTACTGACAGAACTGCAGGTTTGGGGTGGCAGGGTGCCTCGCTGCATACTACTTATTCTCCAAGTCTCCCCTGCAGCTAGGGGTGGCCATGTGACACAGTTCTAGAGATCTGGGGACAGCTCTTGCCTGGTAACAGAGTAAAGAAGCTGCTGCCTAGCACTTTTGGCCTTGAACTATGGCAGCTATATTGCTGACACATTAAAAAAAATAGCACACAATAGCATCCAACAAATCTTAGCTTATCTTCTTACCCTACTGGTGCTCAATCACTAACCCAAGTATTATCAGGCAATAGAGCCTAACAGCCACACGTCTCCATCTTTTATAAAACTTTAAAATATATGAGTCATTAGGCAAATACTAGTGTCCTTCTGGGGTGTTGTTACCCCAGAGAGAGAGAGAAAGAGGGGCCTCAAAACATACCCTGAGTTTCCATGGAAAGGAGAGGTTTGACCTGTTGGCAGCCACATGCTAGGAAGCAGTGCCTGGCCACACTCACCTGCCTCCACTCCTCCTGAGTGGGCTTCCGCAGCTCTCCGGCTTCAGAGTCTGCTTCTGAGGCTGAGCGGGAGGGCTCCTCTTTCTCTCCGGTCACCAGGAGGCCTGCTTGCTGCCGGCACCGCTCCAGCTCCAGTTCCACGGAGCTCCGCACCTGCCGGGAGAGCTCCCGCCCGTCCAGGGAACCGCCGCAGGGGATGCTGGAGGACCTGCTGGTTTTCTGGGCCTTGTAGGAGCCAAGCCGAAGGGGCGAAGAGGGAAGAGAGCGGCTTTCGGGGAGAAACCATGGGATGGGTCCTTGTGCAGAGCTCTTCTGGTTGGCTTTCCTCTTCTCCTCCATCTGCTTCTCACTCTTCTGTCTCGTTTTGCACCTCATGGTGGAAACTATCTAAACACGTCCAGAAAGAGATACAGATGCTGGAATGAAACTGTAGGCCCAGACAGGTGTGGTGGCTCACTCCTGTAATCCTGGAACTTTGGGAGACTGAGCCTGGCAGATCACTCAAGCCCAGGAGTTCAAGACCAGCCTGAGCAACATGGCAAGACCCTGTCTCTACAAAAACTACAAAAAAATGAGCTGGTCATGGCGGCACATGCCTGTAGTCCCAGCTACTAGGGAGGCTGAGGTGGGAGGATCACTTGAGCCCAGAAGGTCAAGGCTGCAGTAAACTGAGATTGAACCACTGCACTCCAGCCTGGGTAACAGAGGGAGACCCTGAGAAAAGAAAGAGAGAAAGAAAGAAAGAAAAGAGAGAAAGAGAGAAAGAGAGAAAGGAAGGAAAAGAAGGAAAGGAAGGAAAGAAAGGAAAGAAAGAAAGAAAGAAAAGAAACAGAGAGAGAGGCCGGGCGTGGTGGCTCATGCCTGTAATCCCAGCACTTTGGGAGGCTGAGGCAGGCTGATCACCTGAGGTTGAGAGTTCGAGACCAGCCTGACCAATATGGAGAAACCCCGTCTCTACTAAAAATACAAAATTAGCTGGACGTAGTGGCGCATGCCTGTAATCACAGCTACTTGGGAGGCTGAGGCAGGAGAATTGCTTGAACCCGGGAGGCGGAGGTTGCGGTGAGCCAAGATTGCACCATTGCATCCAGCCTGGGAAACAAGAGTGAAACTCCATCTCAAAAAAAAATAAACAATAAAAAAAAGAAAGAGAGAGAGAAAGAAAGAGAAAGAAAGAAGAAAAAGAAAGAAAGAAAGAAAAAGAAAGAAAGAAAGAAAGAAAAGAAAGAAAAGAAAGAAAACAAAGAAAGAAAGAAAGAAAGAAAGAAAGAAAGAAAGAAAAGAAGGGAAGGAAGGAACTAACTGTAGGTCCTTTGAGAGTACCACTTTGACACCCAGGTCAGTCCTAAACACTGGTGCCCACAGACAAGTGCTGGTCTGTTCATTGTTCCTGGCCTGGGACAAGGTAAGCACAGCCCTTGAGAGTAAGTCTGAGAAACACTTATAGCAATATGATATTGTCACGACAGTCAAGCACATGATCAGCGGGCTTGTATCTTTTGTTTGTACTTCGTTTTTCTTTTTTTTTTTAACTTTTTTAGGTTTGGGGGTACATGCGAAGGTTTGTTACATAGGTACACACATGTCATGGGGGGTTGTTTTTCATATTATTTCATCATTTTTCTAATAATTCATATTTATTGTATTTTACAGAAGTATTGATCTGCAACAAATTGGAAGTTTATAAAACCTGGTCCTTCACATATAATTCGAGAAACACTAACCTAGGTCATCATTTCTGTCTGGGAGACCAGTGATTTTTTTAGACAAGGATAGGAAAGGGCAGCTCTCTCAGGCCAGTCCTCATTGACTTTCCTGTCATTCCACAGATGCTAAAACAAAGAAAAAGAATCAAAGTATATAGGTGAGAAATAGGAAGAGGAAAAACTTGACTCTTGCTGCAGAGGAGGCAGCACTTAATGGCACTTTAGAGGAAGTGCTCTTGTACCCATTATCTTACCTGTTGGGGAAGGACAGGGGAGGGGAGGGAGCTCCTCTTTTCAGCCTGGACCTAATCAGAAAGACACTCCTTGCCATAGGGAATTGAATAGAGTCCCTCTCACTTGCAGTCATCATGGCACTGGGACTGGGTTGAGGACAAAAGTGGCGCGAATTCTGATCAGGGATCAGGCCACAGAGCAGATTGTAGCAGCGAGCAAAAAGAGAGAGCAGCCATTCCTGGTGTGCCTGAGTGCTATGGTGAACCCTGAGGAGGAAGACTTCCATGGTATATCCACAATAAAGGGCTTGTTCACAAAGGGAACTCTGTGTGAGCGCATAATCAAAGAACGAGAACTTACTGCAAATAGATCTAAGGACTGTGATACAAGAAAGCCATGTCCCAGCTTGGACTGGCTTAGGGCAAGAACAAAGAAGGACACCCAGAGAGGGGCAGCAGAGCTGACTGATGTTTGAAGGACAGTCCAGAGTGAAGAGAATAGAACAGAGCTTATTTTCTGACATTGGACAAGCGTTAATCACTTTCTAGGCAGTTCCAATCTTGGGCATAGAGACTGCAAAGCCACAAAATGTAAACCAACTCATAACCACCTCCTTGCTCCTTGTTGGCACACAGTGTGGGCCAGTCCACCAGTCCCACCTCTTCTGATTCTCAGGTATTTTATTACTATATTTTTTTAGACGGAGTCTCGCTCTGTCACCAGGCTGGAGTGCAGTGGCTCGATCTCAGCTCACCAAAACCTCTGCTTTATATTCCCAAGAAATTCATATTGACTCAAACTCATGTTCATAATTCAAAAGAAAATCTCTGCAAATAAGCAGACCCTCCTTGTTAGAAGATGGTTTATTTAATGGTACTTGAAAAAGCCCCGATGACTAGCAAATTATTCCTCCCATTCACACACATTCCTCTCCTGGAAAGAAGTCCTATTAATGACTGTTTTCCCCATCTTATGTTTCCAGTGATTTTTAACATCCACTGTAGACTGATGTCCCACACCTTAACCTAGTGGAAAGAGGCTCCAGTACACGAGGGATTGTAACTGGCACTGCTAGGGTCACCTGCAGCCTACAGATAGGTCTTGCTTGCCTTGCAATGTTCATAAAATTTTTAAAATGATATTTTGACATTTGAAATTTGGAGGATTTTATATTAAGGTCTAGATTTTGCTTTAAAAGTCTCCTGAAAAATCTTCTAACACTGGCTCATAAGTGAGTAGCTGCTTCCTACTTTAACATGGGCAAAATCTCTCCAGTTCTCATCTAGGTTTGCAACCCGGCATTGTTCTGTCCCATCTTTGCTTCAATAAAAATGTAGCTCATTTACTATTTATAATAATCAGGCAGAAAAAATATTGTGCTTTCTGCTTTCAATACTATCTCTGCAATAAGGAGAAATTAATATTTATCCTTATCTTACATATGGAAAACTTAGTAACTGTAGAGTTTTTTTGCCCGGTTCTTCTGGGTATTTTCTTTCTTATAATAAAAATCAGAAGCACTGGTAAGGAACAATCAGAACTGATATTCTTTTTCTATCTTTGTTAGGAGACTTACATGGCCAATTGGATGACTTAATCTTTATATTTTATAAGGTATGAATGTTCAAATTAAGTTGCTTTCTTGCTCTGAGGCTTAATTTAGAAGCTCAAATTCAGTATCAATTGAACAAATGCTTAAATATTACTTGAATTTTTAAAATATTATTATTTACTTTTATTTATTTTTTTTAGATGGGGGTCTCATTCTGTCACCTAGGCTGGAGTGCAGTGGTGCAATCTCGGCTCACTCAACCTCCGCCTCCCAAATTCAAGCAATTCTCCTGCCTCAGCCTCCCGAGTAGCTGGGAGTATAGGCGCGCGTCACCACGTCCAGCTAATTTTTGTACTTTTAGTAGAGACGGGGGTTTCACCATGTTGGCCAGGATGGTCTCTATCTCTTGACCTTGTGATCCACCTGCCTCAGCCTCCCAAAATGCTGGGATTACAGGCGTGAGCCACTGTGCCTGGCCCAGGTAATTTTATTTTAAGGATGTTGTTATCTGCTCCAAGCAGCATCCCTAACTTGAGGAGATTAATAGTGTTAATATGTATTGAGCCTTTTCCAAATAGGCGCTGTTCTGGGCACTTTCTATAAATTAGTTGATTAACCATCATACCACTCCTATAAGATAGCATCTTTTATAGTACAGATAAGAAAACTGAGGCACAAAATACTAAGACTCATCCAGGACTGAATCCAGATAGTCTGACTCTGGAGCCCATACCTCTCTGTACTTCTCTCTCAAGTAGTCCTTGGACTGTACCATTTGCTGCATCACCCTCTCTCCGAGCTTTGCAAACCAAACATTGGGAAGTTAGCTTTTTGCTAAGCCACAGAAAATAAACTTTTCATTAGCATTCTTTCCCAGAGTTCCTTCTTCTATGTTTACATAATTAAATATGATTCTTCCCATGAGATAATTTGCTCTACTGTGGCTTGCTGTCTCTGCCTCCAGACATACATGCAGCTGGACAGAATGTTTGAGTTGAAAGTTTGTGAGAAAATCAAGATACAACTGATAGCTAGGTTTGGTCACTCATGCCTATAATCCCAACACTTTGGGAGGCCAAAGTGGGAGAATTACTTGAGCCCAGGAATTCAAGACCAGCCTGGGCAACATAGTGAGACCCCATCTCTATAAATACTTTTTTTTTTTTTTTTTGGAGACAGGGTCTCGCTCTGTCGCCAGGCTGGAGTGCAGTGGCACAATCTTGGCTCACTGCAGTCTCTGCCTCCTGGGTTCAAGCAATTCTCCTACCTCAGCCTCCTGAGTAGCTGGGACTACAGGCATGCACTGCCATGCCCGGCTAATTTTTTTGTATTTTTAGTAGAGACGGGCTTTCACCATGTTGGCCAGGATGGTCTTGATCTCCTGACCTCGTGATCCACCCACCTCGGCCTCCCAAAGTGCTGGCATTACAGGCATGAGCCACCGCATCCAGCATATTTTTTTTTTTTTTTTTTTGACACGGAGTCTCGCTCTGTCGCCCAGGCTGGCACGACCTCAGCTCACCAAAACCTCTGCCTCCCGGGTTAAAGCGATTCTCCTGCCTCAGCCTCCTGAGTAGCTGGGATTACAGGTGTGCACCACCACACCTGGCTAATTTTTGTATTTTTAGTAGAGACGGGGTTTCACCATGTTGGTCAGGCTGGTCTCAAACTCCTTACCTCATGATCTGCTGGCCTCCGACTCTCAGAGTGCTGGGATTACAGGTGTGAGCCATCACGCCCGGCTCTCTACAAATAATTTTTAAAAAATTAGCCAAGCATGATTGTGTGTGACTGTAGTTCCAGCTACTCGGGAGGCTGAGGCTGGAGGATTGCCTCAGCCCAGAAGGTCAAGGCTGCAGTGAGCCGTGATCGCGGCACCACACTCCAGCCTGGATGACAGAGTGAGACCTTCTCTCAAAAACAAACAAACAAAAAAAGATAAAACAGATGTGTAAGTGAAAACACTGAGTTTGGGTGTACAGGGACACAAGCAATTTCTAGTTACCAAACCACAAGGAGTCACATCCTTACTTGCTAAATGGTAGCTAAGTCTAGAAACCACACATTAGGGGTGGCAGAGTAACAAGAAACCTGGGTCTCTGGACAACTTCATAGAACCAAACTGCCATTTCAGCCAACAATTGCCTATTCCAGGGTTCAAACCCAGGTCTATCTTACTCTAAAGCCATATTCTTTCATTTCCTGTATGTCTCATATACATAGACTTTCATATCCATATCCATTAGAATTGCCCAAAGTTGAAGTAGATTGATTGTGTGGTGATGAGTTCCCTGTCTTTGGAACTTCCCAGGAAAATGTTGTCATGGATGTTGTAGCAGCATTTCCTGTGTGGGATGAGTCAAGTTTAAGAGTTAAGTGTAAGAAAATAGAACCTTTGCTTCCTAGCTTTCCATTTCCAAAATGAAATGGAAAATAGAAATCTATTGTTATTGGTAAATCATACATTCTGTCTCATACTCTCCCACCTCCAACCCCAACACATTCTGGTTATTGTGTGTTCCTTTAGGGCAGGCACCATCGCTGTTTCATCTTTTTATCTCTGTAACACTTTCTTTGCACATAGTAAGCACTCAAAGCATATTTGTTGAGTTTAACTGAAATCAATCTTCATTTTTTTTTCTGCCAACTAGCACACTCTCTGAATGTAGCAGGCATTAAATACATATTTCTTGACTTTAATTGAAGGTAATATGAATTATTTGGGAAACGTAGGCTCTTTAGGTGGCAATAATTGAGAGGTAGTATTTAGAATTATCTAGATCCAATGGCAGATAACACAGCACTGGTTGCTACTCCCCACTAGCATGTACATGGTAGACATGACTAAGTGACTACAGCACACTTGCCCCCTAGCCCAACTGCAGATTCTCAATCTTTTTTTTTTTTTTTAGAAACAGGTTCTCACTGTGTCCCCCCAAGATGAAGTGCAATGGCAATCACAGCTCACTGCAGCCTCCCAAGTAGCTAAGACTACAGGCCCATGCCACCACTCCCAGCTAAGTTTTTAATTTTTTTGTAGAGACAGAGTTTTGCTATGTTGCCCAGACTGGTCTCAAACTCCTGGTCTCAAGCAATCTTCCTGTATTCTAAAGTGCTGAGATTATAGGTGTGAGACACTGTGCCCAGCCTCCATACTCCTAACGGCCTCCACACTCTTAACAGCCATAATCAGTTGACTGCAGTCAGCATGTAAGATGACATTTATATTGGCAATGAAACTGGGCATTATGGTGAAATTTGTATTATTTCATTAACCACTACCTTGCTCCTCTCTATTTTGTCCAAAAGCTCCAGATCAGTTATGTCTGACACCCCACCATGAAGAATTAGAACTTTCTCATCTATCAGAGTGGCCAGTGGAAGCCAACAGAAAACATCTTGCAGGGTTCTTAGTATTTCCTTCCCGTGTATCTGGAAAAAATGATATAAACAAAATGTTATCAAATAATTCACTCGACTTATCTGAACTAAGAGAAACTTTTGTCTTTAAAGGCAGCGCACCTTGTATTTATTCATCACTTCCTTGGTGAAGCCATATCTAGATTTAGAAGCACAAATAGATATTAGAGTAAATTGGGTGACAATAATCAGGGCATAATCACATTTTTAGAAGAACGCATATTCTGGGCATATGTACTTAAAGACATAGAAAAGAGACAGGAATAATCACCAAAATGTTTACAATTATATCATTATCCCTCGGCAGAGAAATCATGGGATATTTTAATTTTCTTCCTTTTACTTATCTGTATTTCCTGCTTTACAATCATGAATCTCTATTATTTTTATGACAGAGTATGTGTATGCAAAAACAAATTCAATGGTTTCATTGGAATAGTAAAATAATGTGTAAATTTTAAAAAAAATCTGGGCCTGGCACGGTGGCTCACACCTGTAGTCCCAGCACTTTGGGAGGCTGAGATGGGTGTATCATGAGGTCAGGAGATAGAGACCATCCTGACTAACATGGTGAAACCCCATCTCTACTACAAATACAAAAAATTAGCCAGGTGTGGTGGCGGGCGCCTGTAGTCCCAGCTACTCGGGAGGCTGAGGCAGGAGAATGGTGTGAACCCAGGAGGCAGAGCTTGCAGTGAGCCGAGATTGAGCCACTGCCCTCCAGCCTGGGTGACCGAGCGAGACGCCATCTCAAAAAAAAAAAAAAAAAAAATCTGGGCTGGACGCAGTGGCTCATGCATGTTTTCCCAGCACTTCGGGAGGCCGAGGTGGGTGTATCACCTGAGGTCAGAAGTTCGAGACCAGCCTGGCCAACATGGTGAAACCCCGTCTCTACTAAAAATACAAAAAAAAATTAGCCAGGCATGATGGCAGGTGCCTGTAATCCCAGCTACTTGGGAGGCAGAGGCGGGAGAATCGCTTGAACCTGGGAGGTGGAGGTTGCAGTGTGCCAAGATTGTGCCATTGCACAGCCTGGGCAACAAGAGTGAAACTCCATCTCAAAAAAAAAAAAACATCTGGCCGTGTGCGGTGGCTCACGTCTGTAAATCCCAGCACTTTGGGAGGCCAAGGGGGTGCAGATCACTTGAGGTCAGGAGTTTGAGACCAGCCTGGCCAACATGGTGAAGCCCTGTCTCTAATAATAATACAAAAATTAGCTGGGCATGGTGGTGCACGCCTGTAATCCCGGCTACTCGGGAAGCTGAGGCAGGAGAATCACTTAAACCCAGAAGGCAGAGGTGGCAGTGAGCCAAGATTGCGCCTGCACTCTAGCCTAGGCGCCGAGTGAGACTCTAAAAAAAAAAAAATTTTTTTTAAATGTTATATACTGTGTATTCTGTTTTTTAAAATAATTGGAAAACTAGTATTAAAGGCATTTAACAAATAAGAAGTTCTGGAGAAATAACGTTTTACAATCACAACAAACAAACATCAAATACTCAAGCATGTTTTGACTTGTACCGTAAGTTCACCATATGGTCCTCATGGTTTCCTCTGTTAAGGTGGAACTCTTTGGGGTAAACCAGCATGAAGGCAAAAAGAATCATCAGGATCTCTACTGAATCCTTGCCTCGATCCACAAAGTCACCATTGAACACATATGACCGTTCTGGTGACGGGAGGCCATTCTTTTCAACAAGGAGACCAGTCAAAGAATGAATGGGAGGAAGGAAATAGGAAATCAGGTTACAACCAATAGGCATTTGACAATCACATCATGTCTAACACCAATTCTGTGCTTTCTAGGTCTTCTCCAAGCATGAAATGTCAGTAAATGATGGAAGTATCTTCCATTGGTCTTATATTTCCTTTCCAGAGAGGCTAAGGTTATGAGATGCTCCTTTAGACAAAGGCTGAGTGTTGCCATGTGGTGTGGAGCAAAGGGCACCAAACTTGTGATCCAAAGGCCAGTTTTAAGTTCTGGCCACACTATCTTTAACTAGAAATAATAATACTTGCCATAGACTTCTCAGGATTAAACAAGATAATGCATGGGAAAATGCTTTGGGAAATGTAGTATGTGTATAAAGTAATATTCCATTAAAAAATATTATACTCATCTCCCTTGTTATATGTTCTACACATTATAACTAAAATATATATGAAAATAGCTTTTGGTTGTTTTGATAATAATCAGTTTTCTTTATGTGAAAGAAAGAAAATCAATTGCTAAATATTTATTTATTTATTTATTTATGTTTTAAGAGACAGGGCCTCACTATGTTGCCCAGGCTGACCTCAAACTCCTGGCCTCAAGCTATCCTCCCATTTTGGCCTCCCAAAGTGCTGGGATTACATGCATGAGCCACTGCACCTGGCCCCTTCTAGTTATTAATTGAACATTTTAAATTTGTTAAATAGTTTGCAAAAATGTACTAGAATATAGTGCAGTGCTGACTTTTCTATTATGTACTTGCTGCAACAGAGTAGCAAATATTATTAAAAATAATATTTTAGGCTAGGCGCAGTGGCTCACGCCTGTAATACCAACACTTTGGGAGCCGAGGTGAGTGGATCACTTGAGCTCAGGGGTGCGAGACCAGCCTGGCCAACATAGTGAAACCCTGTCTCTATAAAAAATATAAAAAATTAGGCCATCGTAGGCCACGCGTGGTGGCTCACACCTGTAATCCCAGCACTTTGGGAGGCCAAGGCAGGTGGATCATGAGGTCAGGAGTTCAAGACCAGCCTGGCCAAGATGGTGAAACCCTGTCTCTACTAAAAATACAAAAATTAGCCGGGCGTGGGGGCGCACGCCTGTAGTCCCAGCTACTTGAGAGGCTGAGGCAGGAGAATCGCTTGAACCTGGGACGTGGAGGTTGCAGTGAGCCAAGATCATGTCATTGCATTCCAGCCTGGGCGACAAGAGCAAAACTCTGTCTTAAAAAAAAAATTAGGCCATCGTGAGACAGGTTAGTTTTACCCTACTGATGATCTGTTGTTGCCATGGTAATCCTGCTCAGTACCAACCCGCAGGTTCAGACATTTGGTGTATGTGCTTGGCTAAGGAGCCAATGGGGCAAAGCTACCATCTGTGGGATTTTGACTGAACGCCTCTAAGTCAGAATCCCGCCCAGGCTGAACCATAGGGCAGCGCTGCAGGGCCTCATTTGGCCTCGGATAGCCAGTCTCCCAATGGCCTGGGATAGCCAGTCTCCCGCTGTCCCCGCCGGCCGGCAGTTCCGCCCCGCAAGCATGCAGGGACCCGGGGCCAGTGCGAAGAGTCCCTCCTCTTGGGACACCGGGTGCGGCCGGAAAGGCGGCCGCCCCCTCACCCGTCACGCGACGCACGTTCGTGGGGAACCTGACATTAAACTGTTCGTAGATGACCTGCTTCTGGGTCAGGATTTCGCACTGAGCAGAGCAGCTCCCTCGCTGTGATCTACTGAAAGTCAGCCCTCGACACAAGGGTTTGAAAAATAAAAATAAAAATAAATAAAATAAAGAAATTAGGGCATGTTGGCATGCACTAGTGGTCCCAGCTATTTGGGAGGCTGAGGTGGGAGGATTGCTTGAAACTGGGAGGCAGAGGTTGCAGTGAGCCTAGATCACACCACTGCACTCCAGCCTAGGTGACAGATTGAGACCCCCATCTCAAAAAAATAAAAATAAATAATAATATTTTAAAAATTCAAGTAATATTTAAGCATTTGTTCAATTGATACTGAATTTGAGCTTCTAAATTAAGCTTCAGAGCAAGAAAGCAACTTAATTTGAACATTCATACCTTGTAAAATATAAAGATTAAGTCATCCAATTGGCCATGTAAGTCTCCTAACAAAGATAGAAAAAGAATATCAGTTCTGATTGTTCCTTACCAGTGCTTCTGATTTTTATTATAAGAAAGAAAATACCCAGAAGAATCTGACAGAAAAAACCCTACAAAGTTTTCCATATGTAAGATAAGGATAAATATTAATTTCTCCTTATTGCAGAGATAGTAATAATATTTTTTCTGCCTGATTATTATAAATAGTAAATGAGCTACATTTTTACTGAAGCAAAGGTGTGATAGAACAGTGCAGGGTTGCAAACCTAGATGAGAACTGGAGAGATTTTGCCCATGTTAAAGTAGAAAGCAGCTACTCACTTATGAGCCAGTGTTAGAAGATTTTTCAGGAGACTTTTAAAGTAAAATCTAGATCATAATATAAAATCTTCCAAATTTCAAATGTCGAAATACCATTTTTAAAAGTTTATGGGCCGGGCAAGGTGGCTCACACCTGTAATCCCAGCACTTTGGGAGGCCCAGATGGGCGGATCGCGAGGTCAGGAGATAGAGACCATCCTGGCTAACACGGTGAAACCCCCTCTCTACTAAAAATACAAAAAAATTAGCTGGGAGTGGTGGTGGGCGCCTGTAGTCCCACCTACTCGGGAGGCTGAGGCAGGAGAATGGTGTGAACCCAGGAGGCGGAGCTTGCAGTGAGCCGAGATTGCGCCACTGCCCTCCAGCCTGGGCGACAGAGCAAGACTCTGTCTCAAAAAAAAAAAAAAAAAAGTTTATGAACATTGCAAGGCAAGCAAGACCTATTTGCAGGCTGCGGGTGACCCTAGCAGTGCCAGTTACAATCCCTCGTGTACTGGAGCCTCCCTCCACTAGGTTAAGGTGTGGGATGTCAGTCTACAGTGGATGTTAAAAATCACTGGAAACATAAGATGGGGAAAAGAGTCATTAACAGGACTTCTTTCCAGGAGAGGAATGTGTGTGGATGGGAGGAATAATTTGCTAGTCATCGGGGCTTTTTCAAGTACCATTAAATAAACCATCTTCTAACAAGGAGGGTCTGGTTATTTGCAGAGATTTTGTTCTGAATGAAGAACATGAGTTTGAGTCAATATTAATTCCTTGGGAAAATAAAGCAGAGGCTGGGCCCTGAGATCCAAGATCCCCTTCGCTGCACCACCACCTCTTCTTTAAGTAAATGTGTAGTGAATATACAAATCGTGGATCTGAAGGGGTTAAACTTGGCTTATCATCACATCTCCCTGCAGCCCCACCACTCCTCTTGCATCCCCACACAGGTAGAGTGTTCTTGTTTGTGTCCAGCATGGAAAGCCGTTTCTGACCAGCTCTTACCACACACGGTGATCTCCTCGCTGTAACAAGTTGAGACCCGGTTGATGTTTGGCAGCTGTACCAGATGTTTCTTGGTTTCATACAAAAGGTTCAAGACATAGCGAGCATGGAGCTGCTACTGGGAGGAAGAGGAGGGAGGGAAGAAAACAACACTGATATTCGTGAGGGAAAATGGTCCTTACCTTTACTGCTTAACAACCCCAATCACCCAGGATCCCAAAAGTAACCCCAGTAAACTGCTCCTGGGACTATGCACGGATTCTTTCTTTTTCACTCAACTTCTGCCCTTGTTTCCGCTTTTCATCATCCCCACTTGTCCCTTCTGCAAATATTGAGCTACTTTTCTCTTTCCTCTCTACTCTATTAAATGCTTCCTTGCCTTTAGCATGGGAAGACCACGTGATTGTCTCAGTAAAGTACGACTAAATGCAGGTGTGTTGATGGTACTGAGTGATCCTGTCATTACTGGAATATATCAGCTCAGCTCCTCCTGCAATGAGTTACATTAATGTGGAAGAGGGGAAGGATTGAATTCTGATATAGAGCCAGAAGCTGACTATCTCTCGCAACCTCTACCCTACCATCGGAGTTCCAAGCCACTGTCATCTTTCGCTTGGAACATTGCAGTAGTCTCTTGACTGGTCACCCTGCTTTGGCCCTTGCCACCTACACTGTCTTAACACAGCAACCAGAATGATTATTTTAAAAAACAAGTCAGGGCTGGGGGTGGTGGCTCACGCCTGTAATCCCAGCACTTTGGGAGGCCGAGGTGGGCAGATCATGAGGTCAGGAGATCGAGACCATCCTGGCTAACATGGTGAAACTCCATCCCTACTAAAAATATAAAAAAATTAGCCGGGTGTGGTGGCGGGCGCCTGTAGTCGCAGCTACTCAAGAGGCTGAGGCAGGAGAGTCGCTTGAACTCAGGAGGCAGAGGTTGCAGTGAGCTGAGATTGCACCACTGTACTCCAGCCTGGATGACAGAGCGAGACTCTGTCTCAAAAAAACAAAACAAAAAAACAAATCAGATTATGTAATTCCTATGTCTGCTGTTTCCCTGTCTCTTTCGGAAGAATAAAAGTCCACCCCCTCACCTCCATTACTCTTCCCCTGGCTCCCTCTTCTCCAGCCACAGTGGCCTCCCGAGGTTCATGAACAGTCCAGGCAAGTTTCTGTTTCAGGGCTTTTCCATGTTCCTCCCTCTGCCTGGAACGCTCTTTCCCTGGCGCATTCCTCACTGCCTTAGATCTTTGCTCAGAAATCACCTTCCCAGACAACTCTATAAAATTGATATTTCTTCCATCCACAACTTAGTTTATTCTTTTCCATAGCTCTCATCGCCTTCTAATATACTGCATAATTGTCTTATTTATTGTTATTTATTGTTCATTGTCTGCCTCCCCGATGGAATGCCAGCCCCATAAGGGCAGAGATTTTATCTGTTTTGTTCACTGCTGTATCCTCAGTGCCCAGAGCAATGTGGGGCACAAAGCAGTGCTCAGTAGTTATGTGTGGGATGAATGAACAATGAGAGATTATGTGATTAGGAAGAAAAGCTGTCAATCGTCAGAACTGGCTGATTGACCGCAAGGTCCTGGCTAAGCACAGCAGGGGTAGCATCTCTCTGGTGGACACATGACATGAACACCCTAAATCTGGGGCCATTCTTTCTGTGCTGGGTTTGGTCTCCCTTCACACATTTCATGGAGTTGGTAGTGACCCAGGTTCCCCAGGTGAGCTTACTTGTTTCAGTCTGAATGCTTCTATCAGGGCAGTTGCATGGTCAGGCAGGAGTGGGAAGGAGAGGCGTGGCCCCGTGTAACTGTCAGGTACCTCTATGGACTCATAGTCACTGCATTTCTCCATCTCGGAGTCCTGGGCGAATCTGTCCTCAGTGAATATGCGGGTCAGGAAGTCCCCTAGTCCAGATAGAAAAGGTGGATCAACTTATGATCATCTGATCATGCAGTCTGTGGGCACTATAGAATAGTCCTTGGCTGGGCACGGTGGCTCACATCTCTAATGCCAGAACTTTGCAGGGCCAAGAAGGGAGGATTGCTTGAGCCCAGGAGTTTGAGAACAGCCTAAGCAACATAGGGAAACCTTGCCTCTACAAAAAAATTTTTTAAATTTAGCCAGCCATGGTGTCGCGCACCTGTAGTTCCAGCTACTCAAGAGGCTGAGATGGGAGGATCACATAAGCCTGGGACACAGAGGTTTCAGTGAGCAGAGATGACACTACTGCACTCCAGCCTGGACAATGGAGTGAGACCCTGTCTCAAAAAAAAAAAAAAAAAAAAAAAAAGTCCTTCCCTGGACTGTTGAAGCAGGGCATGGTTAATCTGGCTTCAGCTTCAGCTCCAGCACAGAAGAGGAAAAAGGAAGGAGAAAGTGACAACAGTCTAGGATGGGCAGGAGGAAAAAGTCATGCTTTCTACTTTCATTCTAAAAGATCAAGATTTGTCAGACTTAGAGAGTATAGAAATTTAGGGACCTGGATTTGCAAGCAGAAGGAAAGGGGAAAGCCAGTATGGAAAAATCACAGGTATTTATGTTGCATTTAGTGAGCGCAACAGGTGCATCAGACCTGGCAGTGCCTTCCAGCAGCTTCCAGCTGCCAGCATTGGCATCTCTAGACTGAGGGCTTATTTCCTGGATCCCGGTGGCAGGCCAGAAATGCTATGGAATTAACAACCTCCTGGCTGGGCCCAGTGGTTCACGCTTGTAATGCCAGCACTTTGGGAGGCCGAGGCAGGTGGATCGCTTGAGGCCAGGAGTTCAACACCAGCCTGGTTAACATGGTGAAAGCCTGTCTCCACTAAACACATAAAAAATTAGCCAGGTGTGTTGGTGCACACCTGTAATCCCAGCTACTTGGGTATCTGAGGTTCAATCACTTGAACCCGGGAGGTAGAGGTTGCAGTGGGCCAAGATCATGCCACTGCACTCCAACCTGGGTGACAGAGTGAGAATCTGTCTCAAAAAAAAAAAAAAAAGAAAAGAAAAAGCCTCCTTCCTATTCTTCCCTCCCACCTCCCCAGCTGCTTTCAACCAGTGATTCCTGGAGTTGACGCAGAAAAACTCCAGTTCCCTCTGCCTGCAAGGGGGATAATTCTGAGGCTTGTGTTTTGCACTATTTCCCAGGCACACTGAGTTGCTGGACTGGCTGCCGTTCCTTTCCTGAATCCCTTCCCCACTCCCACCCCCAGAGTTTCCTGAACTTAATAAATGAACTCCTTGCACTCAAACTCTTGTCTCCAGGTGTGTGTTCAGGAGAACCTGGCATAAAACCCCAGTCTGCCATTTACTCGTCAGCCGCTTGCTTATTCCCTGGCTGTCACCAGATTCACGGTTTCACTCCCTGTGCATTCCCCACCTCACTCTGCAATCTATGGCCTTGTGACAGGAGGACATGACATGTGGCAGTTCATACTCACGGTCATTGTGGCTGCTGGGGATGAAGTGATCCATAAGATAGCTGAAGAAGTCATGGAGCTGCAGAAGAACCCAAGGAGACGTGGCTTTAGAGGTGAGCAAAAAGAGAACCCACAAGTAGTCCAGTTGACCTCACCTGAGAAGCACCTGAGCCCTGCTGCCCAAGGGAGAGCAGGAGGTGGCTCCGTCCCACATCTCATTGTACCTTGACTTGGTCTTGCTGCCCAGCATATTCTATAGACTGGAAGATGCTCCAGGTGCAACGCCGCCTCATCTCCAGGCGGGCCACGTAGCGCCGGTACCATCTCTGGATCAGGGCTGCTGCCTTGAAGGCTATGACACCGATGGAGAAGCAAGCCTGTGAGCTGGGACTCCCTGGGCCAGGGGTTTGGGGGTAAGGAGAGGAAGCTGCTCAGCTCTCTCCCACTGTATATGTGAGGACAAGATGGAGCAGAAGCACTATCCATTGACGCCCATAGGAAGTATTTCCCTTTCTGCTGGCAATAGTGCTTTTCCCCATTTCCAGCCCGTCCCCTTCATTCCTGCCTGGTGGTTATACTCATATCACTGTAGGTTGATTAGAATTCCCATGTATTGATTAAAACATTTCTGTGTAGGGATGAAAAGGTTGGACTGCCAGGATTCCGAGAAGGAGATGTAAACTCATGAGACTGCAAGGATGCAGCATCCCTGACAGGTTATAATGCGGGGGTGGGGTGGACATTTTGATATTGTGGCAACAGACTGGATGTCAGGACACCTGGGTTCTAGACCTAGAACTGCCCTGACAAGCTCTGTGGTTTCAGACAAGTCATCTGGTGCCTCAATGTCCTCATCTGGAAAAGGGGTGGGGCCAAATGAAGACTAGGAAAAACAAACAATAAACAAATACTCAAATGAATGCATCATATGACGTCAGTGGGTAGCAACTGTTTCCCAGCTCCCATGCTTGCCATCCCCAGTTCCATGATATCCCTGCAGGCTTTAAGCACCCCCGTCATAAGATAGACAGCACTGACCGTGCGGTCCCCCACGTGGCCACTGGACCTCTCATTTTTGCCAGGACCTGTGCTAGGTGACCAGGTAGGGCAGGTTAGGGTGTGGAGTTTCATTCTTTATATAAGGTTTAGGACCTGTGGTCAAGTATTGTTGCCAGAGAAGGGAACAGCTGTCCACATAACTAGATTCTTTTTAAGCTCCAAGGCCTAGATACGCTGCTGGTGATGAATGGACTATTTGTGGATAAAGCTGGATTAGAAACCCTGCAGGCTGACTCAGGTCAACCTCATAAATAGTAGACAGATTGATTTAATATATTTAGTTTGCATTAGAGAGATAATAGAATTCTTGCTGATTTTCCTAAGAGGAAAGATGATGGTGATGTGGGAAAAGAGAAGCTGGGAGGAACTTAAACAAAGCTAAACTTGATTTCCTATGAAAAAAAATCATACTACTAGTATTTCTCAAAGGCACTCACTAAATAATAAGTGATGAGGTTGAAACCCACTGACTGGCTTCTGTAAAACCATGCTTAGAATAGTGAATGAGGCCGGGCGCGGTGGCTCACATCTATAATCTCAACACTTTGGGAGGCTGAGGCTGGTGGATCTCCTGAGGTGAGGCATTCAAGACCAGCCTGGCCAAAATGGTGAAACCTCATCTCTACTAAAAATACAAAAATTAGCTGGGCATGGTGGCAGGCATCTGTAATCCCAGCTACTTGGGAACCTGAGGCAGGAGAATCGTTTGAACCTGGGAGGCAGAGGTTGCAGTGAGCCGAGATCACACCACTGCACTCTAGCTTGGGCTAGAGACTCTGACACACACACACACACACACAAAAAAAAGAGACTAGTGAATGAAAGGTCCAGGGCTGGTGCTACAGATTCTTTAGAGATTCCTGGTAAACATGCAGGTTGCTACACCTCACCCTGGACCTGCAACATCAGAATCTCTACAGGTGGAATCCAGGAAAGAATCTGAAGGTTTAACAAGCTCCATACATAATTCTTACCTGTGCTAAAGTTTAAGGACCACTGAGGAAGATCATGGACATCAGTGTTGTCTGCTAACACCTTGCCCTGAGCATTCTACGGTCAGTGCTGCCAATGATGAAACATATGTGTTATATCCTCAGTCTTGCTTTGGCTACTCAGGCAGCAGAAGTGGGCAACCCCTTTCATTCTCCCTCTTTTTTTCTTCCTCCCAGTTGACTATCTGGTAGGGTGTGGCGGGGAGCTGGCTTGCTTTTAATTGAAATGGGCTCTGGGAAGTGCAGGATCTTTTAAGATCCTTTATCCCATCGTGTATTTTTAATAGTGCAATGCAAAAATGTATATAGGCACCTCTTACTTGAGCCATGTGTAAACTAAATTATTAGGGTACAAGTTACAAATACATCTGGGCTGTAAAAACTCTACATGTAACAACACTGTGAGAAAATTGTGAACCAAGGCAATGCACAGTAGGGTGTGGGAGAACAGGTAAATTATTTAAGAAAAATAGAACAGATAATTTTTTTCATGGTTACCCTCTTATTTTTATTATCTTTGTCAAGAATATGTATGTCTCTATATACAACACTGAGTTAAAGGAAAAAAATGATGCCTCTAGGAAGAAGTAGCTTTCTCTAATGGAAGTATAAGCTTGCCAAAAAGTGCAATAAAAACTTAATGAATTATGACATCCTTTAAGGAAAACAGAAAGCCTAATATCGACTTCCAATAAGAAATGGCATGCTTAAGCAGATGTAGGACTCCTTCACACTCCAACACATTAAAAAAGCTGCATAAAATAAGCTAAATTTCTTTTTAACCAATAGTTGAAATCAAAAGCATTGAAGGGAGATCTCCGGGCGCCAGAAATGAAGACGGAACCCATAGCCAAAGGCAGTTAGAGGCATTGAAGTCAGGCAGGCCCTAGGGGAATCTCGACCAGACACATGTCTCAGGAGCTGGGGTTTAACACCCATATGGGGATGAGAGTGAGTTCTTGGGTTCTGTGCATGGCAGGGAGTG
This sequence comes from Pongo pygmaeus, assembly GCF_028885625.2. Classification (NCBI taxonomy): domain Eukaryota; kingdom Metazoa; phylum Chordata; class Mammalia; order Primates; family Hominidae; genus Pongo; species Pongo pygmaeus. The sequence goes on from NC_072376.2 coordinate 88,124,716, forward strand.
GTAACTGGACTGTCTGTGAAAAGGCAGGAGCTGGGGAAGTTTCTGTACCTTGCGTGATCTAATAAATCTCTGCCTACCAGCCCCTGTGGTAGCAGGGGGTGAGCTGACCTAGAACTCAGTGAGATAGGAAGTCTCAGCCTGTGGCGTGTGTGGGTTGAATTTGTGTTATTCACAAGATAAGGACACCCTGAGCTGAAGCTAATTCCAAAATCGGTCCAAACAAATGACAAACTGGGAAAAAATATTTGCAATTTATATCACAGTTGATATCTCTACCACATTAGAAATGGTTTCACTCAGTCACCCAGGCTGGAGGGCAGTGGCATGATCATAGCTCACTGCAGGCTTGAACTCCTGTGCTCAAGCAATCCTCCCACCTCAGGCTCCCGAGTATCTAGGACTACAGGGGCTCGCCACCACACCCAGCTATTTAAAAAAATTTTTTTTTTGCTGGGCGTGGTGGCTCACGCCTGTAATCCCAGCACTTTGGGAGGCCGAGGCGGGCAGATCACCTGAGGTCAGGAGTTGGAGACCAGCCTGGTCAACACGGTGAAGCCCCATCTCTACTAAAAATACAAAAAATTAGCTGGGCATGGTGGTACCCGCCTGTAATCCCAGCTACTCGGGAGGCTGAGGCAGGAGAATCGCTTGAACCCAGGAGGCGGAGGTTGCAGTGAGCTGAGATCGTGCCATTGCAATCCAGCCTGGACGACAGAGGGAGACAGTCTCAAAAACAAAAAAAAAAATTTTAGGTCGGGCACAGTGGCTCACGCCTGTAATCCCAGCACCTTGGGAGGCCGAGGCGGGCGGATCACCCGAGGTCAGAGCTCAAGACCAGCCTGGTCAACATGGTGAAACCCCGTCTCTACTAAAAACACAAAAATTAGCTGGGCGTGGTGGTGGTTGCCTGTTATCCCAGCTACTCGGGAGGCTGAGGCAGGAGAATCACTTGAACCCAGGAGGCGGAGGTTGCAGTGAGTAGAGATCGTGCCACTGAACTCCAGCCTGGGCGACAGAGCAAGACTCCGTCACAAAAAAAAAATTGTAGAGATAGGATCTTGCTCTGTCGCCCAAGCTGGTTTCAAACACCTGGGCCCGAGTGAGATTCTCTCATCTCAGCCTCCTAAATGCTGGGATTACAGGTGTGACCCTCAACTCCTGGCCTATTGTTTTAAAAAAAAATTGTTAGATTGTCCACTAGAGGGAGCTCATGCTTCCTTCTTCCCACCTCATGACCTGTGGACATGCTCTACCCTCTGCCTGGAATGTGTTTCATCCCCTCTTTGCCCAACCTTATTTCATTTATTTGTACCTGAGTAGTTTGGGATCAACCCCAATGGACAACACTAACTCCCTGAGCAAATTTTAATTCTGTCAAATATACTTCAACTGGACATTTTGGTGGGCATGTCACAAGGAGGAGACGCTGACCTCTAAGAGTTGGCCTGAGGAGAAATATAAGGGTTTTCTGCTTCTACCCTCAGAACCCCCAACCCTCTCCATGCAATATGGGCTTTGTGGTACCCACAGCTGGTTTGGAAAGTGGGAAACACGTACCTCTCTCTGCATTCTGGAAAGCAAAATGATGTTGGGTGGAGGTGCCGCTTCCCATAGTTTAAGCGCAATGCTCCTGCAGGACGCAGCAGATCCAGAGGACAATGAGCTGTTTGCTGACAAAATGAAGAGAGAATCTGAAATAGGAGATTCAGGCAGCGTATTAAATCGGGTGGGCCAAATTGTCTATGAATCTCCTCCCCACCTCTCCAGTCTAAGTGCACAAGGTGTTCCTCCCCTGAGAGTTCCTCCATTTGTCATTCCCTCAGTCTCCCGTTTTCAACCTTTCCTCTGCCTTTTCCTTTCAGTCTAGAAACATACTGAAATCTCTTATTTTGCATTCTCAAAGCAATTCATCAGCCATCTCCTCCTCCCTTGACCTCCTATATTCCTCTAACTGTCACCCAACCTCTCTTGTCTTCTCATCCAGATTTATCTTAAGGGTAGACTACAGTTTTCTCTTTACTTCCTCTCAAAATCACCTTTTTCATCCTCACTATTGATCAAAGCCTTTCCTGATGCCTCTAATGTCTTCATCTTTTCAGTCCTTACCTTGCCAGCAGCAAGGCCATCTGTCTCCATAGGCCACACCATTCTTTCTTTCTTTCTTTCTTTTTTTGAGACAGAGTCTTTCTCTGTCACCCAGGCTGGAGTAGTGCAGTGGCACAATCTTGGCTCACTGCGAGCTCCGCCTCCTGGGTTCATGCCATTCTCACCGCCTCAGGCTCCCAGTTAATTTTGTTTTTGTATTTTTAGTGGAGACGGGGTTTCGCCGTGTTAGCCAGGATGGTCTCGATCTCCTGACCTTGTGATCCGCTTGCGTTGGCCTCCCAAAGTGCTGGGATTACAGGCGTGAGCCACCGCGCCTGGCCAGGCCACATCTTTATTTCAGTTCTACACCTTGAGCTTCCGTGATACTAAACTCTTATGTTTGCTCCCATCTTCCTGACTACTTACTCTCTCTGCTTCTTGAGCTCATTTTCCTCTGTGTGTCCCTTAAATGTTGATTTTTATTTGCATTCTAGTCTCAAATATCTGTTGATCTCACGTGGTATATGCTCCCTGGCTGGTTTAATTAACTCTCACATTTTCAGCTATCACTTCCTACCTCTTAGATCTCTGTCTCCATCCCAGATGATCCCTAAACTTCAGCCCCACATACTCAGCTGCCTGCTAAACACTTTCATTGGGGTGTCTCGGACTCCAAACAGAACCCATCTTCCAGGCCATGTGCAGTGGCTCATGTCTGTAATCCCAGCACTTTGGGAGGCCAAGGTGGGCTGATCACTTGAGACCAGCCTGGCTAGCATGGTGAAACCTCATCTCTACTAAAAATCCAAAAAAATTAGCTGGGTGTGGTGGTGCACACTTGTAATCCCAGCTGCTTGGGAGGCTGAGGCAGGAGAATGGCTTGAACCTGGGTGGCAGAGGTTGCAGTGAGCCAAGATATGTAACCACTGCACTCCAGCCTGGGCGACAGAGCAAGACTCTGCCTAAAACAACAACAACAACAACAACAACAAATCTTCCCCAAAAGCCTCGTCTGCCAAGACCAGCTCAGTCAGGGAGACCCTAACCCAGCAGCGCTAGAGGAATTAAAGACACACACACAGAAATACAGAGGTGTAAAGTGGGAAATCAGGAGTCTCACAGCCTTCAGAACTGAGGGCCCCGAACAGAGACTTACCAACGTATTTATTAACAGCAAGCCAGTCATTAGCACTGTTTCTGTATATATTTGATTAACTAAAAGTATCCCTTATGGGAAATGAAGGGATGGGCCGAATTAAAGGAATAGTTTGGGCTAGTTAACTGCAGCAGGAGCATGTCCTTAAGGCATAGATCGCTCATGCTATTGTTTGTGGCCTAAGAATGCCTGTAAGCAGTTTTCCGCCCTGGGTGGGCCAGATGTTCCTTGCCCTCATTCTGATAAGCCCACCACCTTCCAGCGCGGGCGTTATGGCCATGATGAACATGTCACAGTGCTGCAGAGATTTTGTTTATGGCCAGTTTTGGGGCCAGTTTATGGCCAGATTTTGGGGGGCTTGTTCCCAACACTCGTCTCTCTTCTCTCCTTTCTTCAAATTCTGTACTTTAACTACCATGACCTCTGTGTTTTTGCGCTTACCTGGAATGTTCTTTCTATCCCACTTCTCTTAAGCTGGCTAACTTTATTCATTCCTAAAGGCTCACTTGAAGTATCACCTTCCTTAAAGAAGCCAGCTTGACATGCTCCTCCTCTGAGCTCCTGAATATCCTGTCCACATTTCCATCACTGCAATACCATATTACAGTCTTTACTCTTGTATCTCTCTACTATTAGACTGTGAGTTCCTTCAGAGAAAGACTGTAAGCAAATTCATCATTTTATCCCCAGGATTTAGCACAGTGCCTGACATGTAGTAGGGATTCCATAAATATTAACTGAATAAACTTTATGCCTTATTTATTTTTTACTGACACATAATAATTATACATATTTATGGGATACAATGTGATATTCTCATACATGTATACATTGTGTGATCAAAGCATGGTAATTGGCATATCCATCACCTTAAACATTTAACATTCTTTGTTATGAGGACATTCAAAATTCTCTCTTCTAGCTATTTGAAATATACAATGCATTATTGTTAGCTGTAGTCACCCTACTGTACAATGGAGTGCCGGAACTTATTCCTTCTATCTAACTGTAACATTGTACCTGTTAACCAACTTTCCCCATCTCCTGCTTCCTTCTATTTTCCCTAGTCTCTAGTAATCATTATTCTGTGCTCAACTTCCATCATCTCAATTTTTTTAGCTCCCACATATGAGTGAGATCACGCAGTATTTGTCTTTCTGTGCCTGGCTTATTTCACTTAACATAATGTCCTCCAGATTCACCCATATTGTCACACATAACAGTATTTCATCCTTTTTATGGCTGAATAGTATTCCACTGTTCATATATACTACATTTTCTTCATCCATTCATCCACTGATGGGCATATAGGTTGATTCTATGTCTTGGCTATTGTGAATAATGTTACAATAAACATGAGCATGCAATTGTCACTTCAAAATACTGATTTCGCTTCCTTTGGATATACTCCCAAAGTATAGTGGGATTGCTGGATCATTATGCCATATTTCTTTTTATACAACAAAGATGACACTTTCTCTAGTTCTTCTTCAGGAGGTAATGTGAGATGTAGTGACTTAACATCAAGAGTGAATTCACTTCTTTTATTCTTTTCTCTACCTCATTTCTACCCCACTCTCCTCCGCTATTTTTGAAGGTGTGATACTGGGGATTATCAAAGAGTTGTCTTTTTCTTTGCAAATCAAAATTAAAGTCTCACCTTGCGTATGTTGGCTAGTTTATTTTGAATAAATAACCAGAGGAAAAAAGACTGTGATCTCTTTTTGTGTGCAGAACGGTTCCCAGTTCTATGAGATTTTATGAAACCAGAATCTGAGTTTGGGGTAAAGTGAGAAGCCATTATGTCCAAACCAACAAAACTGGTCCTAAATATTTGCACAGTTTTAGAACTAGAAGGGACTTCAGCAATGATTCTGCTTGTCAATGACTCACAAGTTGCTTTGATACATTGGTAACTTGCCTGCATAGCCAAGTTGTGTATTTAAGAGTGTTTGATGTGGGTGAGAATTTTTGTTCACCTTCTCACTCAATTTTGGGCACTTAAACTCTCAGAGATTCAGTTTTCTCATGTATATATCTTCAAGGATCATAAATAATATATTTAAAGTGCTTAATATACAATAAAACCTCAATATATGTTGATGGACTGAATCTGATATCATATTTATTTTAAAATATCAACAACCAAAAACATGTTCTTGGAGTCAGTAAAAGGCATACTATTTCAATGCTGCATGAATCAGTGGGATGGATACTGATTATTGCTGGGTCAAAGATTGTTATTAAATAAATCCTCTTTTGCCCTTAGGCAACCTTTTTTCCTCATGAATTTATAAATTCAAAAATGGTGGCAGAATAAGAAGACCTACAAAGAATTTATTGGAGATAGAAATATAGCATTGCTCTAGAGTAAGGAAGTTGATATCTATCATGGGCCAATAAACTATTTAGAACAACCACAAGAGATGAAAGAAATGAAGTCTCCCATCAGGTAGTTGTAACTAACTCTTGGTGACCTTTTGTCACCAAGGACATAAAAGATATGTTTTCCTATGTCATGTGGAAGGGGGAAAAGGGGTAACCAGCTACCATTATAACAGCAAAGGCACATGTGATCCCTGCCTTGGGGCTCCATGGTCTCATCTGTTTCTCTGTTATTTATGGATAATGGTAACTTCATTACAGGGTTGTTAGGAGTGTGAAGTGAGATTATATGTGAGGAGTACTTTGCAAATGTTTGTCATCGTCACGAAAAACATAGATAAGGAATTTTCTTAAATGACATCCTCAAAAATCTCTTAAAGTCCTTCTCCTCCTCAAATAAAAAGCACCTTAAATAATTATCAGTAAAGAATCGACAAAATACATCATGATGCTTTAAAAACAATGGAGTATATTCCACCATGACAAAGAACAAGGCAAGTCGATATGTAATCATATGAAAACGGCCCCAAGATATATTGTTACATGAAGAAAAGCAAATTCCAGAAGAGTATGCTTAGTGTGATATCATCTATATAAAAAAGTCAGTAAGTATATAGGAATGAAAGACTATACACCAAGCTATTAACAGTAATTACCTCTGGAGAATGAGGTTGGGTGAGAGATTTCCATTTTTAACTTATATACTTCTATTATAGCTTTTATAATTAAAAATCAATAAATGATATTTTTCTAAAATTTTTACACATAAGAAAAATTAGAAAGTGGCTCTGACTAAATAGGTATCACATATGGCTGCTTAAGAGAAGTAGATGGAGTCATCTACAGACAAGCAGAGAACATTCTAGAAATCAGTAACAAAAATGGTCGGACGCCGTGGCTCACGACTGTAATCCCAGCACTTTGGGAGGCTGAGGTGGGTGGATCCCATGAGCTCAGGAGTTCGAGACCAGCCTAGCCAAGATGGTGAAACCCTGTCTCTACTAAAAATACAAAAATTAGCTGGGCATGGTGGTACATGCCTATAATCCAAGCTACACTATTTGGGAGGCTGAGGCAGGAGAATCGCTTGAACCTGGGAGGTGGAAGTTGTAGTGAGCCAAGATCTCGCCACTGTGCTCCAGCCTGGGTGACAGAGAGAGACTCTGTCTCAAAAAAAAAAAAAAAAGAACAGAAAGGGGAAGTAGAATAATTCTCAAGGGAAAAACTAAAAACATGAAAACTTCATAAGGTCAGCCACAGAAAATGAGCTTGAGGGAGCCCAAGATTGTTGAATCAGCACCTTTGGTAATCACCAGCTGTCTTCTCCCCCTGGTGATTTCCCAAGCTGAGCCATCTCTCCAGGTGATTAGTACATCCACCCAACGTGGGTGAGATCCCTTCTCCTTCTAGAATTTGACTTAGCATTATCAATGCCTTACATTATCATGAAAAACAAAAATTAGCTAGGGGTGGTGGTGCGGCATGCCTGTGGTCCCAGCTACTCAGGAGGCTGAAATGAGAAGACTGCTTGAGCCCAGGAGTTCGAGGCTGTAGTGTGCTATGATTGCACTTACGAACAGCCACTGCACTCCAGTCAGGGCAACATAGTGAGACTCTGTCTCTTAGGGGGAAAAAAAAAGTGTTTATCTGTCCACTAAGTGAGCCCAAGAAATCCAGGGCAGAATGGTCACCCAGCACTTGAAGATTTCATCACACAGATAGCAAAGACCCCATCTGGATGAGTTGATAGATAACAGAGGAGCTGTCTTTGACCTTTGTCTCAAAACAACTCTGTATTTATTTCCTAGGTAAAAACATAAGTTTGTCACCCTCCTTGTCTCACTGATTTCTACTTTAGGCTAGATAGAAAGTTCTTACCTTCTTTGCTGGGTTTTTTATTTACCATGAGACACAAGGCAGAAATCTCTTTAACATTTAGGCGTGATCCCCATCCTGTCTTCAGGGTTGGCTGAGGGATCCCAGGCTGATCTGACTTCTTTTAGACCTACAGAGCCAATAAAGAAGGTGCAGCCCTAGTCTGGCATGTCTTCTCCCTGAAAAGCAATGGTGACATTCACAGCCCTGGCCAAGCATTCACAGTGACAGGGAGGAAAGTTCAGGCTTCTTGCCTCGAAGCAGTAGGCACTCCCTGACATCAGTCAGATCAGGCCCCCAAGGAGGATTTGAAGGGGGCGATTGCATAGTCGGGGTGTCTCCCACATACCCAAGAAGACGGGTTTCTCTAACTGCACCTACGTCAGTCCTAAATCTTCTTACTCTCCTGGATTAGAAGACTGTGTTTCCCAGGCCACGTCTGAGAAGCCTGAGCTCCTTAGCCCTGAAATAGCAGAGTGCTGACGAGACACAGGGGCCTAGGGGCTCTGGAGTCCAAGGGGAGTCCTCAGCAGAAGCCACATAGGAGGCATTCTTTGTTGGGGCTGGCTTTTCTGTTTGCAAAGCCTGCTTGAAATATCCTGCCCTTTCTATGGACACTTTCCTTAGGATATAACCTAATCTGTGGTTAGTCGCTATTCTTGGACAACTTACTTTTTCAGTTAATCTAAGATGCTCATGTGTGTGTTCTGGTAGGTACTAAATGCACCATGGACATTCTCAAAGAAAGTGATATTCTGTTTACTTGTCTATATCTAGTAGGTCAAGTTTGTTAATTATTATTATTATTATTATTTTGAGACAGTCTTGCTCTGTCGCCCAGACTGGAGTGCAGTGGCACAATCTCAGCTCACTGTAACCTCTGACTCCCAGGTTCAGGCAATTCTCATGCCTCAGCCTCCCGAGTAGCTGGGATTACAGGCACCCCAGCTGCCACAGCCGGCTAATCGTATTTTTAGTAGAGACAGGGTTTCTCCATGTTGGCCAGGCTGGTCTCCAACTCCTGGCCTCAAGTGATCCACCCGCCTTGGCCTCCCAAAGTGCTGGGATTACAGGCATGAGCCTCCACACCCGGCCTAAATTTGTTAATTATGTTAATTCAAATCCTCTTTATCTTTATTTATTCTTCCTGATCTGACCATCTTTGAAAGAGGTATTTTGAACATTTCTATGACAAGTACAGATTTAGCAAATTCTCCTTGTATTTGAGTCTTTGCATTATATGTTTTGAAGCTATATAATTAGATATTAAATTTAAACCATGTAAAATTGCCATCGGCAACTGTGTAATTACACATGAAGCCTTATTGTCATTTAACTGTCTTGGTAGAGGGTGACATAAAAATTAAATATCACTCTGCCTTTTAAAATTCTTTTTGCATTGGATTCTCTTTTGTCTGATATTAACATTTTCACATTAGCTTAGTTTTTGTTAGTGGCTGACTGCTAATATTCTTTCTCCAAGTTGACTAAAAGACTGATAAAATCCTGCATTACTGAGAGGATGAGAAAAAGGACCCTCTCTGTATACTATTGCTGGGATCATTAAAATGTTTCATTTTTTGGGAATTAAATTAAATTTTAATTGTAATTTATTGTTACATATTTAAAATATGTAAACCCTTTAATCTAGAAATTATACTTCTAAGTATCCTACAGAATTATACACCCATGCAAAAATCTATATAAGGATTTTTATTACTGTATAATTTGTAATCAGGAAAAGTGGGAAAATAACCTAAGAGATTTTTTATGTGGTATTACCCAAATTTTCTAGTTTCCATATTGATGCTTTGACATTTTGGGGCCTTGTTGACCAGGGAGAGACTACCCCTCCCAGGATTAGCTGATTCCTGAGATGCAAACTAACCAATCTAGAGCCCTACCACCGAATCCCTCCTTTTTCGGACTTTCATACTCAAGGCCATTATCTCTCTACCCTAATCACCCTGACATCATATATCAGACAACTCAGTGCAGTCTACAGTCGGGAGTCAGCTCACACTATTCCAACTAGCTAGTCCTCCACCTGCTTAGCCGCCTTACCCTGCCTCACCCATTCCTTCCCTCGAAAACCACAGTTCTCCTGTCCTCTGCCTGTGACTAACCTCAGTGTTCTCTCCCGTGGCTGTGCAGTGTGACCTCTCCTCTTGGGAACGAGGAGTAATAAGCTATCTTTTAAATGGCAATTGTCCCTGATCTGTTGGCCTTATCATACCTGAATAAAAATAGAATCGACATTTTGAAACGTTTATGCATTTTTATGTCTTAATGAGTACAGACAGCAGTTATCACTAGGGGTACTCATGGGGAGAGTGCCATCTACAAGTGGGGAAGAGAGGCAGAGGATCACATTATGTACTGTTTCATTTATTTTTATACTAGAAATCTGTTACTTGTGTTCTTATTATTTATTTTTTTTGAGACGGAGTTTCCCTCTTGTTGCCCAGGCTGGAGTGCAATGGTGCAATCTCGGCTCACTGCAACCTCTGCCTCCTGGGTTCAAGCGATTCTCCTGCCTCAGCCTCCTGAGTAGCTGGGATTACAGGTATGTGCCACCAAACCTGGCTAATTTTGTATTTTTAGTGGAGACGGGGTTTCTCCATGTTGGTCAGGCTGGTCTTGAACTCCCAACCTCAGCCTCCCAAAGTGCTGGGATTACAGGCGTAAGCCACCATGCCCAGTCACTTGTGTACTTTTTAAAAACAGAATATTTTGAAAATCAGCTCTCTCCATCTGCCATGCAAGCTCTGTAGGCCAAGCCATTTTAATTAAAAAATATATATATTTTTTGAGAACAGGTCTTACTTGCCCAGGCTGGTATGCAGTGGCACAATCACAGATCACTGCTGCCTTGATCTTCCCGGACTCAAGCAATCCTCGCCTCAGCCTCCCAAGTAGCTGGGACCACAGGCGTGTGCCACCATACCCGGCTAATTTTTGTATTTTTTGTAGAGATGGGGTTTTGCTATGTTGTCTAGGCTGGTCTTGAGCTCACGCAATCCACCCGTCTTGGCCTCCCAAAGTGCTGGGATTACAGGTGTGAGCTGCTGTGCCCAGCCAAAATTTTTTAAATAAAATTTTTAATTAAATTAATTAATTAATTAATTAATTAATTTATTTATTTATTTATTTTAGGCCAGACGTTGTGGCTCACGCTTGTAATCTCAGCACTTGAAAGGCCGAGGTGGGTGGATCACTTGAAGTCAGGAGTTCAAGACCGGCCAGGCCAACATGGCAAAAGCCTGTCTCTACAAAAAATACAAAAAATTAGTAGGGGATGGTGGTGTGTGTCTGTAGTCCCAGCTACTGGGGAGGTGGAGTTTGCAGTGAGCTGAGATCACACCACTGCACTCTGGCCTGGGCAATTGAGTGAGACGCTGTCTGAAAATAAATAAATAAATTTAAACTTTTTAATTAAAAAATTTTACTGTCTCTTGTTTTTAAAATTTATTTTATTTTGGTAAGAACACAACATTAAATCTACCCTTTTAACAGATTTTCTTCTTCTCTTTTTGAGACAGGATCTCACTCTGTCACCCAGGGTAGAATGCAGTGGCACGACCACAGTTCATTGCAGCCTCGACCTCCCAGGCTCAAGTGATCCTCCCACCTCTGCCTCTTAAGTACTTGGGACTACAGGCACACATCACCACCCCCAGCTAATATTTTTATTTTTTGTAGAGGCAGAGGTCTCACTATGTTGCCCAAGCTGGTCTCAAACTCATAGACCAAAGCAATCTTCCTGATATGAACAGGAGACAGGGAAATACTGGAAAGTTATTTATTTTGTTTGATTTATTTACCTGCCAAAAGCCCCACCCTCAAGCCTGGAAACCCGATGCCCCAAATGGGAACAGGCATTCCTGTTTTTGTGCCCAAATGTTGCATCTTGGCCCGCCACACCCCACATCCTGTATCCATATAAATCCCGAACCCTTGGGTCCATGAGGAGATGAGCAGAAGAGCCAAAGAACTGAAGAACAGCATGGCAGAGAAGGAGCATCTGAATATCTAGAGGAGTCCAGCTGGGGACAGTTGGAGAGGAGTTCTGCCACAGGACTGCTGAACTCCAAGGGAAGATCATCTTTCCACTCCGTCCCCCTTCCAGCTCCCCATCCATCCCGCTGAGAGCCACCTCCACCACTCAATAAAACCCCCATATTCACCACTCTTCAAGTCTGTGTATAACCTGATTCTTTCTGGGTGCTGGACAAAGGCCCGGGTATCAAGGGGGCACTGAGCTGGTTAACACTTAAGCCATCTGCGGATGGCAGAGTTAAAAGAGCACTGTAGCATGCCTACTGGGACTTCAGGAGTCAAAGCACCACCCCTAGAAGCTGCCGTGGGGCCAGAGCCCAAAAGCGCTCACTCTGGTTCCTGCACCTGCCTGTCTGTATCCTCCCGCTCCTATAAGGGGTTTGAGCTTGTGGCAGCTGAACAGAGAGCAACACCCCTGTTGAGTGTCCTGCAAGGGGAGCCAGGGAACTCTCCTGTTTCACCCCCACCTCAGCCTCCTAAAGTGCTGTGATTATAAGATAAACCACCACGCCCGGCCTCTTAACAGATTTTTAAGTGTACAATAGGCACAATGTACAGATCTCTAGAAGTTATTCACTTTGTATAAATGAAACTACACCAGTTGAATGGCAACTTCCTATTTCCCCAGCCCCTTTGCCTTTGACAACCACTCTCTACTTCCTGCTTCTATGAGTGTGACTATTTTAGATACCTCATATAAATGGAATTATTCCAGTAAGCACTGTGATTGGCTTATTTCATTTAAGATAATGTCCTCCAGGTTGCCATATTGCAGTGAAGAAAACCAAAATATGTCACCCCAAAATACACCTCTTTGAAATAAGAATTATTTTGAGCTAGGCTGGGTGCAGTGGCTCATGCCTGTAATCCCAGCACTTTGGGAGGCAGAGGTGGGTGGATCACGAGGTCTGGAGATGGAGACCATCCTGGCTAAGACGGTGGAACCCTGTCTCTACCAAAAATACAAAAAATTAGCCAGGCGTGGTGGCGGGCGCCTGTAGTCCCAGCTACTCGGGAGGCTGAGGCAGGAAAATGGCGTGAACCCGGGAGGTGGAGCTTGCAGTGAACTGAGATCGCGCCACTGCACTCCAGCCTGGGCAACAGAGTGAGACTCCGTCTCTTAAAAAAAAAAAAAAAAATTATTTTGAGCTAAAGGCAATTAAAAAGCAGCAAACAGGCTGAGCATGGTGGCTCACGCCTGTAATCCCAGCACTTTGGGAGGCCGAGGTGGGTGGATCACCTGAGGTCAGGAGTTCAAAACTAGCCTGGCCAATATGGTGAAGCCCCGTCTCTACTAAATATACAAAAATTAGCCGGGCATGGTGGCGGGCACCTGTAATCCCAGCTACTTGAGAGGCTGAGGCAGGAGAATCGCTTGAACCCAGGAAGTGGAGGTTGCAGTGAGCAGAGATCACGCCATTGCACTCCAGCCTGGGCAACAAGAGCGAGACTCTGTCTCAAGAAAAGAAAAAAAAGCAGCAAACAGTATGCAGTGGCTCATGCCTATAATACCAGTGCTTTGAGAGGCCAAGGCAGGCGGATTTCTTGAGCTCAGGAGTTCAAGAACATCCTGGCCAACATGGCAACACCCAGTCTCTACTAAAAATTAAAAAAAAAAAAAAAAAATTAGCCAGGCCTGGTGGTGCACGCCTATAATCCCAGCTACTCAGGAGGCTGAGGCACAAGACTCGCTTGAACCCGGGAGGCAGAGGCTGTGGTGAGTGGAGATCATGCCGCTGCACTCCAGCCTGGGCAACAGAGCGAGACGCTACTGCACTCCGCCTGGACAACAGAGCAAGACTCTGTAGTCCCAGCTACTTGGGAGGCTGAGGTGGTAGGATTGCTTGAGTGCAGGAGTTTGAGGCTGCAGTGAGCTATGATCACGCCAGCCTGAGCAACAGAGTGAGACCTTGGCTTTAAAGAAATAAAAAAGAAGATAGTCTTGCTCTTCTTCTTCCTCTTTCAGGAAGGACAAAGGCTAATCCCCAGAGACAACTCTAGATCCTTATTGGCCCGGACATGGCACCAGAGAAATCTACATACCAAACTGTACAAACTAGCCTTTATCTACTGTTTAAGTCAAATAAAATATAGAGACAAATTTAACATTTTTTGGGGGAAGCAAGAATTGCAATTCCAGGTCATCCACAGAGACAGGGTGATCTTCGGTACGTTCAAAGAACAAAGAGAAGGTTGGAAGTTTTATTAAAAGGAGAAATGTCACATACTATTTTGAAAGAATGTTCATCAGCACTAGTAAAGTTTTGGGGAGGGGGCAAACTCTGGTGAGTGGCTGCAGTGGGTAAAATTAATCTTACAGTCTTAGCGGCTGTTTCAGTAGCTACTAGATAAAACTGGTTTCAGGTTTTAACAGATGGTTTCAGCAGTCAAGCTTGCCAAGAATTGCATTCTTGGAGCAATGTTTTGTGCCCTGTGTGCTTTTTCTTCCTGTCCTCTAAACGCCATTTTATAATTAAGAAAAATTTTTTAGAGACAAGATATCCTGTCGCCCAGGCTGGAGTGCAGTGGTGCAATCATAGCTTACTTCAGCCTTGACTTCCTGGGCTCCAGCAATTGTCTCGAGTAGCTGGGACCACAAGTATGAGCCACCACACTGGCTAATCTTTTTGTTTGTTTTCTGTAGAGACAAGAGTTTCCTTACATTGCCCAAGCTCCTAGTCTCAAGCAATTCTCCTGCCTCAGCCTCCCAAAGCGCTGAGCTACCGCACCTGGTCATGACTTTTTTAGTTGGTCATGACAAGAATGACCCAATTCATATAATTAACTTTTTTTTTTTTTTTTTCGAGACAGAGTCTCGATCTTGTTGCCCAGGCTGGAGTGCAATGGTGCGACCTCGGCTCACCTTCACCTCCACCTCCCAGGTTCAAGTGATTCTCCTGCCTCAGCCTCCCAAGTAGCTGGGATTACAGGCCCCCACCACCACGCCCAGCTAATTTTTTTGTATTTTTAGAAAAGATGGGGTTTCACCATGTTGGCCAGGCTGGTCTCAAACTCCTGACCTCAGGTGATTTGCCCGCTTCAGCCCCACAAAGTCCTGGGATTACAGGTGTGAGCCACCACATCCAGCCAATTAACTTTCATGCTATCTTTCATTACTATATATTTTCCTTCCCACAATTTGCTGCCCCGGGAGACTCAAGGTCCTTTTCCTTTGTCTTGTCACTTCTGTAAAAATTTATAGTTCCTTTGCTAAGATGCCATATAAAAACAAGTTCAAAACAAACCTTTGAGTTACTCTTCTCTGTGTACTCCATATTGCATATTCTGTACACATGTTAATCAACTTCTATTTGTTTTTTCAACTGTTAATCTTTTTTGTTGTTATGTTAATCTGTCTTTTGTCAGTCTAATTTACAAAGGCCCCAGCTGAGAACATAAGATGGGTAGAGGAATTGATTTTTCCTCCCCCACAGCAAGACCATCTTTTTTACTTTTTAGAGTCAAGTTCTCACTCTGTTGCTCAGGCTGGAGTGCCGTGGCATGATCATAGCTCACTGCAGCCTTAAACTCCTGGGCTCAAGTGATCCTCCACCTCAGCCTCCCATGTAGCTGGGACTACAGGTGCACACCCCCATTCCCAGCAAAGTTTAGACAAATTTTTTTTTTTTTTTTTTTTTTTTTGAGACAGAGTCTCACTCTGTCACCCAGGCTGGAGTGCAGTGGCGTGATCTCGGCTCACTGCAACCTCTGCCTTCTGGGTTCAAGTGATTCTCCTGCCTCAGCCTTCCAAGTAGCTGGGACTACAGGTGCGTGCCCGGCTAATTTTTGTATTTTTAGTAGAGACAGGGTTTCACCGTATTGGCCAGGCTGGTCTCGAACTCCTGCCCTTGTGATCCACCTGCCTTGGCCTCCCAAAGTGCTGGGATTATAGGTGTGAGCCACCACGCCCCGCCTTAAACAAAATTTTTTTTAGAGACAAGGTCTTGCTATGTTGGCCAGGCTAGTCTCAAACTCCGGGACTTAAGCACTCCTCAGTCTCCCAAGTAACTGGGATTACAGATGTGAGCAACTGTGCCTGTCTGTCTTCTTTTTAAAGGATGAATAATATTCCACTGTGTGTACATACCACATTTTCTTTATCCATTCATGCCTAGATGGATATTTAGATTGTTGATAAGTGTTACTTTCCTCCTGATATTGGAAGGACATCTTCCAAATGGAGATTTTATCTGTTTTCAGGAAGAAAATGGGGAGGGTCAGAGTGAATTTCTTTTCCCTGCTGGTTTTTGTGTCTTTAGCTCAAAATAGTCCTTATACCAAACTGGCATATTTGGGGTAGTGTGTTCTGAGCTCCTTCAGCATACTTAAAGTTCAGGAGAAAAGACACAAGAGAATGTAGGTGAGCAATTCTGAGATAGCTGAATATTTTCCAAAATTGAACAAAAGACACAAATTTGAAATTTGGGGAGCACAACAAATCCCAAGCAGGCTTAAACAAAATTCAATATCTGGACACATTGTAGTCAAACCATGTGACACTGTTATCACTGTCACACACGTCCGTGTGAAGAGACCACCAAACAGGCTTTATGTGAGCAATAAAGCTTTTTAATCACCTGGGTGCAGGCGGGCTGAGCCCAAAAAAGGAGTCAGCAAAGGGTGGTGGGATTATCATTAGTTCTCGTAGGTTTGGGATAGGCGGTGGAGTTCGGAGCAATTTTTTGCGGGCAGGAGGTAGATCTTAGATACATTCTCAAGGGCAGAGAGGATATTACAAAGTACCTTCTCAAGGGTGGGGAGGGTGCATCATACAAAGTACATGCACAAGGGCGGGGGAATATCACAAAGTACGTTATTGCAAGGGTGGGGAGGGTGTCTTGTCACAAAGTCAATTGATCAGTTAGGGTGGGGCAGGAACAAATCACAATGGTGAAATGTCATCAGTTAAGGCAGGAACTGGCTATTTTCACTTCTTTTGTGGATCTTCAGTTGCTTCAGGCCATCTGGATGTATACGTGCAGGTCACAGGGGATATGATGGCTTAGCTTGGGCTCAGAGGCCTGACAATCACCTGATGGGTTCTTCTTGCTCACTGCACAGACAAAACCAATTCACTGAGATCATACTATTGCAGTAGAGAAAGAGTTCAATTAACAGTCCTAGCAGGAGCATGGGTGTTATTACTCAAATCAGTCTCTCCAAGAACACAGAGGCTAGGGTTTTAATGGATAATTTGGTGAGCTGGGGGCTAAGAAAGGGGGTTGCTGATTGGGGATGAAATTACAGGGGTATGGAAAACAGTCTTTATGCACTGAGTATGCCCTTTGGGTGAGGGCCGCAGGACTAGTTGACTCATGGTCATAGGTCCTGGTGGGGTCAAGTGGTTGCCAGAATGCAAAAGTCTGAAAAACACCTCAAAAGACCAATCTTAGGTGCTATAGTAGTGATGTTCTCTACAGGAACAATTGGGGAAGTCACAAATCTTGTGACTTCTAGCCACATGACTCCTGAGCAGTAAGGGATTATAGAAACTATGCCTACATTTAGCAGAATTCAGGTTCTTCCCATAATCCTAATCTCATAGCCTTCCATTAGTTTTACAAAGGTGGCTTTACTCCCTAGCAGGGCAGAGGTTAGTCTGAGGGTGGGGTTATTATCATTCTTTCTTTAAAGTTAAACTATAAACTAATTTTATAGTTATAAACCTCCCACGATTAGCTTGGTCTTTGCCCAGGAATGAGCAAGGATAGCCAGCCTGTGAGGCTAGAAGCAAGATGGAGTCAGCCATGCTAGACTTCTCTCACTGTCATCATCTTTGCAAAGGCGGTTTCAACAAAAAAGACAAATATCTGAAAAGCAACTAGAGTGCTGGATTACTTAAATCATTTTCCTGAGGAACAGCCCTCAATGCCTTGGCTTTGCCTGGTTAAAATTAGGGTATTCCCCAAATTTCCAAAGATCATGGTATATTTTCAAGAAAACAAAAATGGAATAAGACTAATAAGTAGAAATTTAGCCTGGCCAGGCTGGGCGCGGTGGCTCACGCCTGTAATCCCAGCACTTTGAGAGGCCAAGGCGGGCAGATCACGAGGTCAGGAGTTCAAGACCAGCCTGACCAACGTGGTGAAACCCCGTCTCTACTAAAAATACCAAAAATTAGCTGGGCATGGTGGCGCACGCCTGTAATCCCAGCTACTCAGGAGGCTGAGGCAGTAGAATCACTTGAACCCGGGAGGCGGAGGTTGCAGTGAGCTGAGACCATGCCATTGCACTCCAGCCTGGGCGACAGAGGGAGACTCTGTCTCAAAAAAAAAAAAAAAAGAAAAAAGAAATTTAGCCTGGCCAACATAGCAAAAGCCCATTTCTACTAAAACTACAGAATAAGCTGGGCATGGTGGCACATGCCTGTAATCTCAGCTGCTCAGGAGGCTGAGGCACAAGAATTGCTTGAACCCTGGAGGCAGAGGTTGCAGTGGGCTGAGATTGCACCACTGCAGTCCAGTTTGGGCGGTGGAACAAGACCCTGTCTCAAAAAAAAGAAAAAAAAAGACTAATAAGTAGAAATTTCTAGTTTCAATGGCTGTGTGATGTGTGATACAGCTGGCATGAGTAAACTAATTCTCATATTTGATTTTTAAAAGGGCATTGGATGATGAAAATTGAACAGTATTTATATGACACTGTCCAAGAAGAAACATGAATATTCTGGGCCACTAGAGAGGTATGCAGTATGTCAGGGGAGCGATGTTCTGTACCTGGATAACACTTCCTTCTAGACATTCTACTCACTATGCCAAAGGAAAAGTTAAGCCTGGGAACCGAGACACTCAAAAACTGCCTTCCTTTTGTTCCCAAACATAGCTGTAATTTCACACGGTTGCTTTATCTTATGTAAAATGTAGATTTACTGAGCACGGGACAAATGCATCATTGACTTTCCCTCCATTCCCTTGTTTTCATGTGCTAAATGTAGATTCACTGAGCACCAATAATAAGAGCTCACAAGAATGTAATGACTTGCCTCACTGTCTACCCTCTTTTTATCCCCCGCTCCTGCTTGCTCTTTCCCCTTCAAATACCGAAGTTCCTCAAACCCTCTTTGGGAAAAGCACAGGACAGGTCCTCCTGTGACTGGTGTTTCTTTTTCCCGGGCACGTCCTTAGCCTTGGCAAAATAAACCTCTCATGGATTGAATGCTGCTTCAGGCACATTTTCATTTACACTTTTAACCTTTTCTGACTTCATCCTCAAGGACATTTCTTTCATGCACATGTGAAAAATCAAACTCTACCAAGCAGCTGTTCATTCCCTTGAATCCTGACACTTAAATAACACCACAGCTAAGGAGTTGCTTTCTCAGGACAGCCAGCCGTTCAGAACCACAAGACTTCGGAGGTAAGAAAGCAGGGAGAACACAACGCTAAGTTTCTTGGAAATTTTTTTTATTCTCCTTGCCAACATTTCTTTTAACATTTTATTAGTTAATTATGTGACATTAAGAAATAATTTGGTTGCATATTATTTTCAAAAAGCAGTAAGAAAGTAGCTATTGAGAAAGAAGGAGGTCCATAGGTTTTCCAATAAAACGTTAGAAACATTATAAAAAACGAGACTCCTATTATATGGAAATACATGATCAAAGATCAGACTAACACACATTCAAACATACTTGGTTCAAAATAGAGTTCTCCATTTCTTTCAGATGAGTCTTTTTTCTTAGGCTCTTTCAGAAGCACTTCACAATGAACAGAGGTCTTGCCAGCTCATTTCATTAGTGGAGAAGCAAAGGTATGATGGCAGAATCATGAGAAGATGGAAATAAGGCCTGAGGATATGGCTTGATTTCTGAGACCAATTATCTTTGAGTTATTCACGCCAGGATAGAAGCTTAGAGAGGATCGAGGCAAACCATGAAGGGAAGGGAATGCAGGACAATGCCCATTACTGGCTTTACCACAAACTCCAAATTGATCTCTTGGCCCCACTTCGCAAGGTTGAAAAGTTAAATGAGGAAGGAGCCTGCATTGTTTGTAACATAATATAATACTTTCACTTTGTTTTATTTTTTAAGGTGCAGCTCTTCAAGAATTTCATTTAAAAAAAAAATCATCTGTAAGGGAAGAAAAAAATGCATTTAATTCAAAGACTGAATTTTTTTTTTTTTTTTTTTTTTGAGATGGAGTCTCACTCTGTTTCCCAGGCTGGAGTACAGTGGTGTGATCTCAGCTCACTACAAACTCCACCTCCCAGGTTCAAGCAATTCTCCTGCCTCAGCTCCTAAGTAGCTGGGATTCTGGGTGCCCGCCACCACACCTGGCTAACAGTTTTTTGTAGTTTTAGTAGAGACGGGATTTCACCATGTTGGCCAGGCTGGTCTTGAACTCCTGACCTCAAGTGATCTGCCTGCATCTGCCTCTCAAAGTGCTGAGATTACAGGCACGAGCCATCACGCCTGGTCGAAGATTGGTTTTCATACAAACAATTCCAAATAAAATATCTAATGATGACAATCTGACACAAATGACAATGCCAGATGCTTGTCAGAAAATATTATATATGTATACATTTTAAGGATGTTACCATCCTTTGTGAGAAATACCAGCACACACCCACTTCACCCCCTCTCCCCAAAACAACAGTAACAACAAACCTTTCACAGCATGGGTGAACACGCTCTTCTGCTGACTTACTTTTGACTGGGGTTTCTGATCCTAGTCATGTACTTGTCTGGGCTACCGGCACTCATTACTGTAGTATAAATTGTGAGGCTGAAAATTATGAGAGGAAATTTTATGTACACATCATTTTCTCTAACATGCCAGAGAGGGAAGAAAATGACCAAGTGCTTCCCTAACACTTGGGATCTGGGACAAGGTCCTTTATGCCAGAATATTTTAAATCTATGAATCAAGAGGTCAAAGTGCTCTTTCCTCCTATTTTGACAACACTGTGGAAGGCCAAGTTGGAGCTTAAAATTCTCAGACTTAATTATCCGGGTGTGGTGGTGCCTGAAATCCCAGCTACTAGGGAGGCTGAGGCAGGAGAATTGCTTGAACTTGGGAGGCGGAGGTTGCACTGAGCTGAGATTGCGCCACTGCACTCCAGCCTGGGCAACAGAGTGAGACTCTGTCTCATAAAAAATAAATAAATAAAATCTCAGACTCCTCAGAGCTCTCCCCGAAGGCAGTTGGGGAGACCAAGCCTTGGCCCTCACCCTGGCTCTGTCCTACCCCCAAGGGCCTTACTTGCACACATGTGACATCACCGCTTTCCCATTCCCCAGCAAGCACCTACCCCTGTGCTCTCCCTCAGTGGCCATGTACCACCATCAGGAGAATACCACCCAGGGAAGAGGAAAACACAAACCCTGGAAGTGGAGGTGGGGCTGTTCAGGCTGAGAATTACAGGGTCCTGGGTACTTGGGCAGACTCTAGGTGGGCAAATGCCCTTGGTCCAGCAGATTCCTTATACCATGGTTTGGGGGGTGGTATCACAACTAGAGGAATTCCAGAGGGGGGCCTCTAAAGCTCCAGGATCAAGGCACCTGCCCCGCCCCTCCACCTTGCCCAGATCTAAGGATGAAAAGTATAGTGTCATTGATTCCACATTCCGTATAGCAAGAGAACTAAACAACTTGAGCACATGTGCCCACATGCACACACATTTGTCTTGGAATCCAGCTGAGGTGCATGTGCAAAATATCAGAGCTGGGTTGTTCAGAAACAGGCAGAATTAGTGGCACTGGGTCCACAGCTAAATCATACACCCAGTTAAAGACAGCATTATAAGCAAGTGCAGAGCTCGTCCAAGGGTCATGGAGGTTCCCTGAACAGGACCTTAACTGCTTGTTTACTTTAGTCATAGTTCTATTCTCCATTATTGTTTTAGTGTTTTCTCTGCTCATGAGCCACAGCAGAGGATGGAGTTGTATTGGAGGTGGGTGTAATTTTGAAACACAGCACAAGGGGGCAGCATAGAGCTAACTGCCTTTGTTCAGACTACTTTTTTGTTGTTTTTCTGTTTTTTTCTTTTTTTATTTTCAGATACAGCTACACTTATTTCTATTAACCTCACACAACTGAACAGCCTCAGTTGAGGTTAATCATTACATGTAAAGGGCCTGAGAGTCAGAAGTCTGTGTTAATTCTGGCTCCATGGTGATTGTCACTTAAATGCAGTTTCTCTTGAGTTTTCAAGTATACAACAGAGGAAAAACATAACTTGGTAAACTGTTTATAATTTCTAACAATTTTATTTTGACCAAACCATTTCAGAAACCATTTCAACATTCATAACTGTTAACTCAGTAATCCTACTTCTGGGAATTCAGCCAAGGGAAATAATCTGAAAGTAAGCAGGGGAGAGGCAAACGAGTATGTTTATTTCAGAGTTTTAATAGAGGAAAATCTAACAACTGGAGAATGCTTAACTCAATTATAATACAGCCAACTGGCTACTGCCACCATGTAAAATTATGAGGGCTGTTCAAAGCAGAGAAAATGCTTTGTTTTATTAAAATAAATGTAACTATTTTATTATAATACTAATTTTTAAAAGATATATTCATCACTTCTTTTTTTTTTTTTTTTTTTAGACGGAGTCTCCCTCTGTCGCTCAGGCTGGGGTGCAATCTCAGCTCACTGCAACCTCTGTCTCCCGGATTCAAGCGATTCTCCTGCCTCTGCCTCCCGAGTAGCTGGGATTACAGGCATGCGCCATGACGCCTGGCTAATTTTTGTATTTTTAGTAGAGACGAGGTTTCACCATGTTGGCCAGGCTGGTCTCAAACTCCTGACCTCAAGTGATCCACCCGCCTCGGCTTCCCAAAGTACTAGGATTACAGATGTGAGCCACCGCGCCCAGCCAGATATATTCATCACTTCTATAATTACCTAAAAAAACTAAAAGAACACAAAAATAGTTTATTAACCCCCATTTAAGAAATGACTATTAAAAGGGCAAAATTGTGCCCTGCTATGAAGGGTACAGTCAATAGTGCATTGGAGCTAGCTCCTACAGGCTGGTGAGGGCCAATTATTAAATATGCAGGAAGTGTAGGAGCCAACTATAAGCCTGAAATCAGCCACGTGGGAGTATTCACACCATGGAAGTCAACAAATGCTACAAATTTGGGAATTTTTTCATTTATCCCTTCCCACACAAAGAGCTGGTTTACTAGCAGACCACTGGGTATGCTTTGTTACCCAAATAGCTCATTTGTTTGAGTAGCAGAATACTGACTAATTAGTTTTCTTTTCTTTTTTTTTTTTTGAGACAGAGTCTCGCTCTGTTGCCTAGGCTAGACTGCCATGGCATGATCTCAGCTCACTTGCAGCCTCGACTTCCCAGGTTCAAGCGATTCTCCAGCCGCTGCCTCCCAAGTAGCTGTGATAACAGGCATGCACCGTCATGCCTGGCTGATTTTTGTATTTTTAGTAGAGACGAGGTTTCATCATGTTGGCCAGGCTGGTCTCAAACTCCTGACCTCAAATGATCCACCCGCCTTGGCCTCCCAAAGTGCTGGGATTACAGGCGTGAGTCACCGCACCTGGCCTGCTTTCACTTAAAAAAAAAAAGAAAAAAAAAAAAAAAAGAAATTAAAAAGTATGGGAGTAAAATCCTAGGCTATACACTAGAGAAACCATTGCTCACAGAATGCTGCTATCAAGGGTACAGGCTAAAAAAGAACATTAACTTAGTGAATTGCCAGTGGAACAAGGAACAGCATCGGAGATAGTGGAAATTCCTCAGAAGGATAAAAGAAAACCAAAGGTATTCAGAGTTTATTTCTAAGGAGCTACTAAGAGGTGAAGGCTGTCCACAGCTACCTGACTGAGTTAGGATGAACACCTCACTGCCAGAATATTTCAAATGTAGGAATCAAGAGGTCAGCCAGTCGAACTGTTTTTCCTCCTAGTTTGACAACACTATGGAAGGCCAAGTTTGAATTTAAAATTCCCAGAGCTGGCCGGGCGCAGTGGCTCATGCCTGTAATCCCAGCACTTTGGGAGGCCGAGGTGGGCGGATCACGAGGTCAGGAGATCAAGGCCATCCTGGCTAAAACAGTGAAACCCTGTCCCTACTTTAAAAATACAAAAAATTAGCTGGGTGTGGTGGCACGCACCTGTAGTCCCAGCTACTTGGGAGGCTGAGGCAGGAGAATGGTGTGAACCCGGAGGCGGAGCTTGCAGTGAGCCGACATTGCGCCACTGCACTCCAGCCTGGGCGACAGAGCGAGACTCTGGCTCAAGAAAAAAAAAAAATTCCCAGAGCCTCCTTCAGGGTCACTCTATTCTCTTTACCTTTGGATTTCTTCATGGACTTCTCACCTGATTTATATTTGTTTATCACCACCCCCCCACCCCACCCATATTAGTCCCATGAGAGCAGAGA